>NC_056525.1:31915256-31972455 GCF_019175285.1 Sceloporus undulatus | reverse complement strand
AAATTATTTAATTATTTATTTTTTGGCTTCGGCCCCCCAGTTGTCTGAGGGACAGCAACCTGGCCCCCGACTCAAAAGGGTTGCCTACCCCTGCTGTAGGCTATATTTCAGAGGAAGGCAATGGCAAACCACCTCTGAGTACTCCTTCCCTAAGAAAATCCTATGATATTTATGGAGTTGCCATAAGTTGTCAATAGTAAAAAAAAATAATAATTAAAATTTCCCTACTTTGACATATCTATATTTTCTATGGCGGGATACAAACCGCCGCTTTGCGGCGCTCCCCCGCCAGTGCCATTTGCTCCGTGCGGGAGCCGCAGCAGCCAAACCGCGCGGCTCCCGTGCGGAACAAAAAAGAAGCTCCATTTCGGAGCTTCTTTTTGCGGCGCCTCTATGACGTCACGAGGCGCCGCTGGCGCCTCGCAACATCATAGGCGCCACGACACGTCTGGACGCTATGCGTCCAGTACGTAAAGATGGCGGCGCCCATGTGGAAGGGGCGCCGCCATCTTGTACGTATTGTATACATATTAGGGTTAGGGGGGTGCGGAAGCACCGCCCCTTCCTAACCCTAGTACGTATACAATACGTACTATATGGCGGTTTGTATCCCACCTATATGTATGCATGAACATATCCTGAAGAAAATATAGAGGTATATTAAACCGCCAGATAAAATATGGGATTACATCAATGCCCAATCACAATGGTCAGTGACTGGCTTTGAACAACCCATTCTCCCTTCAACAAGCCCACCTGGCAGGCTTGTTAGGATAAAATAGGATATTCTGACATGGGAGCTTATCACTTGGCATTTTAAATCAGCTCCAGCCTCCCGAGCCACAGTCGGGACACGGGGTGGAGGCAAGGATTATCACACACTAAATGACAGCTGAATTGCCAGTTGCCATCAGCCTGAGTTCCAGCCGGGTCCAAGCCATGCTCCACCAGCACTTTGTAGAAGTCAGAAAGCTTTCCAACTTCTAAAAAGTGCCGGCAGAGCGTGGCTTGGATCTGGGCTGATGGTGGCTGGCAATTCGGCAGCGATTTAGTGTGCAATAATCCCCACCACCATCCCGCATCCTGGCTGCAGCCCAGGAGGCTGGAGCCGATTTAAAATGCAAGCGATAAGCTCCACAAGCCAACCTGTGTCTGGTCATACAGTATTTGCCCATTTTAATGCTAGAATAAAGTAACTGCACTATTGCATTACAGATTTTCAGATACCACCATTATCACTCTGCTTACATCCTAGCAATGCTGCTCCTGCTGTCTCTATGGAGAATATCAGACGGGAGGGACAAAGGATGGGAGTGAAGCAGATTGCTCCTGTCCTTATCCCGTCCTTATTATGCTTATCTGGCCATTATCCCATCACTGAAGTGGAATGGTCCTGTCACTTTTGAATAATGGAAACTTCCTTTAATGAAAAATGACAGAACAATTCCGCTTCACTGGTGGGATAATGACCAGATAAGTGTATCATCTAATAATCTTTGTGTGATCATGCGATAAGGACGGGAAAAGGACATCCTTTCCCCCATGTGATTATCTCCACTGTGTGCGTGAACAGACATGTATGTTGGATCTTGCCTGCCTTTGCTCCAGCCTCAGTCAAATAGCCACACATGCATGATGCAAGCATATCATATTCAACCCAAATTCTTTCTTTCATTCCATAGCACTGCTTGTGTTGCATCTGAGATATTATGACCCAAACAGAACTGCATTGAATTACTGTATATATTTAGGCATTCCAGTACTGGAAAGCTGCTTTCCACTAGGGAGGAAGATATTCCACAAGGAGGAATTTGACATCTTAGTTTGCAACATCTAAAAAAGAACTTTCATGACTTAAGGTCAGACAAACATGTATCATCAACAAGATTCCAATCCCAGGATCCCCAAGGCTGCAGCTCCCTAATCCCCACTGTTCATACTAGCTGAGGGATTCTGGGAGATGGAGTAAAAATAAAACATCCATGCTCTGACTTCCACGTCTGTTCATTCTAACAAAGCGATCCCTCTAGCCTCCTCCCAATTTCACTTGCTATTGCTTGCAGGGAAGGGAATACATTCAGCACATTCACTTCACATAATATCCTCTTAAAGTAAATGTTCCAGAAAAGATGTATGGGGAAACATAGGTCAGTAGAAGTCAAGAAAGCCTCATAACCTGTCGTGTGGACTTAGGAGTGTGTGAAATAGGTGGATGTGTGTGAAATAGGATAAAAGAATTAATACTGAAAAGTTGTCCCTGTCAGGACGGGTTGACAAGCAGGCATTAGTACATCCAGTCCACTGGAAGAGACTTAAGAGCAACACTGGCAGATGGGAAAGGAGAAGATAGTGAGACAGTGACTGGGTCAGAAAGAAGGAGCAGTCCTAAAGCTCCCCATGAACTGTTTTGAACTGTTCTCCTGAGATGAATACTGTACTTTATTTTATTGATGAGCTTTTAAATTGCTTTTAATTCTATTGTGTCTAACTACAGTATTATGATCGAACTATAATTTAACATGAGGATGTTTTGTGTATTTATCTATACCTTGCTTTAGTCAATCTTGTGATCTGCCTTGAGTCTCAGCTTTTGCAGTGGGGGTGGGGGGTGGGAGGGAAGGGGAATCAAACAAACAAATTGGGAAACATTTTTCTAACAGACTACTGGTCTAAGGAGGCATTTAGGCTTTCACTTAAAGTATACTACATTCTAAAGAATATAAGGCACACATTTCCCCCAAAGAGGATTTACTCTGTCTGCTTAAAAACAATTCTGAGGTTGCAAGAGAATGTCATCTTTCTTTCTTCTTCTTCTTCTTCTTCTTTTTTTTATGGTTTGCATGTATGGGAGATGGCAAGGCATCTATAAAACTTCCAAGTCAGTTGTTGTCATCCTCACTTTTCACAGAATGATGCTTTTACTTATTCCCTCTTCCTTTGTTCTGGAGACTCAGAATATCAGCTCACTACTGCTCAGTTGTGTTTGGCTTTAGGACGTTGTTATATTCATTTTTCTGAATATCAGCTTTCCAGGCTCATCCCTTCAACTGCCACCCTCTCCATCTTAAACAAAAAAAATCTTGTGCCATACTAGTACAGTGAACCTGCGCCATATGTGGGCTCATTATGGGTGGCTTTCAGCTTACGCTGAAACTGCCTGGCAATGAAAATAATGGTGCGTGCACCCGCAGCACACACACACTGCGAGCCCAAGCCCCATTGTAGATTTTTTGCTTTATGCAGGGGGGTCCAAAACGGACCCCCAAGTAAAGCAAGAGTGGACTGTATAATCAATAGCTCTGTATCTTGCAATGTATGGGTGTTTCTGTGTGTGCGCACATGTGCACAGATAGACTCAAAATTGTTCAATTGGAAAAACATTTGTGCTGTTGGAAAGCTGAAAGACATGAAGGTGGGATAATGATTGAAGGAAATTATGCACATTATGCATAGGAGACAGGGTGTCATAACAGACATTTAAAACTCTGTGAGCACATAGAAAATCATGGAGAAGCTTCAAAAATACTAACAGAAAGGGGCAATTGTTTGAGAGGTACAGTTTTGTCAGTCAGAGCTCAATGAGGCAGCAATGAGGAATAGGTAGATAACATTATTATTGAACTATGGTAGAGTCATATAAGTACTGTTGCCATATGGCAGATAAGAACTACTGAGTACTATGGAGAAAGTGTTCCTGCATACCTGCACCATTTCACAAATGAAAACAAGAACACATGAGGCCAAGCAACACCATAGCATGATCAAAGTGGTAAAAGCTACTAATGAAGGGGAACACACAAACTATGAGAGGATACAGCAGTTTGGTTTTGCCTGAAATTCCTAGGAAGGGCAGGATTAGGCCCCTCCACTCCTGTCTTCCCTGCTGAGATAACTGAGGGCAATGCAAACTACTTTTGCACTTTCAAACTCCAGTTTTGTAGCAATGAATAGTGATATAAAGAGATTGTAGCTACAATCCAACTCCTAACTAGCTGCCCGACTTTTAACCCTCCCTAGCCCAATTTAAAAAAGGGCTGAAAACGTATCTTTTCAAACAGGCATACCCCCAATAGCCCTGTTGTGATCACTCTCCCCCTCACCGTTGTTACAATTGCTGCTAGCTTGGAATTGTTACTGTTGTTGTTGTTTTTATATAATGTTTTATATAATGTAATTGTAAATTTCTGACAATGTTTTTATTGTAAATTGTATGTTGTTGGATTGCAAAATCCACCATTGTAACCTGCCTTGATCTCTGGAAAGGCGGGCTAGAAATAAAGCTATTGTTATTATTATTATTATTATTATTATTATTATTATTATTATTATTATTATTATTATTATTTAAGATGGGCCTTTGGTGGTATTTGTAGTAATGGCAAAGGTGCCATAATTGTACATGTGAACAGCAAAAAGTAGGCAGTCATAAATCACAGCCACAACATCATAAATACTGAACAGGATGCCAGCCATTAGTTTCTGTGCATAAAACAGAATGTATAAGCCCCTCTGAAAAAACATGCCAAGAAAACCCTATGATAGGTTTACCTTAGGGTTGCCATAAACCAGAAATGACTTGAAAGCACACCACAACAACAAACTACAGTGGCCTGATGTCGTACACCGCACAGCACATGGTGCCGTGGCGCTCCTCTGGTACTACGTCTGCATGACGCAGCACCGAAGGATCGCCGTAAAGCCGTGGCTATCGCGCCCTTTGCAGGGCAAAGACCAGCCCTGCAAAGACCAGATTGGGGCTGCGGCACAGTTGCTTGTCCACTTATGGCAACTCCATGAATTTCATAGGAGAGGAATACTCTGTTTTGCCAGTTCCTTTACCAATTAAAAAGCAAACCCTGTGGTCGAAAGAAACACAATAGCAGAAATTGTCGACACTGCAAAAAACACCCCAGCTATATTTTTCAGCCAGTCAATTCAATTTTATACCAAGCAAGAACTGTATTATGTACAGGGAAAACGTGCATGAACTAGATTTATATCTCATTATTTTTATTTCTGAAGGCAGCCACACAAGAGGGAGATATCACTACTGGGGAGGCGGCACAGAGTGGCATCATTAGATAGCACAGGGGTGCGGACCACACCGGGTGACTCCCCATGAGAAAGGAACACCTAGTCGAGCTCTCCTCCCATTGCAAAGTGAGACAAGGCCAAGAAGGCTCCTCCTGACTGTTAGGGTGGCACCAGTCTCCTCATGAAGAGACCAGCACCACAGCAGTGAAGGAGAGGGTTGAGCGTGTCTTTTAGCCACCATCACAAGAGCCCCATCACATCCCCTTGCAGCCCCTCCCCTAGACCGGGTGACACCAGGGGTAGGCAGGCCACTCGTGGCATGGAGGTGGGGAGGAAGTAGTTTCATAGATAGTAATTTAATTTATGGTGTCACCCCCTCTGATGGTATCACCTGGTATGGTTTTTTCCCCCCTAGTGATGCCACTATTCCAGGATTCCATAGGATGTTTCCATAGCAGTTAAAGTGGAATCATGGCAAAAATGTAACTGTGCAGCATGGAAGGGCCCCTGTACTAGATGGTCCTTGGACTACAATTCTATTATCCTGTGGTTGTTGTTGTTCTTATGCGCCTCCAAGTTGTTTCAAACCTATGGCAGCCATAAGGCAAACCTATCATGGTTTTTTGTTGTTGTTTGCAATTTTTTTACCGGTCTAGTGGCTGAACAGTTAAGACTCTGATGATTTTAAGATCAGCAGGTCAGCAGTTTAAGGCCCAAGTGCCACATGATGAAGTGAACTCACATCACTAGCCCCAGCTTCTGCCAACCTAGCAGTTTGAAAGCATGTAAAAGTGCAAATAGATAAATATGTACCACATCAGTGGTAAGGTAACAGCGTTCTGTGCAGTCAGGCTGGCCACGTGATCACAGAGTTGTCTTTGACAATGCTGGCTCTTCAGCTTAGTAATGGAGATAAGCACTACCCCCTGCAGTTGGTCACAACTAGACAATCTTGTCAAGACAAAAGCGTTACCTTTAAGATGAACCTACCACAGGATTTTCTTGACAACATTTGTTCAGGCTGCAACCACACTGCAGCTGCCCATTCCTTATTAATGGATTTCAGTCCCTGGTACTATTGAACTGGAGAGACATTTAGTGATGATGAGCCTGCATAGTCCACACAGGCTTGAATCAGCCTGGCTTCAATTGCTAATCATCTAGGGCTGCCTCCGTACTGTAGAAATAAGCCAGTTTGACACCACTTTAACTGCCATATCTCAGTGCTGTGGAATTCTGGGAACTGTAGTTTTATGAGACATTAGACTTCTCTGCAGAGATCTCTGGTGCCACAATAGTTTCCAGAGCCCCATAGCATGAGCCATCCAGTTAAAAGTTTGTCAAACTGGATTATTTCTGCAGTGCGGATGCAGCCTCAAAGTGTGGGTTACCTTTGCCTTCCTCTGAGGATAAGAGCATCTGACTTGCCCAACGTCACCTAATAAGTTTCCAAGGCCAAGTAGGGATTCAAACCCTGGTCTCCAAAGTCGTAGGCCAATGCTGAAACCATTACACTATGCTGGCACATGAGGCGAGTAACATCTTTATAAAGCCCAATCAAAATTCCAGAAAATAGCCAAGTGATGGATTCTCCAGAACTCTTTATCAGGGACATTGAATGAGCTGGACAGTCATGCACAGCTCTGCTCTAACCTGCTCAATAATTACTCCTCTGCAGACAAAATATAGGGGGGAGGACTATGAGGTGTTTAATCTTTTAAATTCTCAAACATGTGGAATGTTAGTTGCTAGGAGAGGTTAACTGGAGATATAATTAGAAGTCTATGTGTATTCAGAGTGATACAATTTTGTTAAATCTGACATTCTCACGAGGAATTTAAAAACATCCAGTTTGCAGGCAGATGTGGGCTGCAGCCACACTATAGATATAATCCAGTTTGAAACTCTACTACAGTTCCCAGAATTCCATAGCCTTGAGCCATGGCATGTAAAGAGGTGTCAAACTAGCTTATTTCTACAGTGCGGATGCAGCCCTAAATGACTAGCAATCAGAGCCAGGCTGATTCAGCCTGTGTGGACCATGCAGGTTCATCATCAACCAAATGTCACTCTAGTTCAATACGTAGTACCAGGGACTGAAATCCATTAATAAAGAATTGGCAGCTGGTGTCATCCTAGTGAACATATTCAAAAGATGTATTGCACTGTCTCTGTAGTCAGTGAATTCTTCAGAGTAATGCAGTAGGGCTCAATAGCAAACTCATTATCCAATTGTTTTGTGATGTGTCGGGCTTCCTCACCTCCACCCAAATGTTTTGACGACATATAAGGCCTTCAGAGTCTTAATGTGAAGCGTCAGCTTTTCCCCAGAGTGAAACCCAAGGCAGCTCAGAGGAAATCATAACAACTGAATTTTAAAAACAGTGAAAATCATTTCATTTAAATCAATATAAAATTGTTTTGAAAAGATACAAAAAAATAAAAATAAAATAAAAATAAAGCACCCCCCCCCCCCCAATAAGAAGCCCTGAAAGCATTACATATTTAAAAAACTGCTTAAACAGAAAGGTCTTTGTTGGCCAGAGAAAAGAAAGCATGATCTCTGTGTATGTTTCTGTGTGTGTAAGAGAACCTGTTGCTCTTCAGATGTCATTGGGCTAGGTGTGCACTGCAGAGATAATGCAGTTTGACACTGCTTTAGATGCCCTGGATCAGTGCTATGGAATTCTGGGATTTGTAGTTTCTTGAGGCCCCAGAGCTCCCTGACATAGAGGGCTAAATGCCTCACAAAACTACAAATTCCCAAATTCCATCATGTTAGACATCTTAGGGTCCATATAGGCCACCTCTATCTGTGTTGGATCAGGGTCACAGTCCTGATCTCTCCTTTCCATGGCACAAAAAGAAGCTGCAAAAAGTGGCTCCTTTTTGTACTCCAGAAAGGGTGTCATAGTGCCGGTGTGCAGCTTTTCTGTGCACTTTTGGCACTGTGTCATATAGAACAGAGCTAAAGGAGCGGTGTGACACTGCGCGCCATGTGGAGTGGAGTGCAGCGTCACACCAGCCTAGGCTGAAATCAGGGGGTATGTCATGTGGATGCCATGTTCTGACTCTGCCCCCAGGCCAGCCTTAATGGCCAGTCTGTTGAGCCTCTTAGACACAGCCAACGTTCAGGCATGTCCTAGCCATCATAAACAATAGTCGAGGTCTTGTTCTGCAGCACCTGGAGGGTCATATATTTCACATCATTGGGTTTCATGATGGCATCAGTCAGGGCAAGTGAAGACAGATAAAAACACTTTCAATAATTTAATTAACATCCATGTGGAAAATACTAAAAAAAATAACCAAAAAGGAAAGCACTAGTGAAAACTCTCTCTCTCTCTCTCTCACACACACACACACACACACACACCCCTCTAAAACTGAGCATTGAGCCCTAGTCAGAGATACTTTTCTTCAAAGGAAAATAAATAGAATTGAAGGTGGGTTGAACAGTTTGTGCAAAATCAAGTATTATTTCAAACAGCCAGTAGATACAACCATGAATTTATATCTAGACTACGTATATACAAGAAATACAGCACTATGGCTAAAATACTGTCATTATATGCTCTGGCTTTCTTTCTTCTTGCCTGCCCTTTTCCCCAACAATTAATTCAGCATTATTGGGGGGAGGGGTTCCCCCTCATAGGAAGTGACTGAACCGAAAAAGATTCTAAGATAGATTGAAACTGACAGATTGTATAAATCTGGCAACAGATGAAACACAGCACTGAGATCCAGGACAAGAAAACCCCCAAAACAAATCTAATTGAAATGTCAGTCAGTGCAGTCACCGAGCCCAGCTGCATCACCATGCCATGAGGCTGGACCTTTCCATTGGCAATGAGGTCCTGATGGAGTTCTGTAAATTTGACACCAGTGGGAGGGTGCCATGATAATGAATCGTACAGTGATTATCAGATATTGGTGATGCATTGTGGGGCTGGACTCTCACAACTACCTGTGCCTGTCTCCTAACCAATTATTATCATCTTGGCTTTTTCTGTCTGCTGCTAATCCATATATATTTATTTAAAATGTGCTTCTGTCATTGCAACTGCCAACATAAGGATGTCATATGGTTTTTCTGGAACATGTTCCAGTTTGTGCTTACATGAATATTTGGGTAATCAGCTCACTATTGTTTATATATTTTTGGTTTTCAACTGCTGGTTGGGAGTACCTATTGTGTTGCACACAACAGCACACAGCAAATGTTACCATTGAGCCCACAAATCCTATAATACCTCCCAGCCAGAAAGACTGTGGGATTGTGGGAATTTTGAGCCTGTTAAAGAAGGGCCCTGAATGACGCCCTTGTCACATGCTAGGGTTGCCTTGGGTTGGAGCGCCCACATGCTCCGCAACCCTAGCATGTGACTAGGGCGTCATCGCTGCACGGCACCATATAGACAGCGTGCATAGTGATGATGTTGCTGCTGCACTGCATCCAAATGGAGCAGTGCAGCAATGACGTGTTTGTGCCACTGCAGGCTGCTTGCGGCGGCGCAAAAAGGAGCCACTTTTTAGCACTCCTTTTTTTGCTGCACAGCAGCACAGCACAATTTGGTTGCTGCAGCACTGCTGAGCAGCAACAAAATGCAGCCCCAGCCCACCCTTTTGGGCCCATCTGTACCAGGCCATAGTCTAAAAAGCTCTATATTCTATAAATATATGGTTTTTAAAAGTAAAATATAGACTATTAAGTGTATATAAGACTTTTAAGTGTTATATCATGATCAGCTAAAATGTATCTAGTATTCACCTATGATTTGCCATTAAGTTGTTGTATATTTTTGCAGGGTAGATTTTCCAAAACTGCAATAAATGGTCAGGTGTAAATTGAGACATTACTTTAATGCAAACCTTTAAAAATATAGGTTTGCATTAAAGATACATTTCAGGTCTGAAAATGTTGAAGCTATTTATCTGCTGCAGGGTCAAGCACTGTCGCCCTCCAGATGTTGCTGGATATGGTGGCTAGAACTTCTAGAAGTTGTAAGCCAAGAACATCTGGACAACCTGTAGGAGAAATCTGTACATTGAGGGTCTATAGTAGAATGAAGACAGGAAGTAATTGATAACCATATACAGGGCAGAAATCAACATTCAGGATGACAATCTGGGATGGAATCAAAGGCCCGATACATACGGGCTCTTTGTGGCATGGCGGCGGTGATTCTAGGGTTCAGGAGCGCACAATAAGCACATGCTCTCGCACCCTAGTACATGCGGGCAGTGACATTTTTGAGCATCACCACCCACATATTGATGATGTGCGGGCGTCTCTAAAAGGAAGTGGCATCATAAAGGCTGTGACACAGCTCTTACAACATTGAAAAAAAGGAACCACTCTAGGTGGCTCATTTTTTACTGCGCGGCTGTGCCACGTGGTCTGATTGCCACAGCAACACTGTGCAGCACAATGGGCCGGCGTTTCCTTGCCAGTCTGTACTGCCCCAAACTTACACCTGAACATTTATTGCAATTTTGGAAAATCTACCCTGCAATAACTTAACAGCAAATCATAGGTGAATACTGGATACATTTTAGTTAAACACTATATAACAGTGATTGATTGATTGCACTTCTATGCAGCCTTTCTCTCAAAATGGGATCCAAGGTGTCTTATAATAATTTAAAAAGATCCAACTAAAATATTAATTTACAAAAGTTAAAACATTATTAAAAACATGGTTAAATCAGCTAAAACACTAAAAATACTTAAAACATATTTAAAACAGAGTTTCGGTACAAGACAAGAATGAAATACATATATTACCAAGAAACCACCAAGAAAAAGCTCTTCACAGTGAATCTTTCCCAGAAATTTCAGATTGTTATTGTTATTAGTAGAAAGCACCAGTTAACTGATGCTAGTCTAACTGCATTAATTGCTTTTCCTTGAGATTGTTAAGGAGTTTATGACACAAGCCCCATCCTCACTGCAATCCAGCTAGTAAAGGGAACTGGATACATACTGGTTTTGAAGTATTCTATCTCACACATCCTTGCAATAGCACAAATGGGGCATGGCACTCGCTTCCACACTCCCCCCAACCCCACCTCCCACTCCTATGCCCCATCCAACATGCCTTTCAGGGTTTTGTGCGTGTGTTCTTTAAAAATATGTTTTAATGCAATCCCAGAAGGTGGTGGGATGTTAACAGTAAAAAGGAGAAGAAGCAGAAGTGTATCCAAATCTCACCAATGTTAACATCATTAGAGGCAAAAAGCATTTGCCCCAAAGGTGCATCACTTAGGCCCTATACAGATAGCCAAAATAAAGCTGCTTCGAATCACTTTGGAGGTATGGTGTTTCAATGATGCATGCGTCCTAAGGGTCTGGAAGCTGCACCAAAGCTGCACTCCAGTCCTTAGGATTGGAGTGTGGCTTTGGTTCGGCTTCTGGACTCTTAGGACGCATGTATCATTTAAACAGCATACCTCCAAAGTGACTTGAAGCAGCTTTATTTTGGATGTCTGTAACAGGCCTTAGTCTTAAATCTGTGTAGTCATGTCACTGCAGGAAGTCTCAGAATCAGCTTTACAGAAATATGTTCCTTGTCTTCAAGTAGACAGAACTAGAGTTATTGGGTGGTCTTTTAAGTGCTTATGCATAAAAAAATATTGTTTTTTGCTAACATAATTCCTATAGCAGCAGATAAAAGACTGGAACCATTGCTTTTTTTGACTTGTAACTACCAAAATCTCTCAGGCAGCATAGTCAGAATTTATGCTTCCTGAGATTATTTTAGAAGCTGTAATAAAAAAAATCTTTTCCAAGCTTTGAACCAAGTCCTCCCACAACAGAATGTCTTTGCTGTTTCTTGCCCACTAACCACTTCCCCAATCTTTGCTTTTGGGCAGCTGACTCCACTGTTTCTCCTTCACTGGCATATTACATGGTTTAGCAGATTGGCATGCAAATGTTGACATCCATCCACCTGGGCAAGAGCTGAAACATGGATGGATGTCACAGTTCCACTTAGCTTTAATTTGTCCATTAATTAACACTTATTGTTAGCAAGCAAAAGTAGCATCACAATAACAATGTGGTTATCCTCTTAGGACCTACTTTCTAGAGCCATAAATATCCAGACTGTAATTGATTCACTATTCAAAACACACCATCAAACGCAAAGTTAATTGATGGCAAACTTACAAGTTGGGACTAGAGCTTATTGCAAAAATGTATAAACCACTGAGGCATTTTATACTTTCCAAATATCAAGATCAGAGACACTTAATTAGAGGCTATTCCTTTGAGCTGATCTTTATAGCTTTACACCCTTGGGTTTCTAAACGGAGTCAACCCACTGTTAGTATTCTCTCTAGTAATTCCCAGACAGATGTCAGAAAAGGAAGAGCCTGTCCTCTAATGTTGGGACACTGTAATTCTAAAAGCATTGAACACTTGGCAGTCACATACAAAACCAGGAATATGGACATAGTTGTACATTATGTGCAAAGTTTTCCAAATAGCAATAAGAGACAGTAAAAATTCATGACATGCAAGATTGACAATTAGGAAAAAGCTGTTAATAAATTTGTGTTCTACGTAAAGACCAAATGGAAGTATTGATTTCAGTAAGCAAAGGGGTCTTGTAGCACTTTTGAGACTGAGAGAAAGAAGCTGTGACATAAGCTTTCGTATGCCACAGTTAATTTCAGTTAATGTATTTTTCTGTAAAATTAACCTATTGTCTACATTCATAAATGATATGATCCACATATTTCTGTTTTTATGAAAGGCCCCATCCAAAATACAGGGTTTTTTGTTGTTGTTGTTTGGTCTACATAAAAGGAAAAATCTTCCAGATCTCAGACTGGGAATTTCTTTTATAATAAGGATTCCTGCCAGGATGGACTTTCTGGCCTTGAAATAAGGGCCATCCCTTATAATAAAGGACACCTGATAACCCTAATGATGTGTACAAGGAAAGTCAACAACAAAATTACAAGCTTTGAGTCTTCAGTGTAGATGAACCCTCAGAGCTGGTTCATCTTTGCCTTACTATGAAATACAGAAGGTATCTGGTATCAAGATATTAAGTCTTTCTTCATGCTTCCAAGGCAGCAAGAGAAACGAAGAGAAGAAAAGGACTGGAATGGCTGTAGTGAAGAAGTTGCAGAGCAACAGCAAACACCTCCTACTGGGTCTCCCTCTGAAGCCGGCTCTCTCTGTTGAGCCGGCAGACCCTGAGCTAAGGATGACCCATGCTCTTGGGGTCCTCTGCCATAGCCACCACCAAGGAAGGGGGGAAAGACAGGAGAAAGGAGAAGAAGGGAAGGCCAAGAAAACTCTCAAACCGCTTTCGGCAAAAGGAAAAACTTTGCTGGCTCGAAGAGACACATCCTGCAGGAGCGTAGGCAGGAACAAGACTGGGACCAGGGGGGCTAGCTCCTCCCTATATAGGGGAATGGTCTTTCTTCTATTGTTCCTGCCTACAGGAGCAAATTGGGAGGAGCTAACCCAGAATACAGGAGGTTATGACCCTGTCTGCTGGGAAATCTGAACAGACGTATTGCTAGACTGCTTGCATTTTATGATGCAATGTTAATTTCCTCTCTAGAAATGTATACAAGAATATGCAGAAAAATTAGAGCCCACCTGCTCCATCATCTTGTTTAAGCCCCAAAGCTTCACACACAGCATAAATGTAAGACAACCCAGAAATGACCCAATGGGATCTTCTGGCTCATCCCACATAAAACTCCTCAAAGCTTCTGGCCTCCTTTAAGCCATTTTTGTTTCCTTGTATTCATGCTTATGGGTTGTTTTAATTTATAACAATTGCTTGCTGGAGCTTCCAAGACTCAAGATCACTCTGAAGTCCTGAGGCTTTTCTAGGTGACTTTTTAAAGCATTAATTTCTCTTAGTGCTTTTGCCCATGTTTTACTTGCTGCCAAGAGCCAAACTACACCTGATGGTAAATGCATTTCCTAAGTCACGCATGAATCTTTTTAGACATGCAAATAGCAGCCATAAAAATGGGAGATATCAGAACCATCTGATTCAGCACTGTAGCTGGGAAGATTTAAAACTTCCCTTCTCTTGCCAATAAGTGCTTCTTGCCCAAGGAAAACTGAAGGAGGCGGGAACATTTTTTTTCTTTCAACCTAAATACACGATCAAGAACCAATATGGTGCAGTGGTTTGAATGTTGGCCAATGCCTTTGGGTTCAAATTGCTGCTTGGTTCAAATCACTGCTTGGCCATGGAAACCCACTGAGTGGTTTTGGACAAATCACATTTTCTCAGCCTGTGATAGGATCATTTTAGGGTTTCCTTAAGTCCAAAACAACTTGAAGGCACACAGCAGCAACAATTACATGAACACTTCTTGCAACCTTTTTCACATTTTCCAATTCCATGTCTAAATATAACTGCAAGGTTAATTGGTTTAAGGGTGTCAAAATTTTAACCAATCAGTGTAGCCCTGGCTTTGTTTTACAGCTGTTAGCAGATGCAACTTTTTTTTTTTTACAGAATGCAGCTGCAACCTTTTTTTTTAATAGGATGTAGAAATATGTGGTAATCTGTTTATTGCTAGGACATTAAAAACTGATGTTAAAAAAAGATGATATCATCTGATTCAAAGACTGGTAGCTCCAAGAAGTTTCTTCCTATAATAATATAATAATAATAAAGATTTATTTCTAGCCCGCCCAATCACGAAGAATCCGGGCAGGTTACAACAATAAAGTACATCAGATTACAATGGGGTTAAAAAACCAAACCCTAGACCTAACCCCCCCCCCCATTCCCAGTACTAAAACAGAATTAACCAGTAATAGTATAAAAACATTAAAAACATTAAACAACCAAAAAATTGGCAGAAACATAGGCAGGGAAGAATAGACAGGTGAGGGGACAAATATCTCTATATCTGGGGAGGGTAACTAAGGTGCGTTACAGATGGGCCCCTTGAGGTGCCGTCATTACGTGTGAGGGGCAGCGCTTCCTGACGCGCCTTGCCCCTCACGCGTAATGAGTGCATCAAAATGGTGGCACCCTATACAGATGGGCGCCGCCATTTTGACGTTGCGGATGCACAGCGTCCGGAGGTCGCGCACGCGCAGCGTCCAAACATCACGCACCGGAAGTGGTGCCCAGGGGCCCAGGAAGAAGCGCCATTTTGGTGCTTCTTTGTTGCAGCATCCGGGAACCGCGCAGTTTGGCTGCTGCGGTTCCCGGACGCAGCAACCGGCAGCGGCGCAAGACCGCCCCTTTTGGGGCAGTCTGTAATGCACCTAAGAGATCCGTCTTGAGTGCTTTCTTAAAAGCTGTCAGAGTGTCAGACAGCTTTCTTAAAAGCTGTCCTATTGGTAAGCAGTGTTAGAACTCTAGAAATTGCCAGCTGTTGCTGTTAATTGTTATTAAATCAGCTTCAACTTGTGGTGACATCCCAAGATAGTCCTTCATCAACAGCCTTGCTCAGGTCCTGTAAACTCAGGACTGGGGTGTATTTGATATAATCAATCCACCTGTAATGCAGTCTTCATCTTTTCCTACTTTCTCCCACTTTGCTGAGCCTTATCAACTTTTCAAATGACTCATGGGTGGGATACAGACCTCCGCTTTGCGGCGGTCTCCCGCCAGCGCCATTTGCTCCGTGCGGGAGCCGCAACAGCCAAACCGCGCGGCTCCCGCGCGGAGCAATAAAGAAGCTCCATTTTGGAGCTTCTTTTTGCGGCGCCTCTATGACGTTGCGAGGCGCCGCTGGCGCATTCGCGACGTCATAGGTGTCGTGACACGTCTGGACGCTATGTGTCCAGTACATAAAGATGGCGGCGCCCATGTAGAAGGGGCGCCGCCATCTTGTACGTATTCTATACGTACTAGGGTTAGGGGGGTGCAGAAGCACCACCCCTTCCTAACCCTAGTACGTATAGAATACGTACTATATGGCGGTTTGTATCCTGCCATAGTCTCACATATGACAGCCTCAGTTTGATCGTTTTGCCAACCCATGATATATGTAAAACCCACCTCCAGCACCACATTTCAGAACAGTTATAGAGTTGCCATAAGTCAACAGCAATTAGCAACAACTGTTCAATAGGGCAGGTTCTCCAGCCTACTGTAGCCCAGGTCCAAGCCCAGGTCATATATCCTACACCCTGTTTAAGCCTTCAGTGTGGAAGATTTCTGGGTTAGAGAACACAAATGCCTTCTTCCTGATATGACCATCCATAGTCCTAACTGGCCTCTCCCAATGATTTCATCAACATAGTTCTGATGCCCACAGAACACATAGAGATTTAGAACAAATAACATGATAAGTTTGACACACATTCCATTCGTTAAAGAATGACAGAAGTACACATTTGCAAGGAAATATGGTTGGGAACATTCTAGCAGACTAAGCACATCTGAAAGTTCAATAAGATCCTTTTAGGTTTCAGAACATTATTAGAAGTTGGTTCTAAAAAATAAATCCACACTCAGAATACCTAAAACATTTTAACTCACAATTAGGGGTGCATTTCTACATTGTATCAGCAGAGTGCAACACTCCATTTGTGTACTTGCTCCTACTGTTCATACCAGAAGGCAGAGTGTACAACTCTGGGCATTTAGTGGACAGAAGAGGGCAAAACTTCCATGGGCAGCACCCAGCACAGCATCTGCAGCCAAGAAATGAGAGCTGATGTTGTCCATCAAGATTGTACTTATTGGAGATCTGGGAGGGTGAGACCAGCATGCTACAGCTATTTAAAGCTACCTTCTGGGGAGTGTTGCATTGGGAGCATTGGACACCTCCTTCTACAACACTCAAAAAAAGACATACACTTGCAGAATCAGACTGTAAGAGTGTTTGTCACCAGTAGGATTCCTGTCTAAATTTTCTGTTTGATTCCACTAAAAACAAAAGCTAAAGTTCTATTTAATGGTCTATAGTTCCTAACTTTACAAATCCATAGCTACATTGAAGAAATGCAGTGACACCTGGTAGTGAATTGCAAAATGTACATCCAGGCACCAACAAGAAAGTTCTGAAGCACATTGGGTGCTCCTGCCATGCATCAGGCACATTAGGCACTTCTGGTGAATATCAGACACTTCTCATGCTCATTGGGCACTTGTGATATTCATTGTTCAGTTGTTATGCATACTGGACACTTTTGATGTTCACTGGATTCTTCTGATATACATTAGGCACTTCTGATGGGCACTGGGCCTCCTATTGCACTCTAGGACTTCTTAGTCAGTGTCCAGTTGCTGCACATTGGTGCTCATTACAATCTGGGCCTTGGCACCTCAGTCACTTCATTGGCTACCAAGGTGCAATGGACACCTGTACATTGTAGCATCTCAGTAGCCCCTGGGTGAATATGGACATTGTGAAACTATTCAGTTCTGTTTCTCCACACAAGGGACTGCACTTACAAAGATGTAGGTGCCATGCTGAATTCCAGCCAAAAACAAAACAAAGAATAATGATTACTGTATTAATGTGGGCCTGATATTTATTAATCTTCACATGTGCACACCTACATAAATGGGGAACTCATTCAAATTGCTCCACTTTTCATATAATTCAGAATGTTAATTGCTAGCCAAATAGGCCAGTGCCACCTGCTTTAAAAGTGAATGTGAACTATTTATCAGGTGGGCTACAGCTGTTGCCCTAAGCTAAAGCACCCAGCAATGACCAAGATTACCTGCCCCAAGAATTTAAGGTGCCAGAATATTATATGATTGCCCCACCAAGCCCAGTCTTTGGAACAGTATCACCTAATTTGGAATTCTTGAACCAGCACCTCTAAATGCTCATCTTAAAAAGAGAACACACCTACATGGGAAAGGGGGAAAAGATGGAAACAACCTACTTTGGTAGGCCCCCCTCTGCCATCTTTCAAAACAGCAGCATAAATCACTTCACCGCAAAAATGTGCCTTACAACAACCACCAGAGCTATTAGGGAAGCAGAATCAGTCACCAAGTGACATAAGTGTAATAGGTTTAATTATGTTCAAGATCGTTTTAAAGAGGGAAATACAATTAGAAGAGATGGAGAGAAGTGTGCAGGGAAGATTCTAATGAAAGATATGAGAACAACCCAAAGCAACACAACAATGAAATATCTGAAAGAGGATATTAAGCAGCACAAAGGGCTATTAAGTAGGAAATGAAAAAGCAAGAAAAATCTATAGTGAATAGGAAAGAATTAATTAAGATTCTGGGAAAGAGAATTGGTTTATTGATGGATATTGAGAAATGGAAGCAGGGATAAATCATACAAAAATACTTGGTATGATGGAGAGGACAGAAGGACATAAATGATTGCTTTATTTGCAGGAATAGTTAACAGGAATGGCAGGAGGAGAAGATATACTCCATTTAGGACTCTTTCAAAATAACCAAAAGAGCCTAAACAGAAGCGATATTATGATAAATGTTTCTCATAGAGAATCAAGCGATGAACATTTATGAGAAGAATGCAGCTACTTCAAAGTTGGGTTATTGGATGATCTTATTCTTGGCTAATTTGCTGGCCATTAAAAATATAAAGGGATCTGCAGCATCTTTGAGATGGACTACACAAAAGCTTAAATGTCTTTTTCTTAGAATCATAGAATCGTAGAATCGTAGAGTTAGAAGAGACCACAAGGGCCATCCAGTCCAACCCCCTGCCATGCAGGAACTCTCAATCAAAGCATCCCCGACAGATGGCCATCCAGTCTCTGTTTAAAGACTTCCAAGGAGGTCTTGTTGTTGGTCTCAAAGGTGCTGCAAGATCCCTATATATCTTTTTATGCTGAAAAAGACTGAAATGGTCATGTCTTTGAATATTACTAGCCATTGTAAGAAACAGATTCTAGGTCCAATCCTAAAACTCAATCCTATTTACCTAAACATAAATTGTACTGGCCATCAGGGGAATGATTTTCTCATAAGCATGTTTAAGATTATACCGAGAGATCTGCAACATAATTAGAAGAAACTGTGAAATATACTAGGGAGATGCTATCTGGATTTGTTGTTGTTATGAGCTTTCAAGTTGTTTCTGACTTATGGCAACATGAAAACAAACTTGTCATGGGGTTTGCTGGGGCTGAGAGTGTGTGACTCATCCAAGGTCACCCAATGGGTTTCCACGGCTGAGCAGGGAACTGAACCCTGATCTCTAGTCCAACATTCAAACCCCTGCACCACACTGGCTCACTATCTGGATTTACTAACACATATTAAAAGTTCTTAATTGACAAAGGCAGGTTACATACCGCCGAGAAGCAGTGCTGTCCCCCCGCCGCCGCTTGCGGTGTCCGGGAGCCGCAGCTGCCACACCGTGGGGCTCCCGGACGCTCAGAGGAAGAGGCACCGCAAGAGCCCCGGAAGAGGTGCCGCAAGTGTCAAAGGGCGCACTCACGGCATCACTTCCGGTGCACCACATGCGGACGCGGAGCGTCCGTTACGTCAATATGGCGGCGGCCGTGTGGAACAGCCGCCGCCATATTGTACGTATTGAATACATATTAGGGTTAGGGGGTGCGGAAGCACCACCCCTTCCTAACCCTAATACGTATTCAATACATATTTTTGGCGGTCTATAACCCGCCAAATATCACTTACTATGAAGCTTGGAATAGGCATTTGGCTATGTATGTCAATATTGATTTATAGAATTATAACTGGAAAATGAATATTGGAATCCTGGCACATGTATAGTTAGTAGAGGATTCATGTAAAATTTTGCCAAAGAGGTCAGGACTCCAGGTAGCATCAAAGCTATTTTGTGGAGATTACAGGGTACATATAATATACATATAATTGTTATCTTCAGACTGCTTTTAATCATAGAAACAGGTGATACACGGACTTATATGCAGACAGCAGAAATGAATACAACTATGGATACATTAATTTAGAAGACACTGGAGTTAAGAATGAAGATAACTAATTTTTGACCAAATAATGGCAACAAGATTACTAAGAACAGAAAACCTGAACCCTAAAGACTCACTTTCAGTACGCTAATAGATTCATTTAAAAGTCTGGTAAATAAGTGGCCTTTTAGAATTAGCACACAGCATATATTTAGAAAAGTGGGATATTGCTCTGCTGATGTATCCAAGTTATAAAATGGCATGAAGCCTATTATATGAGGAATGGGTCAAGCCTTACAATGAGCACAGTGAGGTGGGTGCCTGAGGGAGCAGATTTAGGGTGTTTCAGAAGAGTAGCATGTTGTTAGTTATTTAATTTCTTATAATTCTATTTTTACTGCCAGGAAGGGGAAGAAGCACTTGCAGGATTTTCTGCGTCAGGTGCCAAAATAACTTGACTAGCCATGTACTACGTGCCTTGACTTGAGAAGGTGAAGCTTCTATTTATTAGTCTGCCTCAGGCAGAAACATATCCTGAGCCCACCCTCGTGAGAAACAAATTTAGTTGGTCAGACATATTATGTATTATTGAAGGGAAGGGAGGGGGAGAGAAGAGATAGTCTAGTTTTATTTTTTATTTGTAATAATTTTATTTTAGTCTGTTTGATATCAAAGGAGGAGAAGAATAAGATTTCTTGGAAGAACAAACAAGAATTCTTCAGCAATAGTTCACCATTAGGTATATCTGCTGCTCTCACATATGAAATAAGGGCTACATCTGTACTGCAGAAATAATCCAGGTTGACACGACTTTAATTCTCATGGCTTGGTGCTATGGAATTCAGGGAGTTGTAGTTTTGTGCGATATTTAGCCTTTTCTTCAGAAAGGTCTGAAGCTACAGCAAGCTACAAATCCCAGAATTCAATAGCATTGAGGCATGGAAGTAAAAGTGGTATTAAATTGGATTATTCCCGCAGTGCAGATGCAGGCAAGAGAAGACTGCAGACTCTCCCTTTCTCTCTTGCAAAAATCTTTGCCTTTTCCATTCCAAATCAAATCATCTTGATAGGCGATTGACCCAAAACCCCAGCATGATAGGAACCCACACAGAGTTTATACCAGAGCAGATATACCATTCTGATCCATTCTGATATGTGCACATATGTGTCACAGTTGTACATGGATGGCCACAACTTAAGATACATGCACAGCAGAGATTCCGCAATCGTGGAAAAAGGACAGCACAAAAATTATCAAAAAAATTATCTGACATTCTGCTGATAATATTATCTTTTTGGCTCATTGTTTTGATCTTGTCACAAACTTTTGATGTCCATTTAATGATTACGTGCCTTTTAAAGGATCCAGTAAAGTCTTCTTTGAACTTTTATGTCCTTATGCTTTAGTTCCCTGATATCTTTCAGCACATCTTCATTCCTTCAGCTCCATGAAATATTGCATTTTGACACCACTTTAAGTACTATAACTCCATCCCATGGAGCCCTGGGATTTGTAGTTTTACAAGGTCTTTGGTCTTCTCTGACAAAGAATGCTGGTGCTTCACAAAACTACAAATAGCAAGATTCTGTAGAATGGAGCCATGGCAGTTAAAATGGTATCGAAGTGCATTATTTCTATAGTGTAGATTCATCCCAAGTGTGACTTGCCCAAGGTCACCCAGTGGGTTTCCATGACTGAACACAGATTCAAGTCCAGGTTTCCCAAAGTCCTAGTCCAACACTTAAACCGCTACAACACACTGGCTCTCCAGCAATTCCTTTAAGACCAATGTTATGTGTTGTCTATATGATATACCAGTCAGCAATCTTGTTGCTGCATTTTGCAGTAGCTGTAGCTCCTGAGTCATCTGCCGTATATTGCAGAAGCTACCTCTCATAGTAAACTCAGTCAGGCTGGCACAGGAGACTGACAAACACACATATACTAGCTGTGTTGGATGGGAGATTCTGGGAACTCAACCCCAAAAAGTGACTTAGCCAAGATCTATTTTAGCTTGGAAGATCTCTTTTGAGATGTCTGGAAATGGCACACCCCAAGACTTCTTTCAGAAGCAAGGAGAGGGTCCCTATGGCTTCCTGGTCAGCAGCAGCAACAGGATTCATCTTAAATCTACCAAAGATCATGCAGCTCCCAGGCGGGTTGTAAAGAGGTGAGTCAATATTCAAACAGATCATCTGTAGCAAAGTGAGAGCAACAGGAGAGAAGATGCTGAGAAAGAACAAGCCAAGAAAGGTCCAAGCAACACTCTTGGCTAGTCAACCAAGGAAGAGCCAAGGAATGACATAAACTGAAGCAGTCCAGCACTGTCTGCAATGTTTTACAAAAGGTTTCTTTAAATGCCAGCATATTCTTATGCTGTTCAGCTCAGTTGACAGGCTTACAGCCTTTGCCTCTAGATATACAGGATCTTGGTTCTGCACCTGTAAAAACCAGACTTTGGCAATGAAAGATGATTTAGGCAACAGCTGTTTTGTTGGAAGGGGTGCTTTAAAAATCTAGCTGTTAAATGTAGCAGTCTACATATAAATCCAGTTTTACAGTGTCTCCTATCTCCTGTAAATAAAAGCCGATTATCCATTTTCTCCCCAAGCTGCAAGTTCATGATAGCTCTGGGCTGTTTAACTACCTCAACTAAGCTGTCTCTTCATGTGTTTCCTTAGTATCCCTCTGGCTGTTCCTGTGCTGGTCTTTATATAGAGCACTAAAAGGTATGTTTCAGGTGGCTTTTATTTCCATGTGGAGCCCATTGTAATACAAAGAGGTGTGCAGATGCAGCAGCTTGATTAGGGCCACCTCCCATATCTCATTGCTATCTACCAAGGTGTAATGGAGTGGGCAAAGGCAAGGTGTGCCAAGGGATGACTCATTTCATGCTTTGCAAGGACTTGTCGCTTCTGCCTCTGCACGACTTGCTTCTGGAGCGGAGAGAAAACCACAAGAGGAAGCTTCATCTCCCATCCACAGGCAGGGAATTTACCAGCAAGTGTGGGTTTGCCTGTAAAATCTCCACTGGGCATTGAGAGAAGGGAGGAGAGGTATACCTGAGTATAAGATGAGCAAGGGCAGGTGGGGGTAGGGAGGGCTGCAATAAAGAAATGGCAAGATATTTTCAGTTGACCTGCTTTTGTACTTGTTTTTATGCCCACATCATTGTGAGTTAGTTCAGACGTCATGTTCAATATACATAACCATGTTCCTTTCCAGTATGTGTAGTGGCATCAGAAGAAATAAGAGCAAGAAAAAAATGAAGTCTCAAAGTAACAGAGAACATGTCTAGTTTCCATGTAAATTCTGTCCTTTTTTTACTCTGACCTCCAAGGTTTGGGATTTTCTTTGTGATCCTTGGGCATCACCTTTCATTTCTGAACCACATTTCCCTTCATCATCCATTATTTTGGCTCCTTCTTTCCAAGTAACTGGCACACAGGTATACTTCTTTTTTTTCTTTTGATACATTTAAGCTAAACTCTAAAGAGGAGAAAAATGCTTGTCTAACATTTTAGTACAGCTGTGCTCTTATTAAATTCTCTCTCTCTCTCTCTTTCTCTTTCCTTTCCTTTCTTCTTTCTTCATTGCATTTAAAACCCACCTTTCCTCCAGTGAGCTCAAAGTGATATACATAGCTCCCACCCTCATTATCCTTGGTAGAAGGATAGCTCAGACTATAAAAGAGTGACTGTCCCAAGGTCACCCAGCCTTTTACTTTGTACCACATTTGAGAAAGAAATTCAATGACATTTGAGGACAATATTCTTACAACTTTATGAAGATTAACATGAAAATGGCTGGTGTAGTAACTATGCCTTAACATTAGGCTTAAAGTACAATCAGTACATGATGAAGATTATATATATATATATATATATATATATATATATATATATATATATATATATGCTGGGCTGTCAAAATGCAGAGGAATAATTGCATTCATTCAATTCAGTGATCACACACAAAAAAGAGTCCTGTGGCAGCTTGTATGCTAGTGGGGATTTCAGGGGCAATTTTGTCTTCTCAAAAGGCAAGGTTTTAAAGAAAGGTTTTCTGCCAGTGTGGTGTAGCGGTTTGAATGTTGGGCGATGACTCTGGAGACTAGACTCTGAATTCCCATTTGGCCATGGGAACCCACTGGGTGACTGAGCAAGGTACACTTTCTCAGTCTCAGAAGAAGGCAATGGTAAGTCCCCCTCGGAACAAATTGTGCCAAGGAAGTGATAGTGATGCCTCACAGTTGCCATAAATTAGAAATAATTTGAAAGCACATAGTAACACCTTCTGCCTTGCTTTAGTGTACTGTAGAGTTACTGCTCCCAGCAGCTTCCATGAATACTGATTCTCCTTTTTTGACTGCCAATGTTTTTTGGGGGACTGGATCTACAAGGGAACTGGAAACATACACAATTTATGACATAGGCCAGCTTAGAAGATAAGGTACAAGAGTGTCATATGTCAGGTGTAACTATGGGATTGTACCATAACGAAAATGTTTGTCCTTGTAGTCTACATATAAATATGGATTTGTCACCTTAGGGTCATCATAAGTCAGAAACTACTTCAAGGCACACAACAACAACAACAACAACAACAACAACAACAACATGGTGTCTGGAGGGAGTGGAATTGAACAGTGGCACCAAAAGTACAGTCTCTGATCTCTGTAAACAAAACTTATGTATACACAGAATAGACATGGTAAACAGAGTGTGCATATAAAGTAGGACTGTCAGGAAAACAGACAACAGATATTAATTCTCATAATCAGTGGTGCAGTCTCTCACCTGCAATGCACATTGACTTACCCACACATGCAACCCTTTAGTGTACAGAGGGAATCTTCAAAAGGTCTTTCCTACTTAGTATGTCCAAGCAATCCCTGATAACATATGGCCTTCCTGATCCTCTTCTATTCTCATCTGACGTTACCCAGAACTTCAGTGTGACAGCTACTCCTGCAAAGAACATGAATATGCACTGTTATATACAGTATATACAGGGCCAGGACTGCTAGTACCTTCAGTTTAAAGGGCCAGGTTGGGAACACGGGTTGGGAACCACTGGCATACAGCAATGGAAAAATATATTTTCTGTTAAAAACTACAGGTACAGTCAAGCAATACAGCTGCTGAGTAACCTTGGGTAATTACAGTAAGCACAGACAGAGGCTGCTGCCACACTGCAGAATTAACTGCCATGGTTCTATCCTATGGAATCCTGGGATTTGTAGTTTGTTGTGGCACAAGAGCGCTGTGACAGAGAAGGCTAAATATCTCACAAAACTATTGAGGGGTGACAGTTAATGCAATGTCAAACTGCATTAATACTGCAGTGTAAATGTAGTCTGTGTTCCCACTGTATTATTCCTTGTATATACTATATAAGTATATATAAAATAAAATCTGAGGTTCTCTCCTCCCTACCAGGCCTATCCTGTGTATACATAAATGTATTTAAAATATATAAAGTGTATACATAAGTATATATAAAGTAAAATCTGAGGTTTTCTAGATTCCTTCCTCCCCAAAAAGATCAGATTGCATAGAATCTAACACTGTATACCTAGATTACAACCCCATATATCTGCAGTCCTCGCCTCTGTGGAACATCTACAGCCTGTTCTATAGACATGTAATTTCTCTTCTCTCTACACACAACTGCATGATCATAATTTGTTGCAAAAGAGTCTCCCATGAACTAAAAAAAGGCCTCATCTGAGAGGATTCCTTTAACCGCTATTCATCAGTTCCCTTCAGGGCAAATCTGCTTCCGATAGAATGAGTGCCTGGGGAAAAAATCCAGATAATGAGGAGAATCCACACAAGCCTTTTATAACAGGACGCAGACTAAAATGCATTTAGATCCAGTCCCTCACATCCCGCAGGGCAAAGAAATCCTGACGTCTGTGCTCATAATTAGCCCCATGTAAGACAGGCACTCTGATGAATTCACATGCATTTCCTTCTTGGCTTCCAGGCTGCTGAACCATCCATTTCTAATTACCATAAAAAATAAATAGCTTTTACTTCATCTCACAGCAGAACAGTATCTTCATCCTCTTCTGAGGTGTCCCTCCTCCCACTCCTTGATAACCTCCCCGGCTACCTCATGTAAAAAGCAAAAATAGCTGGAAAAAGCTTGCCATTGTGCTTGACTGACTCAAATTTCAAAGCCATTTCAATTGGCTTCCAATTAGATCAGAAGGCAGTGAGGATAATATCACGGGCCTGACATTAAGCACTGTGAGTTAGGTTTTATAATATTTTGTTTTACCACATGCCCATCTGTAAATGCATCATGCTGACATCTTTTTAATTGGCTGTATGGTACCATGAGCCTGCAACCAAGAACTTTAGCAGCAGTGCTCTGCTGTCTAATGCCCTGTGCCACCAGGGCACTTGATTGAAGGGAGCTACCAGTTTGGTCTCTGAGTGTGAATAACATGGCCCTCCAGATGTTGGGCTGCAATTCCCAGCAGCCCTAGCTGCTGAGGAATGTTTGGAGCGACAGATTCCCACACTTGGAGGATTGCATGATTTGCTCTGTTGCTGTCAATCTATATCTCTAATTTAGCCACAGGCATCAGTATGTAACCACGGTGGGGGGACAGTTAGGACATTGCCACTCACCTAAGAATGCTGTCCTCTAAATGAACTTTTCCTTCACTCCTCAAATTTGTAGTATTGAAGTAACTTAAAACTTCAGTTCTTCATGTAGAAATATAGTTGAAACATCCAAAGAAAAGGGGCAGACAAAATTACTGTTACTAAGGGAATCCAGACCTATCAAATGTAAGTGTGAATGATCTTTAATGGAGATTATTGCACACAGTTTATCCCATCTTTTCCCTGACGGAATACAGGTGTTTTTAACTGTCAATAACAGATCTTATTGCATTCTCCTGAGGCCGGGCGTATGCAACCTATGTGAAGCGTGGGCATATCCTACGGCTTTTCAAGAAAAGGAAAACCCCATCCTTGAAAAGCTCAAGGAAAGGAAAATCCCATCCTTGAAAAGCTGCTGGATAAGCCCAGGTTGTATACAGGCTGCATATACCCAGCCTCAGAATACAATAAGATCCATTATTGACAGTTAAACATGTGTGTATCCCATTGAGGAAAAGACAGGATGAGTTGCGTGTGATAATCTCTCTCTCTCTCCACGCAATGCTAGAAATTTGAAGACTGAAGGAAAAAATTCATGGGGGAGGGCAGAATTCTCATTTGGACTGCTAATACCTTCATTCCCCCTCCCTTTAGCTATTGCTTCTCTTTTATGTGATGAGGAGGAATAAACTGGAACTGACAGGTTTGTCAGGGTTGACCATGTAACATGAAGTCTGACTCTGAATCTCTCTGTGTTCAACCATGTTTGTGCTGAATGAGACTTGCCACCTCCTTTTCGCCAACTGACATGGGAGCTATAAATACCATGTATATTTTATAAATTTTTCCATGCTTCCTCTCTCTTTTTTAAGCCTTCCAAGCACATTTTCTTGTAGGGTGCCAGAATTTCCTTGTAAGGTGTCAGCTAGGGATGATGAGAATTGTAGTCAAACACATCTGAAGGGCCCCACCTTGGGGAAGATGGTTGTTTGCCTCTTTCTGGACCATTTCCACATCGATAATGTCATTGTCTGAATGGTATTACCATTATTGTACAAAACATTTCTGTCTTTTGCCTTTGACTGCAGTGCCTTTATTCTGTCATATTTGCCAGTCCTCTCCAAATGATCCATACCATGGAATTTTATTTTTAAAAAGAAAAACAAATTGCTGTTGCATCCTGACTTTGTTTTTCATTGATCTTTCCCCAGTGAATCACTATCACCACCAGTTGAGAGCCACCACCAGCTGAGTCAGTGCCTCCTGTTAGAACCATCCATCCCCCGATTAATAATACTTTGCATCACGGGTGGGCAAAGTGCAGCCTGGGGTGCATGTTTTTGCATCTCTCCAGATTCTCCAGACCACCCTTTTGCTTGCAAAGAAAGGTGTGAAGTAATTCTCCTGGAAGCCCCCAGGAGCGATAATATACCTTTTAAATACAAAATGCAGTAGCTAGGGTACTGATTGAAACACCATTCAGAATCCTTACAACACCAGTTTTAAAGCAATTGCACTGGCTGCCAATATGCTTCCAGTCCAAATGCAAGATGCTGGTGATAACATTTATAGTCTTCAAGGGCTTGGGAATTTAATGCTTGAGGAACTGCCTCCCCCTATATATGTTTGTCTGAGAACTGAGGTCTGTTGGAGAGACCCCCCCCTTTCTCCCACCAAATACATTATGGCAGCACATGTGAGATAGTCTCCTCTGTTGTGGCACCCCTGTTATGGAATACCTAACCCTCAGAGACCTGTTGTGTGAAATGCTCGTGTCATTCCAGGGCGAAGTCAAAACATGGCTTTTTATTAAAGCCTTTGAGGACTAATTGATGTCATCCAATTAGCACATTAGCACATTTTAAACTGTCTAGTTTTAAATGATACATTGATTGAATATATTTTCAGTCTTTTAAATTAGTATTATTGTTTTCTTAAATTATCTTAAATTGATCTTACTGCAAACCGCTTTGATATCTTCAGATATAGCGCTGTATAGAGATATACCATTGACCCAGAGAGCAAAGTTCAAATCCATTTATCCAAAAAGACGCAGAAAGAATCAGCGTCAAGAAGACGCGGGTTAAATGGATCTAGCGCATGACACACACCCCTCTTCAAATCGTTTCAGCAATTTGGTTCAAGTGCAAACCAGGGTCATTTTAACCACTTCAAACTGATTTGCAAGCCAGTTTAAAAAGTAGTGGGAATGAGGCCCTTACTTGTCTCACTTAGTGCACTGATGAGGAGGCTCATTCCCCAATCAGGCTAGTGACTATTTTCCTCTCTTGCATGCAGTTGTAGAGGCATTTCTTATCTTTGTTTACCTTCCAGAGCATCTGGGATTTATCCCAGACTGTAGCCAATTCCTTAATGATCCTGACTGATACAGACACTCTCTCACGCATCTAATTTCCTGTATTAGTTCATATGCCATTTACCTTCCATTCGACAGGCTATACTAGGGTACATTCCATTCTTTAAAGTTATATGAGCAGGCCAAGCAGTCAAAAATTGAATACGTCTGGCCTCTAACGGGGAGAGTACTGTGAGTATCTCTCCTCAGTACTTGATCTGCAGCTCCTTGGAAACACTTTGGTCAAAATACTGCCAGCTGCAAAGGCAAGGCTTTATGATCATGTTCAGTAAGTAGCTGATGACCAGAAACATGACTCTCCAACAATTATGAGATTCCAGAGACATAGCCATGTTCATCTGGAATATCAGTATGCAAAGGTATCTTGTAGCATCTTTGAGACTAACTGTGTGAAAAAAAGTTGTCGTGTAAATAGACTAGGGAGATTATCACACCAGGGCCAATTCAACAACAATTGTGGCAATGAAAGCTAATGCAACAGTAGCGCTACAGTGTTTGATATTTCTGCACAGTCATGCAATCGTGCGATTATTGTGACGTTATCATATAATATCGTGATTGCGTTTCTCATCATGAAAACATGTTTCTGTCTTGCACAGAATAAAAGACAACAAAATAAACTGTATTACTTCACCACATTGTTTTAATCCAGTGTAAACAAAATTGTGCACCATACCTCAAAAGAAGACTGAAATCCACTGCAAAACCAAGGAAAACGGATTGCCTCCACCGCAATGCATTTTGGGTATCCCTTGTTGGTTCTGCAGTAGCACGAATAAAGTGTGATTAACTTTTGCACTCTCACAATCACGCTTTATTGGTGCTATTGAGAAGCCATTCATGGGATTTCTCCCTGAATAGTTTGTTTCTGGAGCATTCCTGGTTCTTCCCAGGATAAGTCCTGGATGAGTCTGATATCATTTGAAAATGTATCACACAATTGTGCGATTGTGCCCTTTTCTTCCCCCCCTTTCCCCCACTGATAATCTCCTAGGTCTATTTCCTCAGCTGCACATAGACAAAGTCTATGGAAGCTTATGCTACAAAATCTTTCACACAAAGGTATTACAAGATCTCTTTGTATAAAATTATGAGATTGTAAACCCAGTTTACAGTCTTGTAACGGATGAAAAAGATGCCAGCTTGAGTATTTCACAAAGGTGAAACCAGGCTTGGTTCAAAGGAGGCTTTTCTGCATCCTTAGGGTCCCCTTTCCCCTGAATTCATTGCCTTTCATATAGACCGACCCTATATACTTGAGACAAAAATGGGGCATTGGGATGGCAAAAGCAGGATGGGATTGTGTAATATTTCCTGATCATGAAAAAGTAAGAAGATGTTAAGTTTTAGTACATGAACTAAAGCTACTTGAGCTAACCATTCTCCTTCAGGGAGAGAACTCATACAAAAATTTAGGGAGACATAGAGGAGGACTGGATTTCACCATGATCGTACCATGAACACTTCCCCAATGAAGTAATCTAGCACAGCACATTTCGGCCTTTCAGCACCTTATTGTGAAATTTCTCACACTCCATGACACCATTTTTTTTGACAACCACAATCTCATAACAGGAATCTTCAAGCCATTTTTGCAACATAACAGGCCGTTTTTTCTCGAAAACAGGACAAAATTGACATTTATATTAAAAAGGCAGACATATGGGGGGAAATGGTACTGTCCGGTTTAAAACGGTACTTATGGTCAGCCTACTTTTCAAAGGTCTCCTTGGGGAAATCGCTCAGCCAAGGCAGCATGCCAAATGCCCTTCCTTGGCTTGGAAAACCTCCATTCCCACCTCCTTTTGCCTTCAGGGCCTGTCCTACATTTCAACCTACTGTCCAGGAGGAATTCCAGAATGTCCTCCACTTGAAGCAGGACAAGAAGCATGAACTTCTGTTGACATTTGTGTTTAGAGCTTTTCTTTGGCCATTGTCTACATTTTGAGCATGACCAAGAAGCATGAATTTACCTTTGTGTGAGCGTTTTTATAGCTTTGGAGAATGTCCTCCATTTCTTTTCTGGAATGCCCTCCATTTTGAGCAGGATTAAGAAGCATGCATTTACACGTGTGGGAGTGTTTTGAGCTTTTCTTTGGGCATGTCTTCCATTTTGAGCAAGACTAGGAAGCATGAATTGACTTTGGTATGTTTGGAGCTTTTCTTTCTCCTCCATTTTTTTCATGGCTGAAAGTACCTGGAGCTTTTCTTGGGTCCTGTCCTCCTCCACTTTGGGGCGAACTGTCCGTGAGAGGAGTGTCTGGGGCTTTTCTTTCCCGGGAGGAGCATCTTCCATTTGGGGCTGAATGGCCCTGGATCATCAGGGCAGTGTGGGGAGCTCTTCTTCTTGGCTCGGCTCTGGGCCCACAACAAACTCGAGCTCCCAGAATTCCACAGCCTTGAGCCAGAAAAAGAGCGAAAGCGGTGCCAAAGCGGGTTCTCTCTCCAGTCTGGACGGAGGGGGCTGGGGCTGGGCGTCGTGACGTGGCTTCCAAGGGGCCGGGGATGAAGGGCTCCCCGAACTTGGGCGGAGAAGCAGCAGCAGCAGCAGCAGAAGGAGCATCTCTGGAGCGGAGGCTGGCGAAGAGGAGCAGCAGAGCTTCTGGGGCTGAGGCTGCTGCCTTGCGCGCCCAGAGGAGGAGGAAGAGCTCCGGGCTGAAGGGGCTCTGTCTTCGCTGCCAGCCCAAGGGGGGCTCTGGAGCCGACCATGGGGGCCCTCCTCCTCCTCCGCCGCCGCCGCCGCCGCCCAGGGAGCCGGGGCTGAAGAAGAAGAAGGAGGGCTGGAGACCCAGAGACAGAGAGGCTCCGGAGAGACACCTTGAGAGGTAAGCGAGGAGCCCTTCCAGCCAGGATCTCACTCCTCTCTGGAGCCTCCACTCCAAGCCCCCTGACAGCTCTCCTCAAAAAGGCAACAGATCCGGCCTTGGTGTTGAATGCTAAGCAGGGTCAGCCCTGGTCAGTCCCTGGATGGGAGACCGACCAGCAGCAGCAGGTGCTGCAGCGGGCTCCGTTTCAGAGGATTGGTGGGGACACCCTATATCTGGGGGGGGGGGTTTCTTGGTAGGTTGCTTCAGAGAGGGTTTTTCCCCCTTCCCATGGCTGTCCTCTGAGGTTGAGAGTGTGTGACTTGCCCCAGGCCACCTCAGTGGGTTTGCATGGCAGATGGATGGCATGTAACCCAGTGGGTTTACGTGATTCGAACCCTGGTCACCACTGCACCACATGGGCTGGCCAGAAACACACAGACACACAGACAGAGACATGCTGTATATATGTAGTTGCTGTTGTTATTGTTGTTGTCGTGTGCCTTCAAGTCATTTCCAACTTATGGGGACCCTGAGGTGTACCTGTCTCAGGGTTTTCTTGGTAGTTGTCTTCAGAGCAGGTTTGCCATTGCCATCCTCTGTGGCTGAGAGTATGTGACTTGCCCAGCGTCACCCATATGGGTTTATTTATATAGCCCTTCACTCTCCTTTTCTATATATATATATATATATATATATATAGAGAGAGAGAGAGAGAGAGAGCCCTTCGCACTTCTTCTTCCAGGGCACTCTTGGGCTGGCAGCCACCTCCTGAAAAACAACTTCACCCCAGAAGTTTTTCTGGGCTCTTCTTCAAGTCAGAAACAACTTTATATACCACAGCAACTGGTATATCTGTATATATCTGTGGCGATCTGGCATGGCACAGTGGTTTGAGCTTTGTATATGTTGCTGTTATGTGCTTTCATTTCCGACTTGCGGCAACCCTAAGGTGAACCTGTCAAGGGGTTTTCTTGGCAAATGTCTTCAGCCCAGGTTTGCCATTGCCATCCTCTGAGGCTGAGAGGATGTGACTTGCTCAAGTACACCCTTGGAGGCCAGTGGGTTTCCACGGCTTAACCAGTATTTGAACCTGGGTCTCCAGAGTCATAGTCCAATGCTGAAACCACTACCACCTCTGGTATTCCTTGCCCAAGAAAATCCTATGAAACTCAAGGGGTCTCCATTGGTCAACAGGGGACTTAAAGGCACACTATGGCCTGTTACAAACAGGCACCCTAGCACGGACTCAGTCCGTACTAGGGTTAGAAAGGGGCGTCTCTTCCAGATGCTCCCAACCCTAGTACGGACTGAGTCCGTACGAAATGGCGGCGGCCATTCCACATGACCGCTGCCATCTTGATGTAGCGGATGCGCTGCATCTGCATGTTGCACCCCGGAAATGACGCCACAAGTGCGCACTTCGGCACTTGCAGCGTCTCTTCCGGGGCGCAGGAAGGAGCGCGATTTTCGCGCTCGTTCTTTGCAGTGTCTGGGAACCGCACCGTTTGGCTGCTGCGGTTCCTGGACAATGCAACCGTTGGTGGCAGCAGACCGCCGCTTTTCGGTGGTCTGTAACCTGCCTTAGACACCCCATTCATCAGGGCTTACTCCCAAGTGTGAATGGGAGAAGAGTTGTAGGAGAAAGACTGCTCTTCTGCTGGCGCTTGCTAAGCCACCCAGAGGAGATCCAAAGGTCTCCTGGACACTCTGAGATGCCACTTCTGGGCTTTCTAAAGAAGGATCCAAGGCATTTCAACAAGTAGACTTTACAGTTGAGTTGCTAAGGCTACACATATGGAAGCAGCCTGTCCTTTCTCACGATGGGTGCCATTTGCTGTTGTTGAGTTCTTTTTCAAGCCACTTTGGACTTACGGCTTTAGTAAGCCCAGAAGAAGGTGACATCTCAGAGAGTCCAGGAGACTTTTGGATATCCTCTGGGTGGCTCGGCAAGCACCAGCAGGAAAGCAGTCTCCATCTTTTCCCCACAACCCTGCTCCCATTCACACCTGGAAGTAAGCCCTGGTGGCAACCCTATCACATGGTTTTCTTGGCAAGATTTGTTCAGAAGGGATTTGCCTTTGTCTTCCTCTGAGGCTGAGAGAGTGGAGCTTGCCCAAGGTCACCCAGTGGGTCTCCATAGCCGAGGAAAGATTTAAACCCTGGTCTCCAGAGTCCTACACTCAGACCATTAAACCATGCTGGCCATTTACCTGCTGGCAAAAAGAGCATCACTTTGGGACATAAGGCATGATTTACGACAAGTGGCTATATGGGAATGTATTGCCCCTGAACCATTTCTGAATACCAAAGTATTAAAGTACAGTAATAAGTAGTATGAAGAGGTGATCTGCTAATGAAAGAAAAAACGAGCTGCACTAAGCAAATGCAGAGTACTTTTAACCACAGATAGATGACATACGGTGGTAATTTTCAGGTCAGAAAGATTTGAACGTAAAAAAGATTAAGGTTGGTCAGGTTTGATTTTGGAAATATAAGAATATCATATTCTTGGACTGGTTGCTCTCAGGTGGACTAGTGTTCCTGCATCTCAGGTTTCCATACCTTTATCTCCTAGGGACTGTGGAAAAGTTTCCCAGCATGTGGACAAACAGTATGGGCATCTCTTAGGTTGTGCATTATCAAAGAATGCCCTTGCCACAGAACTGAGCCCAAGCAACCTAGGCAGTCACTTAAACTTGCCCAAGAATAGGCACAGCTACAGTATTACCAAAAGAATAGTCACAGCTATTGACAAGCTTTGGCATTCCCCAATGCATTGCTACTTTCTCTCCTACCCATAATCAATTTGGGGTCTTAACTAACTATTAAGAAGTATTGATGCAGTGCAGAGCTTGGAAAAGTTATTTTCTGGGGAAGTTAACAGCATGCAGCAGTACCAGATGGTGAAATTCTGGGAGCTACAGTCCAAAACCACAACATTTCCAAGCTCTAGAAATTGCAGTCGGTAAAAGCAGAATCTGGAGCATGTTGAATGTAGTGGTTAGAGTGTTGGGTTTGAAATCATCACTTGGCTGTGAACCTCAGTATGTAACCTTGGTCTTGTCACCATGGCTCAGCCTAACCTTCCTCACTTGTGAATATAAAATGTGGGTGGAAGACCATGTCTTGAGCACCTTGAGCAATAAATATAAGAATTCAACACAGATAGGTTCGGGGGGGGGGGGGGGGCTGATTCCAGTGTTGTTGAATGTGCAGAGAGGTGCCAAGGGTTCTGATTAGGTGAATACTTTTGGAGAGAAGCTGGTTTTTCTTATATAAAGTCTTTCCTGCATCCAGCCCCCTTATCTGCTAGATACCAAAATGGAACTCACTGCAGGGGAGATCACTCTTTGCAAAGGCATTGTCCATGAGGCTACTATAGAAAGCAGTGCAGCAGAGAAGGAAGCATTTCTGTGGCTGTGGAGAGTGATCGCTCAAACCCATGATCAGCTGTGGCCTTATCTGTTGAGGGCTTAAGATAATCAAGGTAACCTACTGATGCATGTGCAACTTGGGGAATCCTTGAGTTTTGATCTAGTACATGCCAGCCTCATAGACCCCATAGGTACTCTTGAGCAACCAACAGAGATTCCTCAAGTGGTTGTCCTATTTCATTATGCCTTTGGTAGGATCAGCACAAACCAGATAGGGTAAAGATGCATGTCAAATCTCATGCTCTCTTTTCCCAGGTACCAGTTGTCACACACAGTTGATATATATGGGAACACCCTGTTCTATTGGTTTAACATTTTTAAAAGGCATTGCCCTAAGACTTCAGTGAGATAATGGTTTCAGAATGTTCTTGGAGATTATGCAGATATGTTGTTGATGTTCCAGTGTCTTCAGGCGCATAATATATGGATGATAAAGTACAGTTAGCTGGATGGTGAATTAAAGGCGGCTCATCGGTGGCATGAAGAGGTAGGAGAAGCTAAAGGGACATTGTGCATATCTCATTTAAGACTTGTTGTTGTTGTTTTGAAGCATGTAGATAGAACCCATTTTCCCTTGGCTTCTATGTGTTTTTCTCTTATGGGGAAGTGAGGGGATAAAAACATTACAGAAAAACAGCATGCCACACTAATCTTCCCCACTGTGTAGCAAGATTCACTTGTCAGATACTGTGTTTGTTTGTGTCTCTTAAAAATAAAAATAAGTAGAGAAAATATGGTATAATTAGTTAAGCACTTCAGACATCTGGAGTACAGCTGCATCCGCAGTGGCCATAGCTGTCTTTGATATAAAGACCTCTGGACCATCAGATGGTGTCTGATAACAGACTTGTTATTCTGACCTTGGGACTGAAATTAAAATGCAAGGAGCATATTCTCCAGGCTCTTTTTCCTCCTGGCCTCCCCCAGTGCAGTCTGATCATTCTAGGTAAGGACTGTTGATTGGAAAGCCCTGGGGTCCTCATCAGGTTTCAGTGGTGGGAGGAAAATCACTTTGACATTGCACTTGACACACGTGGTACACAGATTATTGAACAAGGGATACAAACATTTTGGGTAACTGGGCATGGTTATTTTTGTTAGCTAGAGGGAGTGGAGACAAACTAAGTGCATCCCTCCTGTATAAGCTGCCCAGGGCATATTGAGTGCAGTTTGAGAAAATACTGGCTTAAAACCTATGACACTGATGTGCTTTTTTTTTTTTTTTTTTTTTTGACAGCTGTGCATGCAGCCTCCTTATGCTGTTAGCATTTTCTTTCCTGTTCTTTTTCTTTACTTTTTAAACCAGTAGAAGCACAACCTCTGTGGTGGAGCATAAAACAAGTTTTCCCTGTTAGTTGCCAGTATTAAGTAGCAGTTGGCTGCTGGTGAGTTTATCTGGGAACCCTCTATATTTGAACCAGTTTCAGTGCTGGGACAGGAGCCCCCAAGCAGGACAAATGAGACATTTTAACAAGGTCCTTCTGCATTCTGCTTAAAAGATTACTGTATATACTCATGTGTAAGTCTAGAAATTTTATTCAAAAAATTGACTCCAAAAACCTGAGTCGACTTATGCATGGGTCAATGTAAATACTGTACTTTAATTCTTACAAAAAGTGGAACCATCTCCTGGTGAAAGGCAAGAGCATAATCTATCCTGCCCTCTATACTCTCTCATCCATCCTGCCTTTAGTGTGACCACAAACAGTTTTGCTTGCTGAACTTTGTAAGTTCTTTGGCATTGTTTTCCTTTGCTTTTCTCCTGGAAACTTTGCTTTGTTACATGCTCCCAAATTATAACCTCGACTTATCCACGGATCATATCAAAATCCACAATTTTGGTCCTAAAACCTGCCCTCGACTTATACATGAGGTCAACCTATAGTTGACAATATACAGTCATTCATGTGTCAAGGAATGTAGAGAGTTTTAAGTGTATCATTTGCCAAGAGTCTGTAAATCACAGGGGAAAGTGTGGAATATGTTGCAGTGGCCTTTATCCATACAAAAGGAGAAGGAGATGCCATGCTTAGTCTGGCAGGTTTGTGTCCTGCCCCTTCTAGCCTTTAAAATGATTTTGTCAATCAACTCTGACATGTGGTAAAAAGGATTAGATTGGGATGGCCAAAATGCAGCCCTGGGTCCCTATGCTGACCTCTAAGGCTGATTTTGGTAGCCCTTGGCCCTTCCATACTCCTGGACAAAAAAGAAGGTGAATTGCCTTTTATGGAAACCTCCAGGACTGAAGATTCATCTGTTAAATAGGTTGCAGGGGCATCCAACACACAATTGTGAAACGGTTTTGCCTGAAAGCTAATGGTTGACTTCTGGTTACTTCCAGATAGTTGGAACAATTTTGGCAGTCTGTATGGTTCCTGAAGGATCCTGGGATAGAAAACGGGCCCCTGGACTGTCCATAACACCTCTGGAATAGATAATGGAAGTATGAGCTACACATAGATACTCAAGGTTTTTGTATTGGACGCAACAGGTAAAACCAGTCATGCAGGGGGAAAAACAAATATTGGAGGCAACAGGAAAAAAACAAGCATAGAAAATGGCCTTAGTATGTGGGGTATATCTAGGGTTGCCATAGTGCCGGACCTCCAAACAAAAAATGTAGGACAAATTTTTCAAATGTAGGACACACTTAGGGAGGCTTTCCCTCCCCACCTGGGCCCCAGGCCTCGCCGCGATCGGAGGCCAGGATCGGGGCCTCGCCTCGTTCCTGGCCCCCGCGGAGACCAGGAAGAAGGCGAGGAGGCTGCAAGGAGGCGGGGAGGTTGGCGCGGCTGCGCCCAAGAGGCACCGCCTCCCTGCAGCCTCCTCCGCCCCAGGCCTCGCTGCCCTCCTTTTCCTCCATGCGGCCATGCGCGGTGGAGGAGGAGGAGGAGGAGGGCAGCGAGGCCCCGAGGGTTGCCTAGCAACCCTGCTGCAAACGGGCTTTTCCCGGTTTTTGGCTGCACCCGTGCCGTGACCGGGCAGATGCCGCCAAAACCGGGAAAAACCCGGTTGCAGCCGGGTTATGGCAACCCTGGTTTATCAGATATGGTATGGTGTTGTTGTTTTTTACAAAAGGTAGGGAGTTTGGCTTATCCACATATTTTATTTATTATTATTAAATTTATTATTGCAATATTTACTCATATATTCTGCCCTTTATCTGAAGATCTCAGACTGGTGTATCTGTTCAAGCTGTTGTCAATACTTAAATGCAATCAATACCTCTCTGATACAACACTGTGGGTGTAATTCTTATTATATGGACAGAGCTTCATTCTTTGTCACGAACATTGCTTACGCTGAGCAACTTGTAGTAATTGGTCTTTAAGAATGGCTTGAGAATTTGCTTCAATAGAGTTAACAGAACCCTTGCTGCCCCAACTCAAAGAGCATGGCAGAGATGTATAAGTGTAACATTACTAAAAATGCAGTTGTTGAACTGCACTATCAAACAAAACTTTAAAATCTTATTCTTTGAAACTACAGCTATAACTGGCCATGCTGGTTGGGGAACCCTGAAAATTGTAATTCACATACTGTAAGTATCTTTTCCTAGAACATCCTCTACTTACACCCCAAACAAAAAAAAATATTTATTTTCCCCTTTGCTGCAAATTCCTTGCTATTTTGTCAAGTTCAGAACACTAGTGTGCCAAAACTCCTTTCCTTCTCTCCTTACCACAGGTTGGAGCTCTGTTTTATAAGCATCAAAGTGTGGAGAGCCATGAAATTACACAGGCATACAGTATAAGGATGGGGAATCCTTTGTGAGGATAGTGGTGGCTTGCTAAGGAAAGACTTCAGTTACAGTCAGTCTTGGATTTCACTCCCTTCTTTTTCAGTGTCAGTTTTTTAAACATACTTTTTTTTTACTGTGCCATTCATTGTTTAATTTTCATTTTGTAAGCTGTCTTGAATAATTTGTAGAAAGGTAGCATCTGTGTTTCTCTCTTTTCCTCCCTCCATGTGTTTATGCACCCATCTCCTTGTATTTCTCAATCAGTAATAATTTATATCTTCTTTCTAATGAAAAATTATTATGTGAAGAGCAGAGAGAAGCATGAAAAGCTGCCAGTTCAGGAGATAATGCTGAAATTAAGGTAGAGAAATCTTTTGTCTAGGAGTGCGGACTTTACAGACCCCATTTAAGAATCAATAGATAAAGGCATGAATATATTGTCAGTTGCTTTTCAGGTAATGGGTAAGAATGGGCATCATAAGTGGTTTTCCCTCTCTCATTACCTCTCCCTGGTGGCATCACTGGGGTTGGTGTCATCCGGTACAGTAACTTGTGGTGTCACACTCCCCTCCCCCCCCGTTGACCTCATCCCATACCACACCATACAGAATCCTTACTAATGTTTTTTTGTACTAATGTTACTCATAAATCGTAATTCCCATATATCACTGAATGTAATGGCAATAGTTGTGGCATAAACAACTAGCAAAATTAAAGTTATACCTTTAAATTACAATATCATAAGCATGGCCTAAATGTATTTACATTTACATAGTTTCCTGTGAGTAAAGTGAAAATTTGTTAAGATGTGATTTTATAAAGAAAATTGTAAAAGAGTAAAAAAAATTAAACAACAACAAAAAAAAACAACAGAGGTTTTCTTTGCCCTCTGAGCTTTCCCCCCTCACACCTTCTCTTCTGCTGAGCTCCAGGGTTTTAAAGAGATGTGGGTGAACACCACAGCCCATTTTTCCCAAAAGGTAGACATTTAGGGAGCAATGGTGTCACCTCCCAATAAAGTGTCACCTGGTGAAGATAGTACCTCCCCAGTACCTCCCTAGTGACACCTCTGCCTCTCACTCTTTCCAAAGTAGAATCATTAATTGTAACATATTGTATCCAAACTCTATCTAATCCTAAATCAAAAACTAATCTTTTCCATCAAGCCTTTGGCCCTGGTCTAAACTCTCTCTCTCTCTCCCCCCCCCCCCCCCCCTCTGTGTACCTTCAAATAACAGTCAACTTACAGTTACCCCATGAATTTCATCGAGTTTTCTTAGGTGAGGAATATTCAGAGGTGGAGCATAAAGGGAATTAAAGACAAATGGTAAAAGTGCATGTCTCTAGCCTACCACTTTTAAAAACTGAAGAAGGAAATTTAATAGCAAAATCAATACTGAATGAAGGTCACTAAGATGTATATAGACACTCTATCTTGAACATCAAAGCAGATAAACAAAATGTGGTGAAACATTTGCAAATTAAAATAAAACATGTTCTTGATCCTGACAAAATTGCAAAAGCAGGCTTGATCCCAGGTAGATTTACCAGAGAGACCCTTGTGTGTTTAGGTATATAAAATATAGTAGGGTGGAATTGAGACTTACACATGTTTAAAACCATCCCAATAAAATTAATTGCAGTTAAGTATCATTGATTTCAACAAGTCTAGTGGATCGAGTCCTTTCAGTCATAAGAACAGCTGTACTATCTACAAGCCTATCCAGTCTAATATTCTGTTCATATGGTGGTCATCATTGACATATGGGAAGCCCATAAAAAAGATGAATGCCATCCCACCCTCTGTTGCTTGATCCACAGCAGCTAATATTGATCCCATCCAAGGAGAAGATTGGGGTATAAATTCAACAAACAAACAAACAAATAAATATTGAGCACTGAGGTCCTCTGTATCCAACCAGTTAGAGCAACATAGTTCATGAGGATAAAGGCGAGGGACTCCTCTACTGTGGCACCCCAGTGATGGAATAAGTGTAAGAGGTTAGAGAACAGCCTCTTGTTCCTCATTCAGCAAAAGACATAACACTTACATAAAGCACATTTGTGTTGCTATCAGGATTCTAGCTAAATATTTAAATAAATAAAACAATAAAGACAAACATTGGCCCCTAGTAACTGGAGGCAATATATAGCCACCAAAGGAATCATATAATCTTAGAGTTGGAGGGGGCCACCTAGTCCAGCCTCTTGTCATGCAGGAAAACACAACTAAATCACTCAGAAAAATGGCCATCCAAGCCTCTGTTTAAAGACCTCCAAAGTAAGAGAGACTGCCACCTTCTGAGACATTGTGTTTTACTGTCAAACAGTTATTACAGTAAAGAAGTTCTTCCAGGTGTTTAGGTGGAATTAAATCTTGCTCCAGTCTTTGGAGCAGCAGAAAACACGACATCTCTTGAAATATTTTAAGATGTCTATCATATCACCTCTCTGTATTTCAAGGATAGAATCATAGAGTTGGAAGAGACCTCAAGGGCCATCCAGTCCTACTGCCATGCAGGAAGGCACAATCAAAACACCTCTGACAGATGGCCATCCAGCCTCTGTTTAAAAGTTTCCAAAGGAGACTCCATTGCACTTTCAGGTGGCATCTTCCACTGTCAGATGCTCTTACTCTCAATGTTTAGGTGGAATCTCTTTTCCTGTAGGCCAAATCCATTGTTCCATGTCTTATTCTCTGTAGCAGCAGAAAACAAGCTTGCTCCTTCTTCCATAAAACAGGCTTTCAAGTATTTAAACATGACTATTGTGTCCCCTCTTAACCATCTTTTCTCCAAGTTGAACATATCCAGCTCCACAAGCCATCCCTCATAAGGCTTGAACCTAACCTCTCTGAATTTATCTAATCCTCTTTCAAAGCTGTCCAAGTTGGCAATTGCCATTTCTAGTTCATTAAACTTTGTGGCAACAAATTCCATCATTTAATTATGTGCTGTGTGAAGAAATAATTCATAATTCCAGTGTGAATTTCACACCACTCAGTTTTAGTGAATGGTTTCTGCTTCTAGCATTATGACAGAGGGAGAAAAGCCTTTGTGTTTCTTTATTTTCTCCACCTAATTCATAGTTTTATGCATCTCCTCCATGTCTCTCCTTCCTGGTCTTTTTCTAGCTAAAGGCAAATCTTGAGACATCATAATGTAGAAGATTGTTGAATTTGTAGAAGCCTGCAAAATCACCAAGAAAGCATGCCTATTTTAGATAATGGGGGAAAATACTCCTTGTTTATGGAAATTGTTTACTTTTCATATATAAAAGTAAGAAGCAGTAGAATGCCATCTTGTCCACAGCAAATTGTTTGCAAATTTCCAGAATCTATAGAAGGAAACCAAAGGAAACCTTGTATATATGTTTTGCCCACAGACCTTCAAACCTGCTGGGAATCTTAACATTTAGAGCTTTTCCTTCCCACTGTTCTGATAGGCTCTTGCCCTAGGGGTGCTGCTTGTTATGTAACTTGGTGGGGAGTACTAGTGTGTTAAAATTCAATAGCAAGACAATAACAATACTCCAGCTGCTGTCTTTCTACATGAAAGATAGGGGCTCCCCTTAGATCTTTAATAATTAACAGATATTATTTAATCTCACTCAATTCACTTCAGACAGAGGGTGGGTGGGACAAGCCACACAGCAAACGCCATGAGCCTTTGAAGCCACTGAGCTGTGCAATATTAAATTGGATTTCTTTGTGGAAATTTTAGAGCAGAGAGAAAGATCCTACAGTCAAATAATTCTCAGATCTGGACTCCTGCTCCTCTTTGGTTTTAAAGGTGCCATTGATTCAGCATGAGGTCTGCAGTAGAAGCCTCTGTAGTGGGCCAAACAAGGAAGGGCATTTGTCAAATGACTATACATACATACATACATATATTTCAAGAACCAAGCACAGATTTTTCATAACATTGCAAAAATCTGAAATGGGATGTAGTCATAGTTAAAAATGCAGGTGTACCTCAGTTAATGAAGTACAATTGGCCCTCTGTATCTACATAGTCTTTATCCATGGATTCAGCTATCCACAGCTTGAAAATATTAAAATATATATATATAAATTCCAAAAACCAAATCTTGATTTTGCCATTTTATTTAAGGGACACCATTTTACTACCCCATTGTATTTAATAGGACCAGAGCATCCATGGATTTGGATATCCATGGGACAACCTGGAACCAAACCCCTGTGGATACCAAGGGCTCACTGAAGATGTATTCCTGGGAGTTACGCCTTTAACAGAAAATTCAGTCAAGAGGCAGAAATAACAAAAAAATCATTGAGGATAGGTTCCTACACACACACACACACACATACACACACACACAGAGTAATTCGACTTTTTATTCAAACCTCTCAATAAGCACGTAGGAAATGAAACAACCAAGTCAAGTAAGCCTTTCATGAATAAAAACATTTTGTAGCTTTGAGAGGCCACTTGAAGGCTTCTTCCAAATTGCATCCAAGGACAACTTTTTATTCACCAGCCTCCACTTTTTCTATAATTTCCATTTGGTGGCCAGACATGTAGGTCTATGTGTTTTTAACATACTGAGGATAGTTAGTGAAGCAGACTCACTAACGCCCTCGTTTTCTCTCTGTTTTGCTGTTTGTGCGTGCTTAGTAAAGGATTCTGGAGACAGTTGCTATTTACCTTGCCCATTGTTGGCTACGGTAAAATGCTATTCTTTACTACAGACATGCTGCTGCAACCCAACACCAAAAGCTTGTGTTTTTCAAGCCCTCCTCCACCACTCTCTCAATGCCGATGCTGCTTTAAACTTAATGTTAGACAGAGGACACGGAGGAAAAGAGATTATGTAAGTGTAAAAAAGAGTTTGTAAAAAGAAGCTTCCTGATGTTTTGTTAGCTGAAGTATGCCTGTAGTGCCCATTGACCAAAGTTAGTCTATTATTTTAAATATAATTCTGTGTGACTGGGTATTTCCATGTTTTTTTGCATTACTCAGGTAGCCTTGAGAACAGCTGACAAAAGGTCACTTATTTCCCCGCAGCCCAGAGCCATGCATTTCCTCTCCCCCATCTTTTAAACGACCACTCATGCCAAAGAATTTGCACTTACTATGAAATGTGTACTCATCATGGGGCCATGGCCAGTTCCAGCTGTCAGCCAAGTTTAACTGTACAGTATGATTTAGATATCTGTTTGCCACAGTTATGCTACATTTTCATTGTATTTGTTGTTGTTAAATTGATCTCAACCCATGGAGACCCTGTGGATGAGACATCTCCAAGACTCCCTGTCCTCCATTGTTCTGCTTAGTTCCTGCAAAATCATATCCGTGACCTCCATAATAGAGTCCATCCATCTAGCATGTGCCTTCCTCTCTTTCTATTTCCCTCCACCTTTCCTAGCATTATTGTTTATTCCAGTGACTCGTGCCTTGTCATGATGTGTCCAAAGTACAACAGCCTCTGTTTTGTCATCTTGGCTTCCAGGGAGATTTCTGGCTTGATCTGCTCTAGGATCCATTTGCTTGTCTTTTGGCTGTCCATGGGATTCTCACCACTCTTCTTCAGCACCACATCTTGAATGAGCTGATCTTTTTCCTATCTTCTTTCTTAACTGTCCAGTTCTCACATCCATATATGGTAATAGGGAATAAAATGGCTTGCATGATTCTAACTTTTGCGCTGAGTTGTAAATCTGTGCATTTTAGGATCTTTTCTAATTCTTACATAGCTTTCCCATTCTTCTTATTATTATTATTTCCTGGCTGCTGTCCCCATTCCTGTCAGTGTTTGATCCCAGGTATGAGGACTCTTTTACTATTTCTGTTTCTTCATTGTCTAGGGCCTCATTCACACTACTTTCTGAACTGGTATGGAAACCGCTTTAAAAGGGTTCACACTTGCACTGGTTTTTCCTGGCCCTAATTTCAGGGGGTGCAAATCCCCCTGAACCCAGTACTTTTGAAATGGAGGCATTTGCCACATCTTTTCAAAATAACCGGGTTATTTTAGGGAACTGCCAAAGGGAATGCACTGCCGATTCCATTTTGGACACCCAGGAGGGAGGGACAGTGGGCAGAGGGGCAGAACATATCCATCCCATAGGTCTTGGCAAATAGCCATTTTTTTCCTCTCTCGGCACTCACAGTTCTGTGGATGAAGATACCAGCTCTTTAAATCCTGTGAATTCAAATTTTCCACACTGTCAAGTGGTCCCTTTAATCACCACACAGCTGTTTTTCACTTCTGTCAATGAATTGGTTCCTTTTCACTGTTGGCCAGAGGTCAGGGATGTTGAGGAAGGGGTTCCTGGGGGGGGGGGGGCATGGTGCAGCGTGATTTTAAAAAAAACTTTGATGCTTTCTGTGCACCATTGCATTTGCATGGCTTCACGGAGGGGGTCATGGCTGCCATGGGGGATTCTTCCCTGGCATGGATGAATTCGTGGCTGCCATGAGGAATTCTTCCCTGGCATGGATGGATTCATGGCTGCCATGGGGAATTCTTCCCTGGCATAGATGGATTCATGGCAGCCATGGGAGATTCTTCCTTGGCATGGATGATTCGTGGCTGCCATGGGAGATTCTTCCCTAACATTAATGGTTTCATGGTGGCATCAATGGGATCGCTGCTGGAATGGGGGATCCGTGGGTAACCTGGAGGGGATTGTACCTGGCTTTTGCATGACCATGCTTTAAAAATATTGCACAATTGCTTTTTATTGTTGAACAAGATCTGTGGTTTGTCACAGTGATGAAGATGCGCATCACTTGGTTGATAGTTTTTAAAAAAATGCCAGTTCCAATCACCATTTTGAATTGGTTCCAAATGTGAACATGAAGTGGGTTAAATTGCCATGGATGGAGCAATTCGAACCTATCAAACACAAAAATGTGAGTGTGAAGGACGCCTAGGTTGAATTTGTCCAGATTCCCCATTGTCATTTTTCTTTTCTTTATGTTCAACAGTAGACCTGCCTTTGCACTTTCTTCCTTGATCTTCCGTAGTAATTGTTCCAGGTCTGTGAGGTTTTCTGCTAGAATTATGGTGTTGTCTGTATATCTTCCTCCTATTTTCATTCCTCCTCCTTCTTTGTTCAAGCCTTTGTTCAAGCTTTTTGTATATGTTCTGCATGCAAGTTGAACAGATAGGGTGAAAGGATGCAGCCTTGACTGACCCCTTTGCCAATTGGGACCCATTCTGTTTCTCCATGTTTTGTTCTGACAATAGCCTCTTTTCCTACATACAGATTTCTCATCAGGATTCAGATGTGTTGGCATTCCCATGTCTTTAAGGGCCTCCATAGCCTTTCATGATCTATGCAGTCAAAGGCTTTACTATGGTCTATAAAGCACATACTGATAAAATAATTCCCCCCAATAATGAACACAGGTGATGAATGCTAAGATAAATAGAGCAAAAACAGGGTCTACGCTCAGAAACACAAAGGAGACATTGTTAGCTCGAGAAAACCTAGGGATTATAAAATAAAAACTATATAAAAAAACCCACAAATCTGCCAGTGACAAATAACAACAGCAGAACAATGTTCTTTGTAGCCATGAAATGGTGCCAAATCAGTTGGAAAATCAAAAGTACAAAAGTGCTCTTTCTCAGGCTAAATGACACGGGAGCCACATTTCTTGAAAGTGAGATGGCTGGCTTTGTATCGCATAGAAACAGAATTAATAGGAGTACAGGGCTTGGTTGGGGCTTGTGAGGGGAGTTGTGTGTGTGTGTGTTGTTGTTGTTGTTGCTGTTTGTCTTGAACTAATTTCTGACTTTTGGCAACTTATTCCAACTTAAAGCTGAGAGCGTGTGACTTGTCCATGGTCATCCAGTGGGTTTCATGGCTGACCTGGGTATTGAACTCTGGTCTCCAGAGTCATAGTCCAACACTCAAACTACACACACTCTCTCTGTGTGTGTGTGTGTGTTTGTGTGTGTGTACACACACACACACACACACACACGAAAGGGAGAGAGCCAGTGTGGTGTAATGACTTGAGCATAGGACCAGGACTCTGGAGATTGGGGTTCGATTCCCCACATGGCTATGGAAAACCCACTGGGTGGTCTTGGGTGAATCACACACATTTGGAAATCACTTGAAGGCACACAGCAACAGCAAAAACACACTCATACACACAAAGTTTCTCAAACTCTGGATTCCTTTATTTCTCCTGAGTGTAGTCTACTCTTACTTACAGTGATTCTTCATAGCCTTTAACAAAGTCTGTTCCTTCCCATCATCTGTTCTCTTATCCATTTAACTGGAGATACCAGAGATGGAGTCCAGGATCTTCTACAAAAAGACATTTGCTGCATCAAGGAAGTATAGTTGATTCCCAATACTGTGCTGGTTGATGAAAAGGCACTATTTTCATGGGACTAGACTAGTGAGCAAGTCTTTTGTAAAACTTGGAACATTGAAGTGAACTTTGAGCATAGAATAATATATGAATGTATTGTTGAAATAAGCAAGCGCCATGTATAGAACTGGGAGCAATCCCAAACTCCAGAGCAATATTTTCCTGCAACTAATTGTAGCTGCCAACAGTGTTTATTGATTTGTGTTTTATTTTGAGTTTATCTTTTTGTTCTTTCACAGATACTCTTCTGTCCAGGAGCTGAAAGATCAGTTTGTAATTGCCTCTGTATAGACCAAATTGCTTTTCTGGCACAAGAGCTTTAGAAATTGCACTTTTGGATGAGCATGACCAATGGGCTTACAAATATACATGACAAAAACCTAATACAGTAATTTCCTATACTATTTATTGTGCATAATGTTTGGGAGCTCTGGGATATCTGATAGACTGCCTTTTCCTTTAGGAATCTGGCATTCAGAGGCGAATCTTGGCTCTTCTTTAGCCTTTGCAGGCAGGATTTATGCAGTTGTTACTCTTTAATATATTTTGTGTTACTGTTGCCTGCTTTTAATAATTCCACACACTTTGAAAAGTGGTCTAGTTATAAACAAACAAACAAACAAACAAACAAACAGATCTGTCCTAAATGCTCAGAAAGGACCAGGTCCTATCTGATCTTGGATAGGAGACTGCCAATGAATACCAGGTGCTATGGACTATCTTTCAGAGGAAGGAACTGACACAACCACCTCTGAGGATTCCTTGCCCAAGAAAATCCTATGAAATCCATGGGGTCACCCTAAGATGACATGCGACTTGAAGGCATGTGTGCATGCACACACACACATACACACTACCCTTGCTCTTTTTTCTTGTATTAAGTGGTCTCTTGATTAATCAGTCAAAAATACGTGTTCTGGCATTACCTTTTTGTTGTTATTGTTGCTTGTGAGTTTTTAAGTCAGCTTCAACTTATGGCAACCCTATAATAGGGTTTTCATGACAAGATTTATTCATTGCCTTCCTCTTAGGCAGAGAGAATATGACTTGCTTAGTGCCACCCAGTGGGTTTCCATAGCTAGGTGGGATTTGAATCCAGGTCTCCCAGAATTCTAGTCCAACTTCACTATAGGACCAAACAAATATGCACAAAATGATCGGCATGGTTTTGAGCTCTTGATATCTTTTTATCAGGTAAGATGTTGAAAAAGTCAGGTGGATAAGGCAGAGGAAAATAGGGGAGAAACTAAAGTCATGAAATCTGAATGGTCAGAGACTTAAGACAAAATGGAAAGAACTTGAAGCAGACTAGAATCTACTAGGGATGTATTCACACTGAAGAATTAAAGCAGTTTGACACCACTTTAACTGCCTTTACTCTAGCCTATAGAATCCTGGAATTTGCAGTTTGGTGAGGCATTAGAACACTCTGACACAACAGCAGGCTGAATACCTCACCAAAACTAAAAATCCCAGGATTCCATAGGATGGAGCAATGGCAGTTAAAGTGATATCAATTCCTTTAATTCTGCAGTATGGATGTATCCTTGGTGTCATTCAGATTTCTAGGTTACACATATAGCTTTTGAGGTAATCTGACTTTATATGTCTGTTCCCCCCCCCAACTATCCTGAATGTAATCTGAAATAGAGTCCAGTATTTGTTTTAAGTCTGTGATTTTTCTTTCCTTCTGTCACACTTTATGACATCATAGTCAATGCAGTATCTCAACCCACTCCTTCTCTTTTCCTGCAACTCAGTATGCTTTTTCTATTAGCTTGAAATCTGGTTATTTTTACAGCTTGCCACCATTTTGTCCATATTTGGCTGTTTTTGGCAGACATGGATTTTGGATTTCTGTGGATCAGCACAGTTTCTTTTGCCTTGATAAATCAGTGTTGTCCTTGGTATGATAATGGGTAGCCATATCAGCAGCTTCCTCCTTGCTTTGTCTGCAAAGGCCTCCATTGTCACCATCACCACCATTATCATTATCATCAGACAAGGAAACTAACCCGAATTAAGTGGGAGAATTATTATATTGCAGATGTTGTTCATCTTGTACTGAGTTTGATCAATAACTCTGCAAGGAGATGGTGTCACATAAAATGTTTCTTAACAGACTGTAAAAGGAGGGTGGCATCACAGAAGGTAATATTTCTTCCCTGCTACTGTCTGTTCTGTAAAGTACCATCTGGAGGGATTGTTCAGCATAGTAAATGGTGCGGTGACTCTCAGTTGCTGCTTACATAGGGGGTGAGTCATCTTTTGCCTGATGTGGGAAATTTCACCACCTACTTTGCTAGTAAAATTGCTCATATTTTGTTCAACCTAGGAGCTGCAGTTTTGACTACAGAGGTAGAGTCTGAAGAACACAGAGCTCAGTTTTGACTTGAGTATTTGGATCATTTCATTGAGTTTTATCAATGATGAAAATAGCATGCTTGATAATATGAGGTACAACCTTAGTATAAATCCAGTTGCTTCTCCCAAGTATAGCAGATTGACACAATTGCAGAATAGCCAGTTAAAAGCTATGTAAATCCCATTGATTCAATAGGTTTACTCAGTAGGCTGGGAGTAGAAATTGGCTTAAGGCTTCTGTTTCTGTTCTGGCCTAAATAAAGGCATTCTGGTTAAAAACAATAATTATTTTGCTCTTCCTTTCTAGAGAAGTGTTTGCCCAGTGATTTATCTCTGTGTGTATATGTTTGAAGGGTGGTGCTATTCAACTGAATACTTGCCAGGGTCTCAAACAAGAATATGTGGCCTTCTGGGTGTGTTTTGCATGCCAGTTCCATAATTCTTCACCATTGGCTTTGCTAGTTGATAGTCCCACAATATTCAGAGTTCACCTGTTCTTAACAGTTCTGAAATAAATGCCATGATCCCAATAGTGTTTTAGTTTTGTTTTAAACAGCAATGCTTCCTTCTCCCATATTTCAGTTCATCTTCATAGACCAACACAACTTCTCCAATACATTTGTGAGAACAGTTTGTTTCTTCTTGGAAATTTCCAAAACAGTTTGATTTGGAACAGTGGGGGCGGGGGGAGCTAGATACTATTATGCTGGAATATATAGTCCCTGAGTGAGCCTCAGCAACTCATTAGATCTCAGCTACTTTCATACTTCAAGGGAAAGGGATAGGGTATGTATAATGCTCCAAAAACCCAGTATTGTTGCTTTTAATTCTATACAAATACACACTCTCTCTTTCCCTTATAAGATTCCAAATAACATGATGACTCTTTAACAAACAAAGCAGGGAATGGAATAAAAGTAGCAGAAAGATTAAATGGTGGTACAACACCACCCTCCACTGAAAATCACCCTCTCAAATCTACTTCTGTCTAGAAAATACAACTGTAAAGGTTTGTCTGGAAACCCTTAAATTGCGTAATGTACCTCAGCCCTGTATTAAAATACTACTAATTAGAAAACATGTCAATAATTCTTTCTCAGTCCTGTGGGTGGTAGCTATTCATAGCTGAAATGCTAATTCAGTTGACAAATTGTTCTAAGAAACGTGGTTATGTATGCAAACCAACTATGTGACTCCCAGTTACAATAATGTTCTTTGGATTATTGCTTTTGTCTATCAGAAAGTGTTTTAAATCCACCCCTCTCTTGTCTTCAGGTCAACCTAGTCCCAGCTCTACTGATCATGGTCAACAAGACCTTAAACTACTGGGATCCCAATTTTGAGGATGAGGTCATCAACATCAATGTTGGGGGCCTGAGAAGAAGACTTAGCTCAAGTGCCCTCTCCAAATTCCCTGACACTCGTCTCGGGCGCTTGCTGTCCTGTGACTCTGAGGAGTCTATTCTGCAGCTGTGTGATGACTATGATGTGGGCGCCAAGGAGTTCTACTTTGACCGGAACCCTGGCTTCTTCCTCTATGTTCTCCATTTCTACCAGACCGGCAAGCTGCACGTTATGGAAGAGCTGTGTGTTTTCTCCTTTTGTCAGGAGATAGAGTACTGGGGCATTAATGAGTTCTTTCTGGACTCGTGCTGCAGCTACCGCTACCATGAACGGAAACTGGAGAGTGGCCATCACAGTTGGGATGAAGAGAGTGAGGTCAGTAGTGTGGACACTTCCCCAGATGAGATCTTGGACTTCAATCATGACCTGCTTCACTACAGCACATTGCGTTGTGGCAATCTGCGCAAGCGCCTTTGGCTCACCATGGAGAACCCAGGCTATTCGATCCCAAGCAAACTCTTCAGCTTTGTCTCCATCAGTGTCGTGGTGGCTTCCATAGCAACCATGTGCATCCACAGCATGCCAGAGTACCAACAGCCTGATGAAGAAAACAATATGAAGGATGACTCTGTGCTGCAAAATGTGGAGTATTTTTGCATCTCCTGGTTCACCTTTGAAGTGACTGCCCGCTTGCTGTTGGCACCAAACCGGAGGAAGTTTTTCAAACACCCCCTAAATCTGATTGATATTGTCTCAGTCTTGCCTTTCTACTTCACCCTTTTGGTGGATGTCACCATGGGGAATGACTCAGAGTTAGGGAATCTGGGCAAGGTGGTGCAGGTCTTTCGCCTCATGAGGATATTCCGAGTGCTGAAGCTAGCCAGGCATTCAACAGGCTTGAGATCCTTAGGGGCCACCCTGAAGGTAAATCTGTAATAAGTAAAATTTCCATTTTCTTTTATGTCTCAGGCTTGGCATGTTTGTGGAGTCTTCATGGTATATGGAAACTCAGAGTGAAGCAGCAGTACTTGGAAAAGTTACTTTTTAAAACTGCAATCCCAGAACTGACCAAGAATAAGGTCAGTGATCAATTGTTGTAAAAAAAAGGTAACTAGTAGATGTCAAAAAGTAATTTGGAATTGAGCAAAGGTTACTTTTTATGGTAACTGGAAAGTAAAAGAAAGTTAATTTTGGCACTCTTGTCTGGCTTTGTGTTGTCATTCAGTCCTAGTAACAGTTATGCATGTATTTTGTACTTTTTGAAGTTAGATTATTCTAATGCAGGGATGTAAAACCTAAATTAACTGGAAATCCAAGCTCCCATACTAAGTAGATACCTCCTTCTGATATTTCTGCCATGCATTTTATTGCTACCAGTATGGTAACACACATCTACCCTCTTCATCCTCTTTTCTTGCTATGGCTTTTCTCTTTCTAGCATGGAGGAGGGTAAAGTTTAGCCCTCCAAATGTTACTTGGCTGTAACTACCAACTGCATAGCCTGCATAGCCAATGGTGAGGAAAACTGGTGAGCCACACATTCCCCATCCTTGTTGTAGCCTCACCTAACACTACACCTCACCCCACTCCATAAAACCATTGGTTCTCAAGGAAAGAATACTTTGAAGGAAAAGAATAAAGAATTACAGGCAGAAATAATTTGTGGGTTTACATCTTCATGAATGGACTTACATCTGCGGGAAATGGAATGGAACAGTTTCATAATGTCCATATTCAGCAAGGAGCTGCTGTGGTGTTCCTACATAGGGGAGCCAGCAAAGTGACTGATGTGCATCAGCACACTAGCTAGGGAGTGCCAATGTGCATTGAGACAATTTTGCTGATGTGCCAGTGTACATCTTTGCAATTCAGTAACATGGTTCCTTAGCACCTCAGTTACATAGTAAATGTGCATGAAGTTAGACTGCAATAAGAGAATTCCAGCCTACATTTTTTCTTTGCCAGCCTGTGTGGAAGAGCTGTAAATTAATAACCTTCATGTTAATCCTAATCTCCAAAGAGCTGTTTTGCATGGTTTGTGATGTAAGCCTATGCATGTCTACTCCGAAGTAAGTCCCTCTGAGTTCAATACGATGTCATGGACTACGGGGGTGGCAGTTGCCAATTCACACACACCTACAATTTCCCCTAAAGTAGCAAGCCCAAGTACTTCAGTTTCCCTCTGAAGTCCCTATCAAAATGGTGGGAGGAAGTAGCACACAGAACTGGGATCTTGAGTACACACTATGCTCACCCATAGGATTGCAACTAAAAGCAAATTGCTGAATTATTCTCTTGTCACAGAAACTCAGATACCTTGATAGAGCACTAAAGACCTGCTTTAATTGCAGCGTATACAACAGGTTGTGCTTTTGTTTCGTGCACAGCCCTCTGAGGTGTCACAGATGGAGGCAATCAGGGATACCTAAAATGATACTCCTATCTGAAGGCAGGAGTTTCCAGATTCTATGAAAAATTCATCTCCCCCCCCCCCCCCCCCGCTTTTACAATTTACTTCTAGGCTTCTGTTTCCATAGTATAAAATTAGGATTTTGAGAGTAGGGGAAGCACAGTGAACATTTTCCTAATCATGAACACTGAAGGCGTGGGATCCTGCTTGAGCACCTTGAACTTTTAAGGGTGAACACCTTAAAATTTTAAGGGTGATGCTTGGAATTCAGGATGTATTTTCAGCTAGTCTGATCAGAGCTCATTTATCTGTGAGCCTGCTGCCAGTCGATCCTAAAGCTTAGCCTGCAAGAGCCAGCATTCATCCGATACCAGAAGGAGTTTCAGGGCCAGCTGGATGTGTCCGCATGACTGGCTGTCTGAGTGAATGGCTGAGACAGAGAATCGGTAGCACAAAGACTATCTAGGGACTGAAGCCTGCACTGCTCTTCTTCTTCTAAAAGGGCTCGACATTCATAAGGAGAAATTAACCCAATTAAGATGCTTTATCTGCAAGAACTGGGGTTGAATTTGCCAGGTTCAGCCTTCCAGAGCAGAGCCTGAAGAGGGGGTCCTGCCAAACAAAGGACCATGGTGAGGATTGTTTGTATCAGTGTATTTATCACACCTCAAAGATTGTGATAGGTGGATGCAGAAGGGGTTGCCAGGATTTGTCTGTAAGCATCGAATACTTGGACAAATGTCTTGGAGGGTGGGTGGGAATTGCTCAGGAATTTCTTGGTCCCTGGCTTTCCCAGCTAACTCTCTGTCACCCAGCTAAGATGCTTTCAGCAAAGCACTGAAAATTTGATGAAGGTAGAATCTCACTTGAGAACATCTGCTGCTGCCTCTGCTGCTTCAGATTTAGACTTTTAATGTGCCATGTGTGCAAATTGCACAGCAGCACTCATCATAATTTGCCTCCCACTGGGTGAACTTCCAGCTCTGTTGGAGGAGTAATTCATAAAGTGGTGAGAGTATGAACTAGGCTATGTGAGAATATGGCTAATATTATGGCTTCTCTCTCACATACCCTTTGGGTTTTCTCTTATTCTGGACTGGGCAATATGTGACCCTCTGGCATGTAGCTGGACTGTACTCATCATCGGCCCCTGCTAATGGAGAACCACAAATTCCATAGCCTTCTTCTACTCTGTATAGAAACCTCTTCAAATAACAGAAGTCCTTGTCACTCATCTAACATAGCTTTGGCTGTATGTTCTAGGTGAGCCAAAGGATACCAAAAAAGAAGAAGAAAAGAGGCATCAACCTCTTTGTAATGCCCATGGATTCGAATAAAAAAGAGTGGATGCCAACTTGTGGTTTCTTCTAGGCAGCCCCATCCCTACCCCATATAAGAACCATTATCTTGAATTGTTGTATTATTTTTCCTCATCATTGTCTTGCTTCATTGAGTGCATTATAACTGTATGAGCATTTTTAAAGATTCTAACACAAGCTTTTGAGTATGAGCTTTGAGTTGTGAACTGACCAGCATTACTCCCTCACATGGTTTGGAGGTCTGGTTTTTGTTGTGGTTATAACTGGACTGGACAGTGAAGAAAGCTGATTGAAAGAATATCATCTCATTGGAAATGTGCTGAAAGAGAATGTTATGGATACCTTGGACTACTAAAAAGACAAACAAATGGGTCATAGAGCAAATCAAGCCCAAACTCTGCAAAGAAGACTAAACTGAGGCTGTTGTATTTTGGATATACCATGAGATGATGTGATTCTTTGGAAAAGATTATAATGCTTGGTAAGGTGGAAGCCAGTAGGAAAAGAGGGAGACTATACTACAGCTGGATTGATTCATTCAAGGAAGCCACAGACCTGGGTCTGCAAGACCTAAGCAGGACAATTAATGGCTGTGAATCTTGGAGGTTTCTCATTCACAGGGTCGCCACAAATTGAAGTTGACCTGACAGCAAATAAGAACCCCTATCTCTGAGATCCAGCATGATGTAGTGGCTTGAGCACTGAACTATGATTCTCTGCTTGCCCATCCCAGTAAAGCATGTGATAGGGTCATAGCGTCACCATAACAAAATATCTGCCCCTCATGCATTTCCTTCGGGCACACAGCCCATTGATTAAGGTGAAACTGGAAAAGTTACAGAGAACAATGTCAGTTTCACTTACTTCCTTGTTAATCCCACCCCCCAAAAAAATATCCTGTGTACATTAACATTGGCAGATAAACATGCATTTGTTTTAAAAGTCCCTTTCCTTGGAGCAGCAGCAGAAAAGCTTCATGCAATACAAGGTCTGAGGTCTCAACAAAGAGAGGAGCGGAGGTAAGTAGGCAAGTGATAGCCACTGGTGGATGAGTAAAGTGGTTGGTTGGTTGGTTGGTTGGTTTTAGAGTGTGCACGGACACAGAATATGCCATTGGAAAATTGATAGGCATGGCAGTGGCAGCTGGTTTTTTCGTTGCCAGTAGGGCAATGAATCAGCTCCTGGTTTTAATCTAAGGGGGTGTTCTCACTGGCTTATACTCTGGGTTACAAATCGAATTCAAGGTATAGCCTTCCTATTTGAACCCGAATTAACTCTAGAACTGTTCTAGAGTAACCTGCAATCGTTTTTACTATGATTCGAATCTGAATCGGGGTGTTTTTTTTAAAAAAATCCAGGTTAGAGGCTTATAACCCAGAGTAAAAAAATAGAAGGGTCGAGCCTACTATTTTTCCTTGATTCGGGATAGGAATCGGAGTATTTAAATAGGAACGACCAGCCTCTGAATCAGGTTAACTAGATGGGAGGAGCAGAGCGCGATGGGCTGGCTCGGGGGAGTCGCCCTTTCTGTCCCCATCCGTCGTCACCATCGCCATCTTTGCTTCCCTCACCCCTTTGTCCGTGGCAGTCTTTCAATAAGAGATAAGGATTATTTTTTTATTTTTTTAATGGTTTACAGGCGCTTAATCTCTTCAGCACTTTAAGCGCCTGAAGTCCTGTCCGCTCAAGCACCTGCATCTGTCAAAGGACTCTTAAAGGCTTCCCCCGGTGGATTGCAACCTCCCCTCTGTGTGAGGAGAGCCATTGAACACCATTTGTAACAGAGGAGAGGGTGGATGCACAGCAATCTGGGGGGAAATAGAGCCTTCCCTTCTTTCTTTCCCAAATGGAATCTGGGGAGACATAGGAAACCCTGGATGTGTGTGTGTGTGTTCCACTTAAACCCACTGCCTTCTCCTACTTGATCCGATTTTCCAAACACACACACACACACAAAGAGAGAGCGAGAGAAAGGAGGAGGCTGGGTCCATAAGCCAGCCTGATTCCATGCCCTCCTTTCCCAAGGCAATTACTGAAGGTGCCTGGGGCGAGATTATCCTCCACTACACGGAGGACATTTTCCACTGCTGCCCCAGCCCTTTGGAATACGCTGCCCACTGAGCTCCACTCGACTACCACCCTGGCCCAATTCAGGAAGGACCTGAAAACCTTCCTGTTCCAACAGGCATTCCCCGAATAAAATCCTGTGGGCCTCCCTCCTCTTCCGTGGCCAAGAGGTTGGGCTATGGGGCTTTTTTGCCTGTTATTTTTATTGTTTGAATGGAGGGCTGATGTATTTGTATTTTAATGTATTTCTTGTATTTTAATGTTTTCTGTATTAATGTTTTTAACTTTGTTGTAAGCCGCCCTGATCAGAGGAAGGAGCGGGATATAAATAAAAACTTTATTATTATTTATGTCCTCCATTGCTTCCCCCTGTCCAGGAGGACTTCCAAAATGCCCTCTCTCTCCCTTTGCACAGTCCAAAACCACACACTCATTCACGCAGAGTCCATAAGCCAGGCTGCAAAGAGGAGGAGAGAGG
>NC_056525.1:31713638-31914856 GCF_019175285.1 Sceloporus undulatus | reverse complement strand
GGCCTCCGCGGAGGCCAGGAAGGAGGGAGGAGGCTGCAGGGAGGCGGGGAGGTTGGCGCGGCTGCGCCCAAGAGGCGCCACCTCCCTGCAGCCTCTTCCGCCTCAGGCCTCGCTGCCCTCCTTTTCCTCCGCGCGACCATGTGCGGTGGAGGAGGAGGAGGGCAGCGAGGCCCCAGGGTTGCCTAGCAACTCCGCTGCAACCGGGCTTTTCCCGGTTTTTGGCGGCACCCGTGCCGTGACCGGGCAGGTGCAGCCAAAACCGGGAAAAACCCGGTTGCAACCGGGTTATGGCAACCCTACTTGTGGTTGAGGTAGGGAAAGAGAGGTGATTCAGACCAAACAGAAACAGCTGGTCTTGGTTTGTTTGATGAGGGAGAGAATGGGGGTACACTCTCAAATGGAGTGCATCTTCCTTCCCCCCAGAAGCCCCAAGCAGCCAGATCTTTATAGTCTGAATCAAGCCTCCATTTTCTTCCCTTCCCTTTGATAAGAATGAGCCCTTCCAGGGCTTGGAAACTGCTGGGCCTGGGAAATTTTAGACAGAGTGCAAGACCAATAGACTGCACCTGCCCGCTGTGTTTAATCCATAAAGGGACTTAACATGCACATATGCTGCATTTATGCATGCATATGTCACTAAGGATGCCAGCCAAGCAGTCTAGTTTGGGGAAAAGACTGTATCTCTTGATGCAGTATATTGGTAAGCTCATTCTTCTAGGCCTGGTCTCTCTCTCGCAGTGCAAATGGATTTCCTCTTTCTTAAACAGCTCTCATGACAACAGCAATAGGTTTCCAAAACTCGTTTTAGTTGTCATGTGGAATTAGATACTTACAATACTGGTAGAATATTAAAATTCTTTACTAATACTAAATATGTGTTATTGTCTAGCAACACTCTTTCTTTGAAAGGTATTGGGATGCAATGGATAGAATGTAGTGAGACCCTAAGTATATCCACACTGCAGAATTAAAGCAGTTTGACACCACTTTAACTGTCATGACTATCCTACAGAATACTGGGAATTTTAATTTGGTGAGACATCTGAGCTCTCTGACAGACCATGATGAATACCTAACTAAACTATAAATCCCAGGATTCTGTAGGCATTGTGGTAGATGAAATGGACAATAATTAATTATAAATAAATAAATAAATAAATAAATTGCTTAATTGGAATTATAGGTAGTAATGTGCATAATTCTATATTGAATAAAATGCAATATGGATGTCTAGATTTGAGAGGTTGTAATATGGCAGTGCTAAAGGATCTGGATCAGATAAATGGGCATTTCTTGCATCCATTAGTAGGTAAGATGGCATCCTCAGTGGACTGGGGCATAAAGCTGTAGTCCCATTTTCCACCAACAACTGCTTGTGTTCTTATTTTGGCTATACTGGCAGTTAATAGCCAGTAGATGAAGCTTTTGATGTAGTGTTAGGTTTGCCCCTGAGAGTACAAGAAGCAAGCAGCCTGCACTCCTTTCTTTTCAATAACTGGGAGAATAATACAATTTTTTAAAGAGAGAAGTTACCACTTACATGATAGCCTTTTTGGGTTTTATGGAATGCTTCACCATGCAACTTAAGTAATAGGTAACCCTGGAAATACAAAGAAAGTGCACAGCAATTATATTGGGAAATGAAGACTGAGAGGTGGGAAGAGGAGGAGAGCTAAAGCATCCATGTTACAAGGCAACACAGTCTGTGTCGATCTTCCACTTCACTTGGAAGAAGTGCATTTCTCATTTATTTCCTTCTGCTGTAAGCATGCTTTGTTTTATTGCTCCCCCTCCATCCTGGCGGAGCAAGTGGAGTGAAAAGCTGAAAGTAAAAGTAATGGCTGCTATAAAAAGATGAAAATGTGTTATTGATCCAGGAGTTTGGGACCCATTATCTGCAAGTGTAAACTGCACTCTGAGATCTTTGGCTAGCTGTTGCTTGGTGTGCACCATCCCCCTCTCCTTGCTTATAGCACTAGGATTCCCAGTTCCTAAAGCAGCTTTTTTTTTTTTTGGATGACAAACTCCAGCATCCACCAGCCAGCAGAATCCACCAGCCAAGCAGTGCTCCATAGTTCACTCAGACTTGCATCCTTCCATAGGTCACAAAAATGAATACCTAGCTTGTTGGGGGCAATTGGCTTACACATTGTAAACCACTTAGGCAGTGTTTAAATGCACTGATAAGCGGTATAGAAATTTACTTGCTACTTGCTTGCTATTTCACATTTATGGCTGGGGCAGTACTTCTGTGTAATTTTCATCTCTCTTTCTCTCTCTTTCTGTTTGACAACTTTGTTTTGTGTCACTATGCTGTTGTCTGTGCTTATCTGTTACTTGTGCTCTGCCTATAAATAACCATCTTTTTTTGGTCCTTCCCACAATTTCTGTCACTTGGTGATGGAGAGGGACTTGCATCCCCCTCCCTACTTCTGACATGCCCAAGCAAAACATGTGTCCATGACATTGATGGATCAACTTGTCATCTTTTGACAGTGGCATGGGTCATGCCACGTGAGCATCAGTTCCAGTAAGAGTTGATAGCCAGTCAGTTTCTCATGTTTTGCTATGCCATAGAGCAGTTTCTGAGTGGAATTATCAAGTGAGGCGCTTCCCCTCTCTTTCTTTAAAGAATTAAAAGGGTGTGTTCAATGGAGTCTGTGAAGCTAAAAAGACTAGGTCATTGCTTGGGGAAAAATACTTTTTGAAATGCAGCTCCTTGAATCAAATAAGCTAGTAAAAATGGGATTTGTAATTGGTTGACTGACAATCCAAAGGGTGCTTAGCAATGGCTCCTCTTCATCTGAAGAGAAGTGACTAGTAAGGTGCCACAGAGTTCTGTCCTGAGTCCAGTGCTATTCAACATCTTTATCAATGACTTGGATGATGGAATAGAGGGCCTTATTATCAAATTCATAGAGGACACCAAATTAGGAGGGGTAGCTACTACCCCAGAGGATAGGATCATAATCCAAAAATAACCATAACTGATTAGAAAACTGGGCCAGAACTAACAAAATGAATTTCAACAGGGAGAAGTATAAGGTACTACACACAGACAGACAAAAGAAAATGCACAGATATAGGATGGGTGACATATGGCTTGACAACAGTACATGTGAAACAGATCTAAGAGTCTTAATAGTCACAAGCTGAACATGAACCAGTAATGTAATGCAGCAGCACAAATAAATAAATAAATAAATAAATATATGCCAATATGATTCTAGGTAGCAACAATAGCAATATAGTGTCTAGATCAAGGGAAGTAATGCTGTAGTGCCATCTATTCTGCTTTGATCAAACATCACTTGGAATACTGGTGTTTATCACACTATACTCTTATTCCACTTTATATATACTCTACTATTCCACTTTAACTGCTCTAGCTGCCTCCTGTTGCATTCTGGGATTTGCAGTTTTAAGGAGGGGTATTTAGAATTCTCAGGCAGAGTATAGTGTGATAAACACCACTGTGTCCAGCTTTGGGCATCACATTTCAGGAAGAAACAGCAGTCTCCAGGACCAGATGAACTACATCCAAGGGTATTATAACACCTGGCAAATATAATATCGGAACCATTGGCAATAATCTTTGAAAACTGGAGAACAGGAGAAGTCCCAGCAGACTGGAGGAGGGCAAACGTTGTCCTCATCTTCAAAAAGAGGGAAAAAGAGGATCCCAACAATTATCATCCAGTTAGTCTGACATCAATACCAGGAAAGATTCTAGAACAGATCATTAAACAGAGATTCTGTCAACATCTACAAGGCAATTCCATAATCACATAGAGTCAACATGGGTTTCAGAGAAACAATTCATGCCAGACAAACCTGATCTTTCTTTTTTATATATAAGAACACACTCCCTCGGAGTGTAGTGGAGTCTCCTTCCTTAGAGGTTTTTAAACAGAGGCTGGATGGCCATCTATCAGGGATGCTTTGATTTAGATTTCCTGCATGGCAAGGGGTTGGACTGGTTGGCCCTTGTGGTCTCTTCCAACTCTATGATTCTAAGGATGTTGATAAGCTGGAATGTGTTCAAAGTAGGGCAGCCAAATTGGTGAAATGTCTGGAAACCATGCCCTATGAGGGGTGGCCTAGGGAGCTGACAATGTTTAGCCTGGGAAAGAGAAGGTTAAGAGGTGGCATGATAGTTGTGTTTTTGAAAGGTTGTCATATTTACAATGGAGCAAGCTTATTTTCTGCTGCTTCAGAGACTAGGGCACAGAGCAATGGATTCAAAGTACAGAAAAAGAGATTCTACCTAAACATTAGGAAGACCATTTTGATGGTATGAGCCACTTGTAGTGTGGTGGAGTCTCCTTCCTTGGAGGTTTTTAAACAGAGTCTGGATGGCCATCTGTCAGGAGTGCTTTGATTGTGTCTTCCTATATGGCAGGGGATTGAACGGGATGGTCCTCATGGCCTCTTCCAACTCTATGATTCTGTGAATCTTCTAGGCTGCACAGCCATTACTGGCTACAAGATTCTGAGAGATATGGTCCAAAAAGGTAATTTGTCCAAGATCTGCTGTACACAAATATGTCACATCTCATTTTCAGTTATCAAAGATCCAACCTGGGGTCTAAGAAAACAGATAAAAATAATGGTTATGCTTCCTAGGAAGCATTTTAAATGTGCCATTCTTTGCACTTTATGCTGCCTCATATGAAGTCAGATTGTTGCATTATCTCACTGTAGTAATTATGCCTACTGTCAGCATTCAATTATTTGTTTGTTTGTTGGATTTATATCTCTTCCCTTCTCCCTGTTGCTTTCTGTATTCAAAGCATTTGCTGTATCAGTGGATTATGGTATTGCTGGCTAGAGGATTCCAAAAAAGGTAAATTTCCAAAGTCTGTCCTTACTTAGGGATAAGCTTCGTTGAACTCCATGAGGCTAGCTTTTAACTGGCTTGAACAAGGATCTGTTTACATATCTCACATGCCATTGCATGTATTTCTCAACTGTGTTTCTGAATAAAGAACCAGTTTGGTTTGGCTGCTTCTAATATGCGTTGTGAACCGAGAAATTCCTGATTCAATTCCCACCATGATTACAACCTCCTCTCTTGGCCTGTTTTTACCTGTCCTTCCATCTGCCCTGCCTTCTACACTGGTTACGAACACTTGTGGAAATAATACTTTAAAAGCTGTGCAGGTACGGTTACTCGGTTAATAGTTTCAACAGTGCACTAATCGTGTATTTTTATTAATGTTAAAGGAGATATCCACACATATTCAGAAGGTGGCATTGCAACAGTTCCAGGCGTGTACTGAGATTGAAGGTCTTGTGGGATTGATTCACCAGCAGCACTTACAGTTTGCCCTGCATTTGCCTCCACACTTTAGGACTGCACCTTCCCTCCTCACACATATGCTTTAGAAGTGATTCTCTTTGTTTCACTTGTTTGTATAGGAAAGGAAGACAGACGGTACACCACAGAATCTCCATCCCTGAATGTCTTTTGCTGCCCTGGAAAAGAGGGTTAATCTAGCCCTGTCTTCTTGGTCCCAGAACTGGAAACATTCCATCTCGATCCTCTGTCCTGAGAATTGGCATTTGATATTTTCCTCTTTCTTATGGATGATGTCACCATCTTGTAGAGAAAAGGGGGAGTATTGACAGACACAGTTTCTCCTGTCACAGGACTGTAGTGTGGAGAGAAGCTTTGTCTCTCATACATTCTCTCTGCTATAAAATTGTCTTTCCCATTTTCCCCTGAAGTTGCTTGCATCAGCAACCTCCTTGGTCTTTCCTGTGATTGTATTGGCATCACCCATTCAGCAGATGGCATTAAGTGGCCCTCCTCCTCTTTTATTTTCCTGTTTAACAGTCCATGAAAAGGAGGAGAGTGACAGATATTTATTTCTCACCAGGAAATCAATCTTATCTGTGCCAAACTGTTGCAGACACCAGACAAATGTTTGCCTTGGCTGAATGCAAACCAAGGCCTGGCCCAGCGTATGGCTGGCGGCAATGCCAATCTGGTATCAAACAGCAGCTTGTTCCTCAGAAGCAGCCTTAAAGTGCCAGGCAAATTATTGCTGGTCCCATGTCTTTGCCTTTTACAGAAATTGCATTGAGAGTTAGAGATGTCAGTCTTATTTTGTTCTTGCATATGTGAATGAAAATTTTTCACAAGTTTAGAAGCAAGGTAAAAACTTAGAGGTTTTTCCCAATTTTTGGTGACTGCATTTTGGGACTGTTTTTGCATGGGGTGAAAACTGAGAGTGGAGGGTTGTGTGTGCACAAAATCTTTTGTGTGCACAAAAATTGTTTTAGCGCAGAAGAGATACAACATTTTTGTGCACAAAGTGGAACTTTTGTGTGCAAAATTCAATAGGCATGGAAAACTCGGTGATTTTTTCAGTCTCAAAAAACTGGCATGGCATAGTGAGACTCACTTTCTTATCAAGGATCATGTGAATTCTCTTTACAACCTAAAATGGGAATTGGAAAAGCACCAAGGGCATGGATGGTAGCCTGATCCTTGAGACTCAATTCCCGTTAATCTGAGGGGTGACCGCCAGCAGAGCTTTTTTATTCCTGTTCTGAGAGGTGCTAAGTAATGTATTGATCTGGAAAGGCGCCTGGAACCATAGAAAAGCAAACATTGAGATGGTGGGTGTAAGTTAGCAAACTAGCCCAAGACTGCAATCCTATATTCACCTTGGTTATATGAATCCCAGGGAAATAATCAAGGATTACAGTGTAATCCTATATACATACCTTTAGAAGTCAGGCTTGTAGAGTTCAAAGAGATGCAGTCCATGATAAATTGTTATAGGATTGCAGATTTCAGCAGACTAGCCACCTGTAGGATTGTAGCCTGTGAAGTATAATTCTGCAAACAGTCTGAATAACAACAAAAGTCATTCACAGGCTTTTCTGCAATTCAAATCGCCACCCCCACCCTCCAATTAAGTGGGAGGAGAGAAGTCTAGCTAGAGTACTTTATTATGCTGATTTTTGAGCTGTACAATCCTGCAGTCAAATCTAAAACAAAGCAAAAATCTATAGCAAGCAGTTTCAAATGTTGCAGCTGTAAAATATGAAGAGGCTGCAAATTAGATTTAATGTGAGCTCATGTGACTGGATGTCTGCATTATAAGCTCTTCAGTGCTCAAAGCAGGAGGGATGGCTGTGGCATTAAAATGTAGTTCTCTCATCAGGAACTGCTCAGCAGTGACTTGCATGGACTCTACTATGAATGATTTACTCTGCAAATCCTCAAAGAAATAATATTTTTTCCCCAAACATACACTAGTGGAGAGCCTAAGGGCAGAGTCACACAAGAAGGCATATGTGGAATCCAAAATTGGTGAGAAGACAATTCAGTCCTTACCCAGCCTGCTGATTTTCCCCCTCAAATGCTCTTTTGGCCATTTTGGTCAATTTGTTTTTCATCCCAGCTGAGCTCTGAGGCTACAAGCACTGACCCAGGCAGAAGAAAAGCTATCACAAATTGGTGGAGGGGGGGGGGAGTGCAGAGGAGAATTGGTGAGCACAAGAAGGGTTAAGCACCACTTCTGTGTCCCTTTGTACTTCCGCATTGGAGCAGTAGTGCTGAGCAGCTTTCACCAGCAAAATGCCTTCCATTTAATAATAATAATAATAATAATAATAATAATAATAATAATAATAATAATAATAATAATACTTTTATTTTTTTTACCCCGCCTCTCCATCCAGCTGCCATCACTGGTCACACTGGCTGGGAATGATGGGACTTATAGTATGATTCATTTGGAAGGCTCCACATTGGGGAGTGCTGGTGCTCACAGTACTGAGCAAGATGGACCAATCACCTCACTTGCCTAAGGCAGCTTCCTGTGTTCCTGTTACCATAGCAGATTCAGAATTTGATTTGAAATGTGTCCAAAGGCAAGACCTTTTAAGTGGATTCATGCATGGTTGAGAAACATTACTGTTTTTGGATGAAGATTCCCAGAACTCCCCCCTATTTCAAGTATGGTTGGGAGTTGTAATTCCAAAAAATAACATTTTAAAGCTCTGGTATATTGGATTTGCCAACTGCCTTTCCACATAATATAATCAGGAATGCCACTGTTGCAAATAGGAAGGGAGCTAATCAGATCACTCATGGCGTAAAAAAGCTAAGCTGGGACTCACTTTCTTTCATATTAAAGTGATTGGTCCTGAGGCTTTATTGTCCACATCCATGATATTTCTCTGTTTTTCTTTTCAGCACAGCTACAGAGAAGTGGGAATTCTTCTGCTGTACTTGGCTGTTGGGGTATCTGTTTTCTCTGGAGTGGCCTACACTGCAGAAAAGGAGGAAGATGTTGGCTTTGACACCATCCCAGCCTGCTGGTGGTGGGGAACAGTTAGCATGACGACTGTAGGCTATGGAGATGTTGTACCAGTAACTGTTGCTGGCAAGTTGGCAGCTTCTGGTTGCATCCTCGGTGGGATTTTGGTGGTGGCACTACCTATTACTATCATCTTCAACAAATTCTCCCACTTCTACCGCAGGCAGAAGGCCCTTGAGGCTGCTGTGCGGAATAGTGGCAAAAAGGAACCGGAAGACTCTGAGAATTACCCAAGTCAAGAGTCTGAGATTTTAAGTGAAATCTACCAGAGAGATGATGACCTCACCAGAAACATCCTTCCAGTTCATTGAGTGGATTGAAGACGGGGTCTATTCTGGTCTTAGAAGGCAAGTCACTAATGAGATGGTAGCAAGAGCATTACCTCTGCTGACAGAGACTCCATTTGTTGCCAGTGACCTGTTCCAGTAACAATAGTATGGTAACCTCCTGCTCTGAGCCAGTATAGCATACCCATTGACCTTATGCATTTGGACTTCCAGTATTCCACCTGGACATGCACACTGTGACTACCCTATTCCTTTATCCACCATGAACACTTGGCTCCAGAAGCCCAGAATACTATATTTCTTGGTACAGACTGTAAGAGAGGGTAGCTTCTCCATTACAAGCACTTTCTAATGATGTCTATTCCCTACTCAGGGAAGACACTACTAGCTTCCCTCAGGTATGACTTGTAGACAAGTGTCAAAGTTTGGAATGTAAATTCAAGACCAGAATCTAATAGGTAGATTATGCAGCCATATGGCCTTTCACCTGTCACCTCTCTCTAGTAATTACCACGCATTCTCTTGGACAATATTCTGCAATTCACTCCAACCAAATATTGCTCCACTGTCCATCAAGAAGTTGAAATGCTCTTCCACTATTTACCAAAATGCTGATGCTCTGTTTATTTCTTTTTCAACTTGTTTCTACACCATGATTTATTATTGATTTTCATCTGTTGCCAAAGAGACTGGACATTGGTTCTGAAGATTATCCTTAGTGCTGTAACAAATTGTTGTTTATGACTTCCACAGAGTGGAGATTTATAGAGGAAGGAATCTCCTGACTTGCCTTATAAATGTTTGTCTGAAAGAGACCCATGCAGGATAGCAGTAACTTGACATAGCCTAGAAAGAGTCTAAATAGTTAGTTTCAGAGCTGATGAAGAAAAATGGACAAAGATGTGTGTGTGTTGTGATGCTTGAGTGGATGAGGGCTGGAGCACATGTTACAATCACTAAGGGAGGGAAGGGGTCATAGATATGAAGTTCCTTATTATAAGGTTTCTACCACCACCAACCCACATCTCTCAATGATTGGAATGAAATGGATTGTTTTATTTAAAAACAACAACAACAAAACAGAACAAAAACCTGTGCAAGGTATAGAGAATGTGATTGGGAAACATATATTTACTTATTTCTCTCTTGATATTGGTACTAAAAACCACCCCCCAATGAAATGTATTGACAGTAGGTTGAGTGCGGGTATAAAGCAGTACTTCAAACAACACATAATTAATTCATGTAATTTACTGCCACAAGATGTGGTAATATCCATTGGCTTAGAAAGCTTTAAAGGGAGTTCAAACAAATTTGTAGAGGATTAGGTCTGTCAGTATCCAGGAAGGCTAAATTGAGCTTCCACATTCAGGGCTAGTACACTCCTACACACCAATTGCATGTCCTTTTGTCCTGATTTTTGAGCTTGAATGCAACTGGCTCTTTTGATTACTGTCACGTGGTGAGAGAGTCCGTGTTTCTTGTTCCTGACAGCTACTGGTAAATATATGGAGAGACTGTATGATAATGATTATTCTTGAACTTATTGTAAGATTTGGAGAACATGTCCTCAGGATAATAGATTCCAACTACCAGCATCCTCAGACATCAAGATCAGCAGTTGGGGATAATGGGAAATGGGCCACATGTGGAGGGCTACATGTTCTGCATTTCTGTTATATTTTCTGTCATATCCCTAAAACAGTGGCAACATATGCTCAAGAGGGCATGCTTATAAAATTTGTAGATGACACTAAATTAGGACAGGTAGCTAATACCCCAGAGGACAGGATCATAATTCAAAATGACCTTAACAGATTAGACAGCTGGGCCAAAACTAACAAAAGGAATTTCAACAGGGAAAAATGTAGGATACCACACTTGGGCAGTAAAAATGAAATGCAGAGATTCAGGGTGGATGACAACTGGCTTGATGCCAATACATACGAAAGGGATCTAGGAGTCTTAATGAACTATAGGCTGAATATGAGTCACCAATGTGATACATCCGTTAAGAAAGCCAATGCAGTTCTAGGCTTCATCAATAGGAGGATAATGTTTAGTTTATTCTGCTTTGGTCAGACCTCACCTGGGATATTGTGTGTAGTTCTGGTCACCACAATTCAAGAAGGACATTGACAAGCTAGAGTGAGGAGTGACTTAAGGAGCTGGGAATGTTTAGCCTGGAGAAGAGAAGGTTAAGTGGTGACATGACAGCAATGTTTAAATATTTGAAAGGATGCCATATTGAAGATGGAGCAAGCTTTTCTGCTGCTCCAGAGATTAGGGCACAGCAGTGGTCTCAAACTACAGGAAAAGAGAGTCCACCTAAATATTAGGAAGAACTTTCTGATGGTGAGAGCTGTTTGACAGTGGAATGTGCTGCCTCAGACAGTCATGGAATCTTCTTCTTTGGAGGTTTTTAAATGGAGTCTAGATGGCCATCCGTTGGGAGTGCTTTCATTGTGTCTTCCTACATAGCAAGGAGTTGAATTGGATGGCTTTTGTGGTTTCTACCAACTCTGTTTCTATAGTTTTTTGTGGTTTTTTGGGGGTCATGTGGCCATGTTCTAGAAGAGTTTATTCCTGATGTTTCACCAGCATCAGAGAATGCTGACCTAGAAAAGTGTGTGTGTGTGTGTGTGTGTGCGCGCGCGCGCGCACATACACACACACATACATACTGTGTTACCTTGTGTAAGGAGGAGGGATACAGGATCACACAGTATATATATATATATACCCACTCTTTTCTAGGTCTGCATTCTCTGAAGATGCCAGCCACAGATGTTGGTGAAACATCAGGAATAAACTCTTCTAGAACATGACCACATAGCCTGAAAATCCCACAAAAAACTATGGATGCTGGCCATGAAAGCCTTCGACTTCTATGTTTCTATGATTCAGATCTACTATACCCCTGCACACCAGCTGCATATCTTTGGCCTGGTATAGATGGGCCAAAAGTGGCGTGCCACCGCTGATGTTAGGGTTTGGGAGAGCGCAGTAACTGCACGCTCCTGAACCCTAGCGTGTAATGGTGGCGACATCATGGCAGCATCCCATTCACAGGGCGCCACCATGATGACAAGCGAAGTGCAGCTATGGACGTCGCTGCATATCACTTATGTCACTGATGTGCCAATGGCACACTTGTGACATGTGCTGGATGCCTTAAAAAGAACCTGTATTTTCTAGGTTCTTTTTACTGTGGAGGGACGCCGTGTGGTTTGGCTGCTGCGGTGTCCCTCTGGAATTAAAATGGACGCCTCCAGCCTGCTCTTTCAGGGTGGTATGTATCATGCCTTTGTGTCCTGGGTTTTGAATGCATCTAGCTCTTTTAATTACCATCACATGGAGGACAGAATGCATGTTTTTGGTACCTAACAGCTACTGCTAATTATATGGAGACTCTGTATGGTAGTGGTCATTCTTCATCTTATTGCAAGTCTTGAAGAGCATATTGTCCTTAGGATAATGGATTCCAACTACCATCATCTTCAGCCATCAAGACCAGCCATTGGGGATGATGAGAGATGGGACTTCACATGGAGAGTCATAACTTCCCCATTCCTGTTACCTTTTTTGTCCTGTTTCTAAAACAGTAGTAACAAATGCTCTAACATTTGAATTTATCAGAGGTGCTTCCTGCTAGATTTTTTTATTTGGGGGGGGGGGCTACAACTCCCATAATTCTTCACAATGGGCTCATTGTGACTTGGACTTACGACATCCAGAGTGTAACAGTTTCCCACCTCTGCCTGCTCTTACTGCAGGTGATCTTTCTACACAACTCCTAGTATGTAGAGAAGACAGAAATATGCACAAGTATCCTTGAAAATGTTTTCATGTTTCACATTCATTTACCTGATAATTGGAGATGCTTTGGTCATACTAGAAGTTCTTTACCTGAGTGAACAGCTGTCTATGACGCTTGCAAATACAAACATCTGTCTATGACGCTTGCAAATACAACTAATTGTTTATTTTCTCACCATGGATCATAAGGAGCAATATATGCCATTTTGCACACAGATAGGATCATGTCATCATTAGCAGCACATTACAAACAAAAAGAGAGAAAGATGCCACTGAAACTTTAGGAAGATTTTTTTATTATTATTTTTTACTGTGAGAGCTATTCAACAGTACAATAGACTGCCTCAGACAGTAGTGGACTTCCCATCTTTTGAAGTCTTTAAGCAGAGGTTGGATGAGCATTTTTGGAAGTGCTGTGTACTATGTATTCCTGCATGGCAGGGGGTTGGATTAGATGGCTGTCGTGGTCCCTTCCAACTTTAAGATTCTATGACTGTATGAGTTTCAGAAATAACTGACTAAATGTTCCAGAGCAGAGGAGCATTGATTAGGATGGAAAACTGCTGAATGCTAACTCTCTATTGTGAATAGGATTCTTTGGTGATCTATCAACCTTGTCTGATCAGAGAAATAATGGGGATGTAATTGCAATCACTCCAAGAAGCCAAACATTGGCCGGTTACAGACGGGCACTTTAGTGCGTGACGAGCACGCACTAGGGTTAAAAAAGGGCAGTGCTTCCGCACCGCCCTAACCCTAGTGCGTGCTCGTCACGCACTAAACAGCGGGCGCCCTTCCAACAGCCGCCCCATGAGGATGTCACAGCCGCGCTGCCTCTAGACGGGGCGGCGTGGACGGGACGTCCTTGCTCCCGCCAGGCGCTTAGTGCGCCCTGAACACGGAGCAGGAAGGAGCTCTGTTTCGGAGCTCCTTCCGGTTTAGTCCGCTGGGCCAGCTTCAGATGGCTGCGCCCAGCAGACTAAAAGAGAAAGGGGCCAGCGGCCCCTTTCTCCTTCTCCCCGCCGCCGCGGGGTGTCCTTGGGGCTTGAAGCCCCGGGACACCCCTTTCACGGCTGCCGCTTCCCTGCAGCCTGAAAAGCGGCGGATCGGGGCCTCAGCGGCTGCTGCTTGCCGCTGAGGCCCCGATACACGGGGAAAGGGGCGGGTGCAGGCCGCCCCAAATGGGCAGTCTATAACCCGCCTTTAAATTTTTTTTTAACCAATGTCTTCATCTTGTTTACTTTTAAAAAGTAGAATATTGGTAGTTTAAATGGTGCTGATTTGGAGAGACATTTGTTATCTATTTATTTAATATATTTCTAACTCATCTTTTAGGCAGGAGTAGAAATCATATGGCACCCCATCTTTGTTAGAATGCAAGTCCCAGCATTCCTTACCATTGGGTATGGAGGATAGGGCTACTGAGACTTTCAGACCAACAGTATCTGACAGGTTGTATGGTAACCATGTCCGTTTTAAGGCAAGCTTCTCGAATTGAAACAAATGTAAATGAAATAAGATTAAATTGGACTATATAATAAAAACAATATCGGATTCAAAACAGTAGATAGCAGGCCAGCAATACAACCAATCAAAAGTGTGATAGAAACCCTTTAAAGACTTTAAGGTGGGGTAGGCAACCTTTTTGAGCTGGGGGCCAGGTTGCTGTCCCTCAGACAACTGGGGGGCCGAAGCCGGGGGGGAGCTTCCACCCTCCGGGGGCGGGGCCGTGTGCCAAGGATGGAGCTTTCACTCACCGGGGACGGAGCCGCATGCCGGGGGCGCTCCTTGGCACCCTCCGGGGGCTAGGAGGAGGCCTCCAGCGCTGACAGCCGCCGGCGGCTTTTTTGCCAGCCTCTGACGGGACCTGAGGCCGGCAAAAAAGTCCTAGAGGCTCCCTGCCGCCGCCGGGGCCATCCAACAGGGCTCCGGAGATCGTACCGGGCCTCCTAGAGACCTGCTGCCGCCGCTGGAGTCCTGTTAGAGGGGCCCGGGGACTGCAATGGGCCTCCTAGAGGCCCGCTGCCGATGCCGGGGCCCTCCAACAGGGCTCCAGAGATCGCACTGGGCCTCGTAGAGGCCTGCTGCCACCGCCGGAGCCCTGTTGGAGGGGTCCGGTGACTGCAACGAGCCTCCTAGAGGCCCGCTGCCGCCGCTGGGGCCCTCCAACAGGGCTCTGGAGATCGCACCAGGCCTCCTAGAGGCCCGCTGCCGCCGCCGAAGCCCTGTTGGAGGGGCCTGGTGACCGCAACGGGCCTCCTTGAGGCCCGCCGCCGTTTTGTTTTTTAAACTGGCGGTGAAGTCTCGTGCGGCCTTTCCCGTCGTGCTCCGTGAGGGGAAAGGTCACGTGAGACTTTGGCCGCTATTTTAAAAAACAAAATGGCGCCCGGAGCGGCGCAGAAGTGGGGCGGCAATCAGAACCGCGCCGGGGCCGGTGAAAAGGCCTCAGCGGGCCGCATCCGGCCCGTGGGCCGGAGGTTGCCGACCCCTGCTTTAAGGTCTAAAGGACACAAAAGAAAGTGTGGAGTTCTGAGAATAAGGAGTTCCACAAATGGGAGACCAACATTATCAGCCAACTTGATTTATCATGATGTTAGGTCACAGAGCTGAGTGGTTTTTTTGGACCTAGTGACATTATGTGAGTGTATGCAGTCCCTCAAATATGGGTAACTTATATACTTGACATTTCCTATATTGATTTCTTTTGGTCGATTTTGGGGCTCCTTATCTGAGTGAACCAGCAGGTCTGTATTGCAATTTTGTTTGGGACAAGCTACAGCTGGGCTGGACTCAGAAATTATGAACAACTCCAGCTCAATTGATCCCTTTTGGAATGGATACAATTCCACTGATGATGTAGGCCTTGTCTGCACTGACCAGGATACTCCAGGGGTATACTAGACCTGCATCTTGCCAGCTTGTCCCCATTACCTTGGGCTTCATTCCTGCACCATGCTGGTTATCTGCATGAGCATCTCATTGAGCTGCCCAGCACATCCACCACAGATTGGTCCCCTCTGAATTCAGAATGAGGCCCCCAGCAATAGTCATATGCTTGGGGCCCTAGTTCTGACTTCAAAATAAGTGACCTGTGGTGTCAGTAGATGCACTGGCTGGCCAAGCTGGACATCTATGTAGACAATTGCCATGATATGAGAAAGGAAGTCTGTGGATCTTCCCAGAAGATCTCGAGGAAAAGATATATTTTTACACCATTTTAAGGCTGGTATAGCCTGGTTCTGGTGTGGAATGTACCATACATCATCCAGACTGCTCACACCCGAACTGATGTTTGTGCAAATAGGATGATGCCAGAATGAGCAAGAGGGAGTGGGTGGGAGAGTAACAGGCCTTTTGGCCCATGCAGACAAAGACCATATCTAAGCTTTTCAGCTTCCCCTGCCTATTTATCAAGAAGAGAATGTGTGAAAGATGTTGAGCTTTCTGAAAGTGATGCATCTTTCCCTGAAATTAGAGCCTTAATATCATGTTTGTAATGATCCTGTTCATGATTTGATCAGAACTGATTATTATAGAACATAGAGCCCTAGCTCATATATGTTCTCATCAGAGTAGTGCCATGATTTGCTGTTCCAGTAAAGAGGGAACCCACTTTTATTTCAATGAAAAGGCCCCAGCTCATGAATTCTGCCCCTCTAAAAAAAAGGGGGGGCGGGCGGGTAGAAGGGGAAAGCCTCCAAGAGTTTACTTGGCTGAATGCTTACTTGGAATGTCTGGCTCACTCTAGACATTATCTGTAGAGATGGTAATAAATGCTATGAGGCAAGTGATGGCTAGCAGCATGTGTCCAAATTGGGGCAGAATGTTGGAGATATGAGTCAAAAATTATAGACCCACCTCATCATGTGATGGAACAGTGATCTTGGGTCCAGACATAGCCATGCTTAGAAGAAAACAGAAGTTATTAGTCATGACTCACTTGAGTCCCTTTGATTTCAGTCAGTCTAGTCTAAGCATGACTAAGGCCCGAAACAGACAGGCCAAATGACACAGTTTTCCACTGCATTCATAGTGTAGCATTTAGATTATGTATGCCCCAAACACAGTGGGAAACCATGCTGTCGGAAAAGAACCGGGCCAAAAAGGAATGGTAAAATACCACTCGTTTTGCTGGCCCAGTTCAAAACTGCGGTGGCAGCCCAGGCCGGGGCCAGCCTTGTGCAGTTGCCATGGCCTTGGTGTGAATGGTGGCAGTGTGGTCCCACTGCGCTTTTGTCAGCCCATCAGGCCTGTATCTAGATCCAACTTGAGAATATAACTGCTCTACGATATGCACAGCTTACAATTCAATGCCACCATTCAGACTGCTTCTGCTAGCAGTGCAAAGGTAGCTAAAATGTAGGAATTTGTTATTGCCCTCATAGACCTAGTTAGCCACTGTGGAAGCCTTTGGTCTAAGCCAGAATAGCTCTTATTAGTGATAGACATAAGTAGGAACCTTTTCAACCTTTCTAATGGTACTTTCCTGCTTACCAAATGCACTAGCTGGCTTTGAGCTGTTTCCCTTTAAGTGTTTTGCCAGGTAAACATTTATTCAGTGGCATTTCCCTTTGTGCCAAATGTGTGGGGATATTTCTGCTGGCATAGCCATGTAATGCTAATGAAAAATAACTATTATGGGATTAACAGACTGCGGAGCTGCAGGCATCCTCTAGGCGACAGAAAGTAAAACATTCCACAAGCACCCTTGGGAGTGCTGATTCAACACAACCAAACAGTCTGTGAATGACTAATAGTGTGTCTCCTACTTTACTAAACAGCTGATGGGACTTTATTTCAGTGTTGTCTAACCATAAACTGCCCTCTTAATCCCTAACTGAGAAGGCAGACCTCTTCTCAGTTTGGGAAAGACATTTGGCCAAGAAACATGTTTCTGTGCTTCCCCAATAAAGCTATCCAAAATGTACCCCACTAGAACAGAAAGAGCAGTATTGTTTACATGTCACTGTACTGATAAATGTTCCCTTGAGGTTTTCTCTATCTGACTCTCGAGGGAAATATACAAATACTGTAATTTGTAGATTACTCAGAATCAATGGGAGGGGAGAGAAATATCTTAGCTATTCACTGTCATAGTTTTTGTCTTGGTTTTTCTGCTCCTTCTGACAGAAGGGAGCCAAGCCTCTTGGCCAGAGAAATGAAAGGGGGGTTCTTTTTATTATCGTTGGCCCAAAGTACATCTATGAGCCAGGGTGAGTTATATCTGTATTATCATGGTTTACTAGAGCCTTTGGCTGTTTTTGTTTATAAAGGCAGAAAAATCACTATGCAATGCTTTCAGGAGGCCATTTTTAATGGCAGGCTATTAATCTGCTCTTTTTTTTTTCTTTTTAGGAATCCTTACTTTTGTTGGAGGCAATACAGAATTCTTCCAAGCATGCCCCTCCCATTTCTGTATGTTGCTTCCACATGGAAAAATTTCTATGAGCATGATTTTTATTACCCATGTTGTACTTCCAGTGTGCATCTTGGGGGGGGGGGGGCAGATGTGGAATAAAGCATCTAGAACAAAAGTGGAAATGGTGTGGCTTTCCAGATATTACTAAATTTCAACTCCCAGCATTCCGTACCATTGGTAGTACTGCTGGGACTTGCAGTCTAACAGCTCCCAAAGAACTGTATGATTCCCATCCCTGATCCAGAGTGTTTTCATATTATACAGCTATAGCATTATGATTCCACTTTTCCACTATTAGAGCTGCATCCTGTGGAATATTAGGGTTTGTAGTTTGGTCAGGCACTAGAGCTCTCTAGGTGAGAATTCCAAATATCCCTTCCTAAACCACACATCTCAAGTTTCCATAGGACTGAACCATGACAGTTAAAATGGAACTGTAGTTCTATAATTATGTAGTGTGAAAGTGCTCCTAGCTAGAGTGCTCACCTTGGCTGCATCTGCACTGCAGAAATAATGCAGTTTGACACCACATTAATTGCTATGGCTCAGTGCTGTGGAATTCTAGAAACTGTAGTTTTGTGACACATTTAGCCTTCTCTGTCAGAGAGCTGTGGTGGCACAACAAACTATAAATCCCAGAATTCATTAGCATTGAGTCATTGCAGTTTAAGTGGTTTTGAACTGCATTATTTCTGCAGTGAGGATGCAGACTCTGTTTGCCAAACGATACTCAAGATGGTAAGACAATGAAGGTTTTTGGAGTGATTGTAATTAGTCAAGTAGCATCAGTTCACTTTGATAATCTGATACAACTGTACAGTTTTTATCAGACTGTTCTAGTTATATATAGGAGAATAGTGGGCTTTTTTTTTTTGTTAAGCACACCATGATCCAATTCAGGGACCTAGTATCTGTTTTCTTTAAGTGGAAGATGCTCCTTACAGATCTCTTGCATTGTGTTCAGTTGTTACCCTCATTGCCTTAGGGCATATTATAGAACTGAACAGTGTTACAGTTGGGAAGGAATCTACATGCAGGAATCTACAATTGCAGCACTTCTGAAAGATGCTGATCCATCCTCTATATATAGTCCTCCAAAAGAGGTAGAGTCCTCACCCTCCAAGACAGCCCATTCCACTGTCAAACAGCTAGTAAAGAGGTTCTTCCCAGTGTTTAGTTCAAATCTCCTTGGAATTTGACTCCATTAGTTCTCATTGTAGTCTCTGATGCAGCAGAGAACAAGCTCGCTCCATCTTCTACATGACATTTCTTCAAATATTTCAGGATGGCTATCATGTCACCTCTCAGTTTTTTTTCCCCATGCTCCTCAACGTTTCTCCTTAAAAGCATCTACACTTTCCTTCCTTATCATCAGAGTTCTCCCTAGTGCTGATTGTAAGCAAACTACTTGCAAGCTCACTAGATAGAATCAATTGCCTTTCAGCATCAAAAAGTAAATGGCTATGAATGTGACTGGGAATAATGAAGAGAGTGATTTAATTATAATCACATGCTGTCCGTTTCAGTTCTGTGACAGAGATCCATGGTAGGGAAGAGGTTTATACTTTATCAGTCTCCCCCACTTGCCTTGTTTCCCAGAGAAATTAATAATTGTTTCCAGGCAACCAGGCAAAGATGCTTTTGTAACCTGGAAAAAAGTTGGTTTAATCTTACTTTCTTTTGGCAGCAGATGACTAAAATCAGGCATTTGCTGAATTATACTGAGTTCCATAAATCCAGACAAGTGAATTGACATGAATTCAGTTTCTTGGATAAACTATGGACAGTATAAATGGCATGCATTTTACCATTACTTCACACTTTTGTTCAGTGGTGCGAAAGGGAGGTAGCTGTTGTTGTTTATTCATTACTGTCCATCCTTTCCCCAGAAATTGGGACTCAAGGAGGCTTACCAAAAAAAAAAAAAAAAAAAAATTAAAACACATTGTTCTTCCCTAAACAAAAGCACCAGCCTTTGGGCTGCTGTATCATTGCTACTCAAAGTGGAGATCCAGGGACTGGTGCTGATCCAGAAGCTATCAAGTGCTGTTCCCTGGCAAGTTTCAAGGAAAGTAAAACAATACCAATCTCTGGCACACTAGAAAGAAAATGATTGCCAGTCCCAACATCAAACATGTTGGAAGCATTTTCCTATTCTTCGGTGCCCAGGTACCAAATAGCCATGTGCACTAGGAGCCATTAGTAGCCTTAGCCTCTATTCAAGCCCCCACACAGTGAAGGAAGTGCGAACACTTTCTCACTAGCTATTCCCTATTTGCTATGTCTCCACTGTTCAACATTCTAGATTACAGGGGAAATGTGCAAGCTCCCCACTTGCAGATCTTTACCCACCAATACTAACATGTTGGGGTGGCAGTGGGTTCTAGCAATGGGATATGGTGGCCATTTCCCCCAATTCTGAGAAGGGCCATGCTCTGACAGCCTGTATCTCCATTCTTCAGCATTTGTGAACACAATGCCACTGATTGGAGAACATTTAGGATAGCATGCGGTCCCGTTCTGGTCATGTGGACATGCTTAGAACCACAGAAGTTCAAAGAGGTAGTCTTAGTCAAAAATGGCAACCATGGTCTAGAATCCTGTAGACAAGGGATGGTCTTCCTGAAGCCTGCCTATCTTAATGTGGCACACAAAGGAACATTATGTGGCATTGATGGATTGCCTCTTCTCTCCTTTGAGATGGTTTTCAAGTAAGAGATTCCATAATTTGGTACCTCTGCCTTTTTCATCCGTGATGTCCTTTCCTGATTGATCCATCCAGTTTGATCAGCTACACATGTGAGACCTAGTCATAGGCATGCCTTTAGGTGTGCTTTCAACTACCCAGGAGACAATTCAAAGATGTAATTTAAAAGTAGAGGCAGGGAATCATAATGGATTCCAATCAGTATCTCCCTGTCTACATCAGCAGTCATCTTGTGCTAGCAATAAATGCATCTGCTTCCATGAGTTCTAAGAAAAGCCAAAAGGAACTTGGGCTGAGTTGCCAAAAACTGTATTAAGATGCAACACTGATGATAGAGCTAATGATCCCAGGGCCATCCCAAACCAAAGAAACTGAACTGGAACAAAACACGGTGAACACTCAGAGCTGTAACCTTCATTTGTCTTCATGATGATAAAATGTTTCAGTTCCTCATTTTATGTGTAGGAGATTTAATCTCTATGGCTACAATCTCATGAAAACTTACTCTTTTGGACATAGATCCCTAGACTCTCCCAGCCAGTGTAGACAGTAACCATATTGGCTGGGGAACACTGTGAGTTGTAGTTCAAAAAATAGCTTTTCCAAACTCTTGTCTAATATGGACAGAGAGGACAACGTATGTCCTTAGCCTGTTTATTTTGGATTGGAAATAAGCAAACACAGAATGAATGAAAAATGTTGACCTACAAAATACATTGACTGTGCAAGATGGTGGTCCCAGCTATGTTCCCCTGCTGGATTTTTATTTGTTTGTTTATTTATTTTTGTGGGCAGAAGGATTTTTAGCAACAAAGTAATTGGATTTAGGAGTTGCTTCTTTTTGCAGTTTTAAAAGCAGTTATTGCACCAATCATAGAGATACTCACCGAGTAGAGTACATACTCTGAGTAAATACACTTTGTTCAAAAGGCCCCTTTCATTAAAGAAGCTCTTTTCCACAGCAAAGCACTTGACCAGTTGTTCATTTACCAACTTTGTCTGTAGCCATGGAACATGATGAAAATGATTTTTTAGCCACTCTTCAGTGGATGAGCCATCGAGTGTTTATTAGACTTAGATCTGCTAAAACAGTTCACAGTTCCCCAGCAGCTTAAGCTCAGTGTCCTAAAGAAAAGGAGGGATTTTAAATTTCTAAGATTGTTTTATAGATAGGTCTGGGATTTCTAATCTGAGAGTGGAAGAGGCATGCAACAATTTACTAATTCTGGCAGACAAGAAGCTATGAGAACCAGATTTTGACTCATCCCATATGTTTGGTTCTCTCATGCTCCTTCCACCTCACCTCTGAGTCATAGGTCCACAGACCTCCAAAAATATACCATTAATCACTTATGTGTAAAATTGCCTGTTTGCTGTTATGTATCTCCTTAGGTTATTATCTGGATCTTACCAACACAACCAGACATATCTACCAAAAATGATTTACATAAAACATCCTTGAAGGAGAGAGAAGAGCACATGTTTTGCATTCAGAAAGTGACAGTTTCAGTCCTTGGCATTTCCACTAAATGATCTCACTGAAGTTTAAAAGCAGGGCTGGGAAACATTTCTTTGAGGTGACAGAAAGCCAGTGCTAGTTAAGCGGTGACGATCCTAGGCAGAGTTTGGAAAAGAATGTCAAACAAATGGACTCCAATGCATTTCAAATTCATGCCAGAGAAAGAGCTCAAGAAAAATGTGTCTGAAGGGAAGAGTTTCAAAATCAAAACATGCTGGCTGCCTTCTGACATTTGGTGTGTGTGTGTGTGTGTGTGTGTGTGTGTGTGTGTGGATGGCACCCCACCATTCCAGGAACAGAAACAGACCAGACTAACAGTTCATATTCCACCAACAAGACAGGTATCCTCCAATGCTTTTGAGGGCAGCAGGGTAGCTTAGGGAACAAAGCAAAATGCGTGGTACACATAGCTATATTTTTGATACTTCAACTCCCTCCATCTCTCCCATTAATCAGCATTGGCTTCCTGCTTCACTCCATCTAATGGTAGGGCTGGCAGTGAAAAATCTCCCTGCAGTCTGTTCCTTCATTTTGTTAATATGGTACCCCGCGTGTAAAGTGGGAATGAGAAAGTGAACCCAAATCACAGGTGTATGCATCACTTAACTAAATGATTTCTAGTTGTGTATCTCAAGGACTCTCAGCTGACTAATGTGAACTGTGTCCTTCAACAAGCCACATACTCTGAGCTCCTCGACAGAAAGGACAAATACATTTTTTTTTTTAAAAATGACAAAACAAGCAAAAGCACCCTCTTCTCTTTAGTGTTCCCTGAGTTTCTCCATGTGGTTGTGAAGTGTTACAAAGGTTCTGTTTGAATAACCTGTAATAGCTGCTAATTGCTGTTCCAAACACACGAGTCATTGCTTGTCACTGCAGCCATACATAATGATGAATGTTTGTGTGTGAACTGATCTTAAAGCCATAGTTCTCACCTTTTGGTTCTTCAGGTGTTCTGGACTTCAGCTCTCAAAAGCCCCTGCCAGCATGATCAATGGAAATTTTTCTGGGAATGGAAGTCCTAAACTTCTGAAAGAACCAACATTGGAAACCACTTCTGTGAAGCATGAGATAAGGATCAAACTAGATAGAAAGATAAAAGAAGTTTTGCATTTAAACCACAGTAGTTTTGGGGAATCTGATAATGATCAGCCTCGTGGTGAACATTTCTCCTCCAAAGCTAATGAGAGTTTTCTTCCAAATACAAATAGCAGCTTCAGATAAACAACTTTCTTCAGGACTATAGGGAAGGGTCAGACACCTCTTTCTTGCCTATTTCAGACTTGATAATGGTCATCCCTCTCTCAAGAAGCTACTGTTACTTTTTTTTTAAAAGGATGTTAAATTCAAAGACATATTTCACATAACATCTAGTTTGGCACTTGATGTTCCAAGTCTTCAAAAATAACTGTGAATGCTTTCAGAGCAACATGATGAGTCAGTAACTTGGGTCTAAGTTTGTTTAGTCTCTGTGTTACATGGCATTGGAAGCTTTTAAATCCAGGCTTTGTTTAATGTATGGTCAAATTGCTATTCCTGTGTGAAGAGAAACACCAAATATACTTTTTCAATATAGTAATCTAGACCCTTAAATAATCTAAGCACATATATTAAGCCATTCTTCCTGCCATTAGCTTTTGACTAAACATTTCTGAAAACTGCTCAATTTCAGTCATCTGAAGCTCAATACACTAAAGCGCAATACATAAGATAACACTCCATGCTAGCTCTCAGAGAAATCCAATGATGAACATGAAATGTTATCCATTAACCAACCTCAAGCTCATTGTCTTCCATTCTTAAGTAGATGAGTTCATTCGTGGTACAGACCTTGCTTGTTGTTGTAATAGTTTGCTACAGATACTTGAATATGGGAGTAGGCTTTCACTCCTCAATATATTCTGGTAGCAAATTGTTCCTGATATTAAATGCAAGTTACATATGCTAAGGGAAACTGTTATGCAAACAGCTAATCAAAAGCATGTATGACAATAATTTTATATTTATGCATGGGAGACATATGATATATTTTATTAAAGATCAAAGTGATCCACAATAGAGTGTGTTTTCTTGTTGTTTTTTGCATCTACCCTCAATAAGTATAGAAAACCATGTTAGTATGTGGGAAAAGGTAGGATCCAGTCAAGCAGAAAGAGACAAAAGGCCATAAAAGAATGAAAAAACTTTTAAAAAATAAGTTTATTTATTAAATTAAAACATCATATCATACAAAAATAACAATGACTTCACCAGTTACCTCTCCACTCAACAATTAATTCTATAAAGGAGAATAGAGGGGGGAAAGGATTGTGTAAAGCTGGGTTTTGATCAAACCTCCCACTTTCATGTCAGTTTTAACTCTATAATAATAGAGTAAATAACAAAATAAAACAACCAAAATTTCCTCATTAATCCTACCATTTCACATTACATGTATTTTAGTCATTCTACTTTATATTTATCTGGAACTCTTAATATCTGTGTTGACTAAAAGGGTACCAACTTAAATAAAATGCATCTGGCTTAACTTGTCCTTAATTAAAATGAGATCATTTTTTTCATAAATTATATATTCTTATACCATACAGACATAAACATCTGTGATCATCCTTGGGCTTTTACCAATCAAATAGCAACACTGCAAAATCCCACCAGGTCCTTATATGAAAGAATATTATTATATTGTTCAAAAAGGAGGTGACAAGTGAGATACCTCAGGGTTCTGTCCTGGTCCCAATGCTTTTTAATATCTTTATAAATTACTTAGATGATGGAGTAGAAAGCATGGCTATCAAATTTGCAGATAACATAAAATTGGAGGGAGGGTAGCAAATACCCCAGAGGACAAGGACAGAATTCTAAATGGCTTGGATGGATTATTGAATTTCAACAGGAATAAATGTAAGGTACTACATCGAGACAGAAAATATGAAATGCATAAATATAGGATGGGCAACATCTGGCTGGAAAGTTGTACAGGCAAAAAAAAAATCTAGGGGTCTTAGTAGACCACAAGCTAAACATGAGACAACAGTATGAATATGAAGCCCATGAAAATCTGGGTTCCATCAACATGAACATTTGATCCAGATCAAGGGAAGTAATAGTGTCACTCTATTCTGGAATACTGGTCACAGCTCAAGAAGGATAGCAACAAGCTAGAACGTGTCCAGAGAAGAGCAACCCAGATGTTCATAGGTCTGGAAGCCAATCCTTATGAGGAATGATTTAGGGAGCTAAGTGTATTGGAGAAGAGACGCCTGAGAGGTTACTAACTTTAAATATCTGAAGGGATACCATATAGAAGATAGAGCAACCTTGTTTTCTGCTGCTCCAGTGACTAGAACACAAACCAATGGACTCAAATTATGAGAAAAGAAATTTCCCATTAACATTAGGAAGAACTTTTTTTAACTGTAAAAGCTATTCAACTGTAGAATAGATTGCCTTGGTGGTTGGGGGCTTTCCTTCTTTGGAGACCGAGCCCAATAAAGGTTGGATGGGCATCTTTCAGGAATGCTTTAGTTGTATATCCATTCATGTCAGGGGGTTGGATCAGATGGCTCTTTTGGTTCCTTCCAATTCTATGATTCTGTTATTCTGTTCTAAGACCTAGTTGATGTAGCTTATGATCCCTCACCACTGGTATCTTCATCACTGAAGAAAGCTCTTGAATTATTAAATCCAGAATGAGCAAGCTTTTTTGTTCTTTAGAACTTTTTCACTGGCTGGATGATAAAGAAAATGGTGGGAAGAGAGGGAGGATAAAAAATAATCTGGTTTAAAAATGAAGCTGAAGCAGACTTTAAATAGATTATACTACACTAAATGTCAAGCAAATGAAATCTCCATATCACCTAGTAAAGTCTAAACTATGAATCTTCCGTCTCCTCCCACACTTCATTTAAAGTCTGTGACTGAAAGAAGACTTTGTGGTTCTAACATCAACCTAAATGTTTCTGTTCCTTCCTTGCAGTTCACTTAGCATCCAGCCTGATGAAATGCTCTGGAGATTTCAAAGGTTTGCTATCTTTCTGTGACATTTTAGTCAGCCAACTGAATACAAGTATTCCCTGACTGTGCACTTACACTTAAAGTGTATGCCTGTAGTCAGAAGTTCTTTGGTTCTCTTGATAAATTCTAGGTTGACTGAAAATGTGTCAGGCAAAGAAGAGAAGGATACCCTTCCCAGTGCTCCAGTTTCATCCCCAGTGTTAACTAGGAATGGTTCCAGGGATAATACACTTCTACTCTCCAACAGCATCACTGTTTGGCATAATTAAAAATGCTGATTATGACCTACAAAGTCCTATATACTTTGGGTTCTGACTATCTGACAGGCCATATCTTCCCATAGGAGTCTGCCCAGATCCTGAGATCTACAGGAGAGGTCCTTCTTCCAGTCCCACTATCCTTTAGAGGTTCGATTGGTAGGAATACAAGAGAAGGCCTTCTCAATGGCTGCCCCTGCCCTTTGAAACTCCCTCCATGGGAAAACTAGAATAACCTCCCTCCTTGCTGTACCTTCCATTGGCAGGCATTTTTTTATAAACTAGAAAGTTGGGCCACAGCTAACAAAATGAATTTCAACAGGGAGAAATGTAAAGTACTGCACTTAGGGCAAAAATGAAATGCACAGATATAGGATGGGGGACACCTGGCTTAAGGAGACAACATGTGAAAGGGATCTGGGAGTCCAAGTAGACCACAAGTTGAACATGAGTCAACAGTGCGATGTGGCAGCTAACAAGGCCAATGCAATTTTAGGCTGCATCAGTAAAAGTATAGTATCTAGATCAAGGGAAGTAATAGTGTCACTCTATTCTGCTTTGGCCAGGCCCCACCTGGAATATTGTATCCAGTTCTGGGCACCACAATTCAAAAAGGACATTGAGAAACTGGAGCATGTCCAAAGGAGGGTGACTAAAATGGTGAAGGGTCTGGAAACCATGCCCTATGAGGAACGACTTAGGGAGCTGGGGATGTTTAGCCTGGAGAAGAGAAGGTTAAGAGGCGATATGATAACCCTGTTTAAATACTTGAAGGGATGTCATACTGAGGAGGGAGCAGACTTGTTTTCTGCTGCTCCTGAGACTAGAACCCGGAGCAATGGATGCAAGCTATAGGAAAAGAAATTCCACCTCAACATTAGGAAGAACTTCCTGACAGTAAGGGCTGTTCGACAGTGGAACGCACTCCCTCGAAGTGTAGTGGAGTCTCCTTCCTTGGAGGTCTTTGAGCAGAGGCTGGATGGCCATCTGTTGGGGATGCTTTGATTGAGAGTTCCTGCATGGCAGGGGAGTTGGACTGGATGGCCCTTGTGGTCTCTTCCAACTCAATGATTCTATGGCCCCTTCCACATGGACACCCTAGTACGTGCCGGGCACCCTAGTACATGCCGTTCTACATGGGTGCCGCCATCTTAACATCACGGATGCCTAGCGTCCACACATCACGCAGCGCTAATGATACTGCAAGTGCGCCATTGGTGCCTTGCGGCATCATTAGCACACCGCAAGAAGAAGCTGCATTTTGCAGCTTCTTTTTGCTGTGCAGAGGAGCCACGCAATTTGGCCACTGAGGCTCCTCCACGCAGCAAATGAAGGCGCTTTTCAGACCGCCCTTTTGGGCGGTCTGTAAAGCGCCTAAGATTCTATGATTCTAAATTTAGGCAGGATTTTAGACCTTATGGCTTTAAAAGGAAAGGCTTCTAGAGGGTGCTGCATTGTTTTCAGTTGTATGGTTTTAATTGTATTTTAATTGTTTTAATAGGGATAGTACAGTGACCCTTCATATCAGCAGGCTGATGATCCATGGATCTGACCATCTGCGGATCGCCACACACCATATTATTCAATGGTGGTGCATTTACAAGGATGCACTGACACATATGTGCACACGTCGCCTCCACTGAATAATATGGGCCACAGCCATCTGCATTTTTTTTTTATTTTTTATTTTTTTTTTGCCATCCATGGGTTGGGGACAGGGAGGTGGACCAAATCCCTGCAGATAGGAAGTATCCACTATAGTTTAATATTGCTTTAAATATTTTAAAATGTTTTAATTATAATAATAATAATTTTTATTTCTATCTTCCCGCCTCTCCCAATGGATTGAGGCGGGATCATAGAGTTAAAATTACACTTACAATATTGCAGCATTAGTTACTGCACAATTAAAACCACAGCTAAAAATATAAAAACATAAGAACATAAAACATAAAAATATAAAACATCAATCAATCACAGGGTCAGCTGTTCTCATTCCATACTAGTGGTCTTCATAGGAGGTCAGGAGGGTATGCGCCTTCTTGAAATTTTCCAAGGATATGACAAGGCGGGTCTCCTCTGGGAGTCCATTCCATAGTCTAGGGGCAGCTATACTGAATGCCTTTTGGGAAGTAGAAACATGTTAGGATGCTGGTATCTCCAACAGGTTCTTCCCACTTGTTCTAAGAGTGTGGGGTGGATTGTATAGGGAGATGCGTTCCCATAAGTAACCCGGACTCAAGCCATGTAGGGCTTTAAAGGTAATAACCAACACCTTGTACTGTGCCCAGAAGCTAATTGGGAGCCAGTGTAGCTCTTTCAAGAGGTGTTATATGGTCAAGTCTCGAAGAACTAGTGACCGACCTGGCTGCCGCATTTTGCACTAATTGAAGCTTCCAAACTTGATACAAGGGTAGCCCCATGTAGAGTGCATTACAGACATCAAGACGAGCGATTACCAGAGCATGTACTATTATATTGTAATTGTTTTATTTTGTGAGCTGCCTTGAGTCCTAATCCTGGGGAAAAGGTGGGATATAAATGATGATGATGATGATGATGATGACCATCATCATCATCATCATCATCATCATCATCATCATCATCATCCCCAACATAGCCAGGCTTTGCCAAAGACTGTAGAATATCTTTTGGTTGTTTAGTAGCTACAAATGGCTTTATGTCACTGAATTAGAACACCCATGCATTTGGGATTTCTATGAAAAACATTGTGCAGCTTTCAACTACTGGAAGGGTGGAGAAAAATTACTCATTACTTGTGGTTCTCAGAACCATGCTGTTCAAGAAGTAACTTAACCAATTACATTCAGTTCAAGCCTGTGGGAACTGTTTTGACCTAAAAATAGAAATGCTTAATTTAAAAGCAGCAACAGAAAAATACTGGAGCAGCTGACCATGATTTAATTTTAGCCAGTTAAATAACCCTATTATTTTTGCTAATAATAGAAAGTTATTCAATTCATGGGCCAAATCTATCTCCTTCTATTAAATGTGCTTGTTTGTGGAGCCAAGCAGTCTTTTGAATGTAAATGGGTTATATAATTCTGGAGAAACATAAGAATCTTTATTCCATTGTCTTTGACAGATTGTCAGTCTAGTTTAGTACGCACAGGTCTTTTCTCACTTTAACCCCTTTTCAACATGAGATATTTAGGACTGAACCTCTGGCCTTCTGTGTGTTACATCACTCCTAGCAAAGATGCTCTGTTCTCAATTATATTAAAAAATCTAATACCCTATGTAGAATTGCCAAGGGTCCAGAGAGGAAGCAATCTGGCCTATTCCTAGTCTTTAAAGCAGTCATTTGACCAGCAGAAAAATCAGGCAAAGCTTTTCAAGATATAGATGTTTGCTCTAGTATTGGGAAATATTTGCAAATGAAACTTCTATTAAAGGCACAAGAGCAGGCACCAGTAAGATAGTAGCTAGACAGGATTACCCCTGGGCAGTCCAGCAGCATCAGCAATAAGGGAAAGGGGAAAGAAAGAGGAGAAGATGAAGATGGGAATCCTATTTGTACCTTTTGTGTCTGTGTTTGCACATACGTGCATGTGTGTGTGCGCGCCTTCAAGTCACTTGTTGATTTGCAGTGACCTCAAGAATTTGCAAAGGAATCCATTCTCCTATAGAAGCATTAGACATTTTTGTCCAATGTAGAATGTCTGTCTTCAGACACAGTAAAACCTTTCAAACAAATATTTATTAATTTTGCCCAGAGTTTCAATATAATTATAACAATACATCAAACACATTCATACTTTATAAATCAAATCATTTATAAATCTTTGCCAAGATCATACATTGCCTACACAGTGATGAACATATAACTAATGTCTGGTGCCCTGAGCCCCCATGCCTACCTTAACAGCCAACTATTGGAAGTTAGTTCATCTGGTTACTGGGGCACAGGAGGAGGATGTTTCTAGCCCTCACCACCACCAGGGAGGGAATGTGGTATGAGGAATTGCAAGAGGGGTCCTGCTTCTGATTGTCACAGCCTTGTTGGCTAATGAGAGGAGGCTGGAATGCTATCCTCCTACACTCCAATCGCCAGCTGAACAGACTTCTATTGCTCAGTGTGACTGCTGACTGTTAAGATGGAGGAAGGGCAAGGTATTCATGATCATGGAAATAAAGTTGTGTCATAATCATGAATACATAATGTTACTGAATACTGTACAAAGTAGTTGCAGAACCATAATGCTGTACAATACAGAATGCTAGTCTACACATCTTTCTGTTCATCCACACTCAAATGTACAATGTCTGTTATGGGTTATTCTATTTTTAAAATCTATTAATGTCTTCTAACCCAGAAATCTTGTTGATTAGCTGGATATCCGTTTCCACATTCAGTTCTTAAAAATACATTCCCACCCCCATGCATTCAGTTCAAGGTTGTGGAAGTGGAATTGTGCATTGTACAGTTGATCACTTGGTTGCACAAAATTGCCATTCAGCAGAAAGGCTCCACAGAACAATTGAAGTGTAACTCCACATACTGAGATTTACACTATTCAACTGACATGTAGCCAAAGTTTGCAAAAGTCATGGGCTATAAGCATTAGCCAAGGGAATGCAAAGCAAGAGATGTTCACTTTAGGAAGTTTATAAAGCGGGGTTTACAAAGGGATCAGTTAGTTTTGAAAATTGTACAGAGTTTTCATTCTTTCTTATTTTACTCTCAGGCTTGTGCTTCCAGTGCACTCACCTTTTTCACCCATCCACCTGGGCTCTCTTTGTTTTGACCATCTTTAAGTAACTGCCCCATTAAAAAAATAGCATTTTGGTGCCTCCCACCATACAAAAATTTCACCTGCAGGTTTTGACTCTCCATGCTTCTGTGATAAACATGAGCACAGAGCCAGGTTGAGAAGTTGATGACTCTTATTTCCCTGCCCTTGCTGCCAGGGCCCTGTAAACGGTTCTAATCTGTGTTGTCAAAAATTTCCCAGGAGAATTTACAGAAAAGTTAAACAATTCCCTTGGAACTGTTTTTAGAAAGGCTGGTGGAAAAAATATGAGCATTTATTCAGAATAATGGAAGAGATATGATGGAGACAGGGATTAATTTGTTGCCAATAAAGCATGTGCTTTTCCCATGATGGTGTTATGTGTCAAAAATTGTGAAGTAGATTTTTTTTTTAAAAAAAAATGATAATGATGTTGATGATGATAATGGCACATTCTAAATGGACTCACAAAACAGCTGAATGAAATTTCAATAGCAGGAGCAATTAGTATTGCCAGAGTGGAAACTGGAATGAGCTCCTGTACCTTTAATGTTTGTGTAGAAATGGGAACTTGGAGTTGCTTTTTAGCATGTTGTATTCCCAGGACCTTATTGCTGTGCCACAGAAACTCCAAAAGAAGTGAAGACAAGAGCCCACCTTTGCTGTTGCCCACTCTTTAGTATTAAGTGATCTGCTACCTCTAAACATGGAAATTTTATTCCACTTTGCAACTAATAATTGTTGAGAGGTCCATTCTCCCTGAATTGTCCTTTAAAACTATCTATGGAAGGGATGGGAAGTTTAAGTGCTTGCTTGGGCTCAAACTCTCCTTCTTGTACTCTTTTGACCCTCCTGTCTAGAAGTGATGTTAATTGCAAATGTACAACATCTGGAGGGCCAGATGTTCATCTGTCCTTTATCTAAGTTTTAAATCAAGGATGGAGGAACATGTGGCCCTCCAGATATTGATCCTGTCATGGGTATTGTTGCCTTCCACTGGTAGAACCAAACAACAGACTTTGGGAAGATGGCTACATGAAATGACAATATCAATAGCATCGCCAAACACTGAAACAAGGAGCATAACAATGAAGGGATTGGCCTTACTGGCTGGACATAATGGGTTTTGTAAACTATAATATTTGGATGACACAGAAGTGAGGAAAGTTGATTTAAAGCTGCAGCAGGTTTACAGCGTGGTTTTCTTCAGCCATCAGTTATAAGGAATCCACTTAGCTCCTGGTATGTAATAGCTGGTAGAAGAAGGTATCTTTTTAATGCTTCAAGACTGTAATAGTTGCTTCTGTCCTGTTGTTACCATTTTGTGTCCCACTTTACCTCCCATGAGCTCAAAGAAGCATACATGATTCTTCTTTCTATTTTATAAACTGAGGCAAGTGTTAGAATTCCTACTTTTAAAAAAACCTGTCCCTGTTTATCAGTCACTCTATCTGGCATACAAAGATTTACAGATTAAAGTTCTAACTGGTATGGAAATAAAGTACAGTGGGCCCTTGGTATTGGTTCCAGGACCCCCAGTGGATACCAACATCTATGGATGCTCAAGTCCCATTAAAGGACTAGGCAGCAAAATACAATGGATAGTAAAATGGTGTCCCTTATATACAATGCTAAAATCAAGGGCTGCTTTTGAGAATTTGTATTTCTAAAAAATATTATCAAGCCTTGTATGGTTGAATCTGTGAATAAAGAATCCATGGATATGGTGGGGCAATGTTTATTTATTTATTTAATATTTTTAATAATATTTCCATAAACATATATCTTCCTACTTTCTATTACTTTTTAACACATTATTTTATATACCCCTCAGTTCCCCCCTTCTCTGGAGACATTTCCATCCTTATATTTCATCCAAAATTTCAGTTCGTCTTCTGGAGGTAATCTTCCATCTTCTTTTCTCAATACTTTCTTGACAAATTCTTTCCAAATCCCCTCAAAGCCATTTCTTTTCCATAATCCTTTTTTTTACTTTCAATTTATTTACATGTCAATTTATCATTAATAGCTAATCTCCATACCTCTTTGTACCAATCCTCCACTTCTACATCTATTTTCGTTTTCCAGCACCTTGCTGTTATTAATCTCACTGCTGTAAGCAAATTTGTTACCAAATCTTTTTCTTCTTTTTTCCATTTCTCTAAGTTAAATAATGATAACAAAACAATACTCAGTCTTCTATCTATTTTTATGTTCATAACATTTTCTATTTCTAATAACACTTTTTCCCAAAAATTTTGTACATATTTACATTGCCACCACATATGCATATATGGCTCTACTTCTTGACAGCCTCTCCAACAATTTTTTGAATTATCCTTATTAATATTATGTAGTCTCACTGGCATCAGGTACCATTTCCAAATCAACTTATAATAATTTTCTTTTAACCGAACCGATAAATTTTTCAAATGTCTTTGTTCCCATATTCTATCCCATTCCTTGTCATTTATTTTACATCCTAATTCTTCTTCCCATAGTCCTTTTAAAATATTTTTTTATTTTTCCTCCTGTATTCTCCATCAACATTTTATAAATTTTTACTAGTAATTCCTTTTATATTCTCATTTTCTTCCATTTCTCTTCCTTTCTGAACTATTTTTTCAAATTGTGTATACTTTTTCTTTTCTACATTCCTTTTCCTCCAGTTTTTAATCCATTGTTCTATTTGCATATAGTGAAACCATGAAATTTTTATTCCCATAAGTTTTTCTTTTATATTTCCTTTCTCTATTCTTACATCTATCCAATCTTCTATTCTGTCTATTTTCCTTTCCTGGGCCAAATGTAAAGGCAAACAACTTGTGATTCTCCAGATGTTGCTGGACTGTGACTCCCAACATCTATCACTGTTGGCTGAGACACAACATTTGGGAAGGGGGCAATTGGTTCCCACTCCTAATGTGAAGGACTCAAGAGGTCAGAGACAACATCAAGATTCCCTCTTTCCCTCCCTCTGAACTAACTTACTGACAATGTGAGTAATGAAGACAGGAATTTTCAGAAGCAGTGTTACTGAAGGGAAGGGGTACCACAAACTCTTTAAGAGCCACATTATTATTACTGGTAAACCAGATTAAGCTTGCAGACCAGGGTTTCCTATCCCCTGATGTAAATAATGCCATATTCAAAGAGCCTCTGCCCACTCTATAGCTAAAAATATACATACACAGAAGATTCCCTCCCCCATGCTATTTAGATCATTTTCAGTTATCTAACCTTACATTCAAGCAGATGGAAAATTTTGTATAAGACAGAAGACTGCATGCTTCTGCCCCCAATATTGTTTCGGTAAAAGACATTACCTAATAGATTTCTTGGCACCAAATAAACTACAGTGGCCATGGGTCTGAAGTAATGAGAAAGGGGCATTATATCTTATCAGGTGATGACATGAGTTGCCATTGCAGCTGTGCCTCTAACATGCCCTTGATTTGAAGAAATTAACAGGTAAAGCTTTGCTCAGCATAAAAATGAGTCTTGCCCCCCTCCTTGTTGCTCAGACACTCTGAAAAACCCAGATGCTGGGAGTGTTCCAAAGTTGACTGTTGATATGACTTTTGTAGACGTGAGGACAATGAAAGCTGTCCAGCCCATAGGAAAATTCTTAATAGGTAGAAGAATGAGTTCTGTCTGCTCATCACCTTCAAGCAAGATGCTCCCTCAAACTTACAGTGTGCCTTCTTTTGATATTAGACAGAATGCAGTTTCAGCATCTGCCATGAAAGCCTCAGTACTAATAAACACAAATAAGAAATATATCCCTTCTAGTACTGGCTTTTTTTCTTTTTCTTTTTCTTTTTTCTTTTTTGCTCTTATTAAAAACAGAAGCCTTGCAGGCATTGTGGGAATTAAAATCTAGGTCCAAGAGATTCTAACTTGACAAGGAGATTCAGTAAGCAGTGGCAGTCTATTCCTCATCCCCCACAGGGATTCTGCAAAGTAGGGTACAACTGTAACTTCCTATCAAGAGACTATCAAAGGAACAGAAAATGCCTCTGGTTTTCAGAGTTATTGACTTCATGGAGATAAATTCTTATCTCTCATTTTCTTTGGTGCTCATTAAATGTTGCAATTGGTTGATCTCCTGTGATTATCAGTTTCTCCCAAGCTCAAACCTTTGATTAGTCAGACATCTTTCTATATTAGCACGTTGATGACCAGGCTAGCTAAGGAGTTCTGGAAATCACAGTTTGAAAAAATAACTTTCCCAGGCTCTAGGCACAAATGCTTGGGAGGAACTGGGGAGGTCAGATTTAAAAGAGGACAGAGTATTTGCACCTTTACTAACAGTGCAGCAGTGAACTGTTCGACAGGTATAGCTTGTACCGTCATGACCAACAGGTGTAATTCCATTTCTGTACAACTAATGAAGGGATGGAACCCTCTGTTCTTTTGCATCTCTGTTCTTCACCCCAATTGCCAGCTGATTATGATTAAGAGGTGATATGATAGCCCTGCTTAAATATTTGAAGGGGTGTCACATTGAGGAGGGAACAAGCTTGTTTTCTGCTGCTCCAGAGAACAGGACCAGGAACAATGGATCCAAGTTGCAGGAAAAGAGATTCCACCTCAACATTAGGAGGAACTTCCTGACAGTAAGGGCTGTTTGACAGTGGAACACACTCCCTCGGAGTGGAGTCTCCTTCTTTGGAGGTCTTTAAGCAGAGGATGGATGGCCATCTGTCGGGGATGCTTTGATTTGGATTTCCTGCATGGCAGGGGGTTGGACTGGATGGCCCTTGTGGTCTCTTCCAACTCTACAATTCTATGATTCTATGATTCTTTTACATCTGAAATTAGACATGTGGCCAGCAAGACAGCAGTGGGGAACCTCTGTCCCGCCAGCGTTGCCAGAATACAAATCCCATCATGCCCAATTATTGATAGTCCTGGCTTGGAGCTGATGAAAACTGGAATCAGAGGATCTCTAATAAGCCAGAGGCTTCCTGACACAGCTTAGGAACAACTGCTGGCATCCTATGAACTTTATCGCATTGGCTCCTTCCGTTCTGTTCTGAGCATGGAACGGAAGGAGCAGGGACGAGTGCGGAACGAGTGGGGGACGGATTTTACCGCAAGCACCCGTCCCTCATTCGTTCCGTTCCCCCTCTCTTCCGTTCTTAATCCGTTCCAGAGGGGGGAAATTTTGAGAACTGTTCTGAACAGTTCTCAAAAAGCACTCCCTCTGGAACAGAATGGGCAGGGAAGAGAGGGGGAACGGAACGAGTGAGGGATGGGTGTGTGCGGTAAAATCCATCCCCCACTCGTTTCCGTTTCCTGTCGGGCCGGACCAAGAACCCAGTGCGATAAAGTTCTATATCTATTGTGTGCTTTCAAGTCATTTCTAACATATGGCAACCATAAGGTGAACCTATCATGGGGTTTTCTTGGCAAGATTTGTTCTGAGGAGGTTTGCCATTGCCTTCCCTTGAGGCTGTGACTTGTCCAAGATCTCCCAGGGGGTTTCATGGCCAAGTGGGGACAAACCCTGATCTCCAGAGTCATAGTCCAATACTCAAACCACTAAGCCATTCTGGCTCTCTAGAATTTTAAGTATACTTAGCTAAGTATCATAGGACTAAGAAACCCTGGTAATGAATTGAAAAGTTACATACCAGGACATTGGCAAGAGTGCTTGATGCACATTGGTTCTGTTGTGCATCGATCCCATTGCACAATGGTCACTTTGCTGGCTCTGTATATAGTAATGTAACAGCTACCTTCTACTGAATATGAACACTACAAAACAACACAATTTAATCTTGCATACATCCGCTTACAAATATGCAACTTCCAAACAGAATACTGGCCCTTCACATTAAATACTATCTTTAAAAATGGTTAATGTTAATTTAAGGAGGAAATACCAATATAATTTGTTACACTGATTGCTGGTAACAACATGCTGGTTACACATTACTTTAAAAAAATTAAAACTATTTAAAATGAGGAAGAAAGCCAAAGTTAAAAATAGAAGTATTTTGACATGTGGCTTGAGCTATTAGCTCTTGTTATAAGATGTTGGAACTCAATGTTGGGTCAAATAATAAATAGGAGGTAACAAATTACTTTGAAGCTCTATTTCTTGTAATCTTCACCTACAGAAGATATTGAATTGAGTTAGATTTTAAAAGGAGCATACTTGTTCTCTGTTATGAGAGATACATTAATGCAGCCATGTCTAAGTATGTTCATGGTAGCCAGAGCTGATCAGAAAATTTATGCAGTTAGGATTGCCATATCCTGTTTTTCCCCAGGACATTATAAGGTTTTGAGATCATGTCCTGAACCCGGCAAGCTTCCCTTACCCTGGTACAGCTGTGTGGGGCCTCGGCCAGCTGGCCAACAAACCAGCCCCCCAAACATCCAGGGGGCGAGGCCTGTCTGGTACGGACTGAGTGTGGGGCATCCAACAGCCATAGGAGGCCTAAAGAGACCTCCCTTTTCTTACCAAGAGCCAATTAGTGCACTTTCTGTGACTTGACAGTCTGGAGTCATAGTTTTCCTTTTTGGTAGTATCTTGAAATATTGCTGGGTGGCGGAATAAGATGGCAGATCAGGAATTCTGGAAATTTCTTTCAACATTTGATGTTCTATTTCTTCAGGAAACCTGGATATCAGATATTTCTATTTTGTTACAAAGGTTTAGACTTTTTTTTTTGCCCCTTGCAACAAAATTTTACAAGAGAAGAGCCAGGGGCAATGAAGCCACTTTAGCTTCAGTGAAACTGGATATTGTGTCTGAAATAATTTATCAGTCGGAAAGCAATTTCATTTTGTCTGTATTCTTAAGAGGTAATTGGGGGCAGAGATTAATGTTCTAATTTGCTTTAATGTATACTGTCCACCTGGTACATCTGGGAGCTCAAGGTTCCTCTGGGATGAATTTGAAGAGGCTCTGAATCTTTGTGAAACACAGTATCCTAAGGCAACCATAGGGATGTGTGATGATGTTAATGTTTGTGTTGGTTCAGGTCTTAATGAAAAGGAAAACGCTTTTGGCCTGGACTGTATAGACTGTATTTCTTTACCTAATCATTTTTCTTTGGACAAAGTGTTAAATAAAAATGGTAGGAAGTTATTTGGGTTAATGTCCTGCCTGCAGTTAACATGCCTTCTTGATTTTATGCTGCTCCTTTCAGCAGTGTGCACTTTTTATTTATTTAATTTGTTGTTGTTGTTGTTGTTTAAAACAGCCTTTATTGCAACTTTCATTTCTTTGTATGTTGTCCTGGGGATTTGCAGACTGATGCATAAATCTCTAGTCAAATAAACTCATTCAGATGAAATAACTACAGTACCTACACAGCAGAGGAATATGGCTATTATTATTACTGTTGCTTATGATTCCCAGATCTCAGAGTCTGACCCAAGTCTCAGAGTCTAGACTCTCTTTTCCAGTTCTCAGAATAAGGAGGAGGATTCATAGGCCCTGTGTATTGCCTTGAAAAGTGTGGGGACATGTGTGTGTGTATTCCTCCCTATGTATAGAACATTTTTTTAAAAAAACCATAGTGAATGGTGTATAGGGTTGTCAGGTCTCAAAGTCTGGCCTCGAGACTCCATTTTTCACAGGTCATCTCGAGGCAGGTGATGAGGGTGCAAATTCTTCAGTTTGGATGAGCTCATCCCCAAGCAAGAGAAATGGGTTGTGTGCAAATTTCCAGCTTAGCTATTAGAGTAGGAGCTTGCTACTTTCCAGGGAATATGTAATTTCTTCCTGTAACTTGCAAAGACTCTCTAGAGTTTATGTGTTCACGTAATTTGCTTCCACCTTTCTTCTCAGTTGTTGTAGCACCAAGGCTCACCTTCCACTCTGGTCTGCATCCACCTTCTGGCTCGAAGAAAGCAGGGTAGCTCTGAGGTATCACTAGGAGGGTGCAGGGGGGTGCAGACTGCATCAGGTGGTGGTGTCACCCCTGTGGGATGGTACACTTGGAGGGACTGGCACAACTACTGGGCATGTTATAAAGGGCATTGCCCCAAATGGGCCCTCCAAAGACTGCAGCATCGCCATGCTCAGTAGTGGCATCTGCCTTCAGAGTCTGGCATGGTTGCTCTCTGAGCAGGGGACTCCGAAGGCCTTTCGGGAGGGTGATGGATGATGCTTTCAGAAAGTAAGCCATGCCAGATTTGGAAAGCAGCTATGTCAGACCTGGAATTGGTGCTATGGAGGCTGCAGTGGCACCCCCTCAGTCAGCAGTGATCTGGGCAGCTGAAGAAGCAGTTCGCCTCCCTGTACACTGGGTAACACCAATCACAAGAAAGATTAATTGTTCCTTATTGTGTCTCCCTAAGAGCCCTAGTGGCACAGTGGTTAAATGCCTGTACTGCAGCCACTCACTCACAAATCATAAGGTTGTGAGTTCAGTACCAGCCAGGGGCTCAGGGTCGACTCAGACTGGCATCCTTTGATAGGTCGCTAAAATGAGTAACCAGCTTGTTTGGGACAATTAGCTTACACTTTGTAAACTGTTTAGGGAGTGTTTAAATGTACTGATAAGCGGTATAAAAATGTACTTGCTATTGCTATTGCTACATAGGTAAGAAGGAATAATGTCCTAAATTCATCTTGATTTAGGAATAAGCCTTTTAGCTAAGGTTCCTGAACTTTCAAACAGAAAAATATTTTCTGTGTGCATATTGGTGTGTGTGCTGCGGAGTGGGGGAGAGAGAGATGTGAATGACAAACTATGAAGAACTACAGTTGATACTTAATACTTAACACTTAATGGCATAGGCAGGGGCTGTCCTTGGGTCTCTGATTTTGGCTGGAAACCTCAGGACCTGAAATGGTCCAGAACTGGCAAACTTATGATGTACTCTGCAACTGTGGTTAATGTTTAATGCATCATGCTTAATGACATCACTAGGTGCTGCTCCGTGTAATATCAGCTTTATAGCATCAGCAGAACCCATCTCTTGTGATATAACAAGGGATCATCTCCCAATAGTTCAGGACCTAGGATAATCCTGATCTGGCAACCCTATTTGCTGTTCTTCTGACCAGCACTTGTCATTGTTAGTGCTGCAAACACAACCCCATGTACTTTCCATGGAGATATCTAATTTCTGCATATCAAGCTCATTTGATCAAGCACAGTTACAGTGGCTAGTGAACACAATGTTAGGTTTATAAGGCTTAATTCCCTTCCTGTTATGTCTACCATTCTACCTTCCTCTCTTGCTTCCCAGTTCTTCTTCTAAGATTTTAGTTGCTGCCTGGCTGCTCAGATGCTAACTGACAGTGTCCTTGAACTGCTCCATGCAACTGGCTCAAATAACAAAGTATTGACATGCTTTCTTGATGTCTTTGAATCCATCTTCCTGGAACAAAAAATGGCTTTCTCTTTTTTATCAAGAATTTAGTGCAGGGGTCAAGATGTAGATTTCTAAGGACAAAGAAGTAATACAGATGATTTCTTACCAGTGTCTTCATTAGCCAATAAATGCCACATTTGAGTTATCACAACCATAGCCCAATTGTCACTGTTCTCCTTTCTTTTGTGTAATGACTGATTTTTTTTGCATTTGTTACCCTCTGACTTTATGCCCAATTCATTTATTTGGTGCCTGCTCTCCTGAAGCCAACTTCTGCTCTTGAAAGGGATGTCCTAAACTTCATCTGGAAAGATGAAGAGAAAGGTGAGAGTATTTGAAGAAAGGACTAAACTTTAGAGGAAGAACGTTTAACCAGTAACTGGGGGGGGGGGGGGTGTAAGGCTAAATAATTCCAAACCTCCTGCTATTTGTTGTGATGTGAGACATTTTTGCTAATTGTTCAAGACAGGTTAATGAAAAGTCCTTGAAGCTCAAGTATTTATTTGGCAAAAATGTGGGCTGGAACCAAACTCAGCTGTTGTAGAAAAAAATATATGTAAGTTTAAAACTCTGCATGAAACAAAAGCTACAGGCCACATTCATACTTTGTAACACCAACAAGCTGAGTCACTTCTCTGTTAAATAATACCCACAGCTGTGAACCATTGCTAAAATGTATGTCATAAAATAACATTCCGTTTCTAGAAAATCCCCAACTAACATGTAAAATCAGGGCTGGGGTGTAGTGGTGATTTTAGGGTTACTCCTTGTCCTACTCCAGAGTAAGATTATTTTTTTTAAAAAAAGTTACTTCTCCTACTCCTGTAAAAAACCTTTTACTCCTTTACTCCTATTCCTACTCCCCAGCCCTGGGGGAACGCCCCGGTTGCTTTGCAAGGCTGGTGTGTGTGTGTGTGTTTATGTAAGTGTCTCTCTTTGCCTCCCAGTCTCTTCCTCAGTGCAATAATAATAACATTGTTTTTCGGTGTTTGCATGTACAATATAATAACATAAATAAAGAGTAAGAAATATATTTTGTTATTCTTTATTCCTACTCCTACTCCCCAGCCCTGCTTAAAATAGTAGGAGCAAAAGATCTCATGTATAAGAGGCTTCTGGGACTTAAAGTCCCAAATATCTGAAGGACCAAAGATTGAGAAACACTGGTTTATAGTACTAGCCTTCCCCACTGGTTTTGAACTACAAGTCATGTCAACCTTGATCATTAGCTGTTGGGAGCAATACACCAAAACGCTGGAAGACCACAAGGTTCAAGAAGGCTGGCCTACACTTCTTGACACTGGTTTTCTAGAAGACAAAAGTGTTTCTTGTCCTTTGCACCTTTCCACCCATTGTTTCTAGAGTTGTGTTGAACAATATGGATTTATTTATAATTGATTATTGGTCACCAATCACCCTTAAACAGGCATGGAGAGCAACAAACACATTAAAAATCTAAAACAATACAACAATAAATAATTATTGTGCAGCTGGATAATCTGTTTTACTCTTTTCAGAATGACCTGATCAATATTTTAACAAACTCAAAATACTGCATAGCATTTAATTTCAAATTGGCTTTTGTTTTCTACTCTGTTTGGGATAACTGTATTTCTCTGCAATGTATATATTCTTGTTTAAAATAAAGAAATGGGAATGTGGTTCTGAAAGTTCACTATATTTCTAGATTTTAGACTGATTGCATGACTATTCCAATATCCTTTGTCATTTTTTAAAGTGTAAATTCTGTTTAGTTTTAAGGCTTCCTGCCAGTAATAACATATAGACAAGCTATAAAGATTGACTGTTCTGGTGGCAGCATTACTTTGGGAGAGTCTAGAGAAATTTGCAGCACAGCAAGCCAGCCGCAGCCACATACACACCTATATTACTAGAGATGTGCCTGTTTTTAAAGAAGTACATTTTACATTATAAATATTTTTTCTATATTTCCATGGAGGTCTGCAAAAACTTGTGTGCACAGAACATAACTGCAGAATCATACTAATTATATTCAACACCTTAGTTAGGAAGATAATGGTTGGAATCCTGTATCCATTTAATTGGGAATAAGTTGTGCTGATGTCAATAGGATTTATTTCAGACTTTATCTGAGCATGTAGCAGGGGGTCAGGAACAAATGGACCTCTAGAATTTGTTGAACTGCAACTCCCATCAGTTCCATCAACATGGCCATTTATCAGTGGTGATGCGAACTATAAACCAACAGCATCTAATATCTACGTGTACCCCATTTATAGGATTGCACTGTAAAACTGATGTTTTCTGTCCAAACATGAATTTTATTGATCAAAACACCACCAAAATATGTTACACGTCATTACATTTAACTTCAAAATGCAATAAATCTTAGTGGGTACAGTGTCGGTCCTCCTCCATTTTTCAATTGGGCCTCTCTGAGTTCATAAATTGTAAGAATTTTAAACAAATTTCCTGATCACATCTTCCTAAAAAATGATATCCCCAAACGGACAGATCAATTAAACATGCCTCCAGCTTTGTTGTTACCAATGTTACTGACTATGCTAAGATAGTTGATGAAATAATTAATATTTATCCCAAAGAGACTATGAAGAATTGACTTAATTAACTCATAGTGCTGGAAAGAATATTGTAAGATGAAAATTAAATAATCGGCTCTCTACATTTCAGGCCACAAGTAAATAACAGCACTGATATCATAAAGAAAGCTTAACCTTTGTCTTTTGTTTCCAGTGAAGTAAAATTACTTCAGGCTTTTCACATGGCTTAGAAATTCTTAAAGAGTTAGTCCCTCAGATCTCTAATAATGAAGCAAATCAGTCTTATTTGGACCTCTCCCATTGCAAGTCTTCCTCGTTGTGTTGTTTTTGGTATTACCTGGTAAACACACAAACACTACAGAAAAAGCAGAACATTAGCTGAAACTATTCTAAAATGAGAGCGGATCTCGGGATTGCTTTTTACTTCTATGTAGACTGCAAATTAACCTCTTCTGAACAAATCTTCCCAAGAAAACCCCATGATAGGTTCACCATAAGTTGGAAACAACTTGGAGGTACACAACACACAGACACCAAATGAGCTATGATAAATTATGAATGAATGAAGATTTATTTTATATACCGCTGTTCCAATGATCACGGCGGTTAACAATAATAACAAAAACAATAACAATACATTATATAACATAAGAACCCCCCAAGATAAAACCATACAACATCATAAAAGCCATCATTCATTCCTAACTTAAAAGCAATAAAAACATTAATAAAATCCCCTAGCTAAAACACGATCAAACATCATAACAGGAGCAGATAACAGTTCAAGACATGGTAGGGAAAGCTTGCCGAAACAAATGGGTCTTCAAATTCTTCTTAAAGGACTCAAGGGAGAGGGCTGAGCGGAGCTCGATAGGGAGAGAGTTCCAGGACTGCGGGGCAGCGACCGAAAAAGCCCTCTGCGCAGTTATTACCAATCTCGTCACAGGAACTCTCAGAAGTTGTCTCCCTCCTGACCTGAGAGTGCAGGGCGGATTATATGGGGAGAGGTGGTCCTCCAAGTACTCTGGGCCCAAGCCATTTAGGGCTTTATAGGTCGCGACCAACACCTTGTATTGCGCCCAGAAGCGAATAGACAGCCAATGCAGATCTTTCAAGATAGGTGTTATGTGGCTGACCCTGGAAGAACCAGTGACCAGCCTGGCTGCCATATTCTGAACCAACTGAAGCTTCCGGGTTTGGTACAAGGGTTGCCCCATGTAGAGCGCATTACAGAAATCAAGTTGAGAGGTTACCAGCGCATGTACCACTGTTTCAAGGCTCCCCCAGTCCAGGTAGGGTCGCAGCTGGCGTATCAGCCGAAGCTGGTAGCAGGTGCCCTTAACTGTCGCATCCACCTGAGGAGTCAAGTGAAGCGACGAGTCAAGAAGCACCCCCAAGCTGCGAACTGTGTCCTTCACGGGGAGCGTGACCCCGTTCAGGACAGGTGGACAAACCTCCTTCCCGGGACCAGGGGAACCTATCCCTAGTACTTCCGTTTTCTCTGGATTCAGGCTGAGTCTGTTTTCCCTCATCCAGCCCATTACCGACTCCAGACAGGCACTGAGCGGAGAGATGCCATCCCTAGTCACTGCAACAGTCGGAGACACAGAGAAAACTATTTGGGTGTCATCAGCGTACTGATAACACCGCGCCCCGTGTCTCCGGATGATCTCTACCAGCGGCTTCATGTAAATGTTAAATAGCATAGGGGACAAGATCGCTCCCTGAGGGACCCCAGATGTAAGGGCCCTCTTGTCAGAGCGACAGTCCCCCAGCTCCACCACCTGGAATCGACCCGAGAGGTAGGAATGGAACCACTGCAAAGCAGTGCCCCCGATACCCAACTCCCCCAGGCGCTCCAGAAGGATACCATGGTCGAAGGCCGCTGAGATGTCCAAGAGCACTAACAGGGACACGCTACCCCTGTCCATGCCCAGACGGAGATCATCGACTAAGGCGACCATGGCAGTCTCAACCCCATAGCCCGCCCGGAAGCCGGTTTGAAATGGGTCTAGATAATCTGTATCCTCCAAGACCCTCTGAAGCTGGAAGGCAACCGCCCTCTCGATCACCTTCCCTAGAAATGGCAACAGTGACACAGGCCGATAATTGTTCCGAATTAGGGGGTCTAGGGAGGGCTTTTTTAACAAAGGTTTGACAATGGCCGTTTTAAGATTAGATGGAAAACAGCCCTCCCTGAAAGATGAATTGATAATTCGGCGCAACATTTCTGTTGTCACCGTTCCCCCTTGAACTGCCAGCCAAGAAGGGCAGGGATCGAGAGAGCAGGTCGTCTTCTTTACACTATTGAGGATCCTGTCCACATCCTCGGTACTAACAGACTCAAACTGATCCATATAACTGAGTCCACGGAAGCACTGGATGTCTCTACTCTTGATTCTGATCCAATAACAGCGTCGAGATCTGCCCTTAGCCGAGAGATTTTATCCGCGAAGAAGTTGTTAAATTCGTCACAGCAGATTTTAGATGACTCCAATAGTGGGTTCAGGGGGGGAGCCAATTGAGTAAGCTCTCTCTCACAACCCTGAACAGTTCTGCTGGACGCGACTCCGGGGACGCAATACGTGCAGCATAGAAAGAATTCTTAAATGCACCTATTGCCACTCCGTAGGCCTTCAAATGAGACTCTAGGAGTGTCTTGTCGGCTAAGTCCCGATGTCTCCACCATTTGCGCTCTAGTCGTTGTGCAGCCTGCTTCCTTGCCCTGAGATCTTCTGTATACCAGGGCTTTTTATTGGAAGCAGGCCGGAAAGGACGCTTGGGAGCGATACTGTGTATAGCCCTGGAGAGATCAGTATCCCAGGTGTTAGACAGGGCGTCAACAGAATCGCCATCAGTTCCAACCAAATAGCCCTCTAAGGCTTCCTGGAACCTTTTGGGTTCCATCAGCCTTCGAGGGTGGACCATTCGAATAGGTCCGCCACCCCCGGGGGGGATCTGGGTAGCAGCCTTGATACTCACCTCAACCAAGAAATGATCCGTCCATGACAGGGCAGAGATATTCATTACCTCTGCCCACGGAGACTCCATGCCCGTACAGAAGACAACATCGAGTGTATTACCGGCGGAATGCGTAGGCCCTGTCACCAGTTGGGACAAGCCCATGGCAGTCATGGTAGCCATGAAATCCCGAGCCGCACCGGTTGGAACATAACTGGCATCGAAGGGGATGTTGAGGTCCCCCAGGACAAGAAGCCTAGGGGACTCCAGCACCAGCTCCGAGACCAGCTGTGTCAGCTCGGCCAGGGAATCTGTTAGCGCACGGGGTGGCCTGTAGACCAACAGAATCCCTAACTTGTCCTTGGCCTTCAGGGTCAAGTACATACACTCGATGGAGTCTATCTGGTGCACATGGTTCCTGGTGAGGGAAAGTGTGTTCTTATGGATCAAGGCAACTCCCCCCCCCGCCCACTCACCCTGATCTGGTCCTTAACTGAGTACCCGGCAGGGAGGGCCTGTGCCCACACCGCTTCACTCTCAGGCCCAAGCCAGGTCTCAGTAATGCAAGCCAGGTCGTAGTTCTTATCTTCCAGAAGGTCATACATAATGTGGGTCTTATTTCTGACCGACCTGGCATTGCATAGGAGCAGAGACAAGGATTGTGGTACAGTTGGACTGACCCTCAGACCTCTTTGGTTAGGAGAGTGGATGGAAGGTGGGATAGATATTATGCATCGATCCCGCCTTCGCTTGCAATATGTCTCCACCCTCCTACCGCTATATCTCCCCCTGCCCCACACTACATCTATAGGAGCTCCGCTTAACACAGCCGCACCTCCCGAACCCTCCCCAAGCCAAAAACAGACCATGTCTACAAACTCCTGACAAGCTGGCTTCCACCCTTCCTCAAAAACTCCCTCCTCCCACAAGGATTAAAACAAAAAACAAAAAACAAAAAACCTCCTGGCCGCAATTAGCCCGATGGTGCTGGGCAGGGCGACGCTCCTGGAGGGGAGCCGACAAGCCGGCGTTTTAAAGAGCCCACTGCCACCAGGCTCCTCCCCCTCCTTAAAGCACCGCTTTCAAGCAGCCAGAGTCCTCCAAACTGCTGGAAAAGGCCCGGTGGTGCTGGGCAGGCGGCGAGGGTCCTCCTGACAAGCCCAGTGGTGCTGGCAGGTGGCAAATGTCCTCCTGGCCGCAATTAGCCCGATGGTGCTGGGCAGGGCGACGCTCCTCATTATGTCACAGCACCAGCAGTCTGCCCCATCAAGCAGCATAGCTCAGGACAGAGGCAGAAGGAAAGTCAAAGTAGACAGGCGGGAAGGACAAGACCTACAGGGAAAGAAAGACCAATAGTAGCAGCTCTCAAGACAGCCCTCCCAGTCACAAGTCTTAGGTCCAAAACACACTGCAGAAATAATCCAGTTTGAGCCCACTTTAACTGCCCCTGCTCAGTGCTAGGGAATCCTGGGAATTGTAGTTTATTGTGGCACCAGAGCTCTGACAGTGAAGGCTAAACATCTCACAAAATTATAGTTCCCAGAATTCCCTAGCACTGAGCCAGGGCAACTGGATTATTTCTGCAGTGTGTTTTGGACCTTAGGCAGGCTGTAACATCTGTAAAAGTATTCTTTCAGCATTCCCATCTCTTTCTGATCAAGGTCTTTTCCCCTGCCACTCAGTTTGTTTCCTTACTGTCTTTCTCCCCATTGCTGCAGTTTTTTCTTTTCTGATCTCTTCTGTTTCAAAGTGATTTATGATTCCAGATCCTTTCTTTCTACAGTCTATTTCTGTTCCCATGTGCATTGTCTGTTTTGCCTTTGTAAAACAGACCATCCACTGAAAAGTGTCAGTCCTTAAACAACAGTGGTCGTATTTTATTGTTTGACTGGAGCTTTGTTTGTTTTAATCTGAGAGAACTTTGGGTTTAGAACAATTTATCAGTTGTATAAAACAAAAGTGAAAAAATTGTTTAAAGCTTGAACCATGACACTGACCATACCCATATTGTTGAGATTTTTGAAATGAAGATAATGTTTACCTTTATGCATGCCTATGCCAGAGCAGTATCTGTAACCCAGAAGCCTCTTTTTATGATCATCTGGGATTGATTGGTAGAATTCCATCCTACCAAGAACTGGGACTGGCTCATCCCTCAGTTTGTTTGTTTGTTTTTGCCTATTCTTTTTTTATTCGGTTTAAAAAGTGTAAGAAGAACAGAGAGGATGGGAAATTTATAGGACATGAAACCCTATGTCCAAAAATACATTTTAAAGAAGTTTGATGTTTGTAAAATACTTTAATATTTAGCTAAAGCAGACCTCCTGATCACTAAGTGATGGATGTTTACTTTTCAATATTAGATAATAAATCTTTTTGCAACAGTAAGAACATACAAGAGACTGGCCTCAGTACATTGAAGGCACCCAGATACTTTCTGATCTTGGAAGTTAAGCAGGGTCAACCCTGGATAATATTTGAATGGGGCACTGCTGATGAATACCAGGGCCGTAGGCTGTATGTCATAGGAGAGAACTGGCAAAACTACCTCTGGGTATTCCTTGCCTAAGAAAACCCCTTAAATTCATAGGGTCGCTATAAGTCCACTGACAACTTGAAGGAATATGCACAGAAACGCATAGAGGAGCCAACCTGCCTATTAAATGCAGAGCAAAAAGATGAGAGAGAGCAAAAACGCAGCACCATACACCAGTTTTTCTACTTGACCCTCCAAACTTTCTCTCTCTCACCCTCCTCTGGTGCCTGTGACCATGGATATTAGGGCAGCTTCATGCTCCTTGTTGAGACAGGCAAACTGTCCTGGTCTCTCCCTTTAGAAACTGAAATAATCAAAAACCATCTTGGCCCAAAGAAAGTAAATGACCTTCTCAAGCTAACACTTCTTGAGGGAGTAAAGAATGAGACCTATGAGCGTGGGAACTCTCCCTCCAATTTTTGTGCCCATAAGCTTTAATTTCCTAAAATAATTTCATTTACATTGTAACAATAGTCCCTGACTAGGGTCTCATTTATAATCAGTCTACACGCCCCCTTCGCCTTCCTCGCCGGACCACCGTCGCTGCCAGAGCTGCGCCTTCTGCCAGGCGGCCTCCTCCCGGGGTGTCGGAGGTGCGCATTTGCGCACCGCCCCGGGAGTGCCGCCCACGGACTGAGGAGCACCGCAGCGGGACTCTTTTGGGACTCTGGCGTCGCTTCTGGCCTTGGCGTTTGGCGTCCAGTGAGTGCGGGGCCTTTAAGGGACACCTGGGGGGAAGCCAGGGAGGAGCCCGCCAGGTGGGAGCGGCGGGTATAAACGCCGGGAAACCGGACCCTCCCTGACACGCCCCCTTCGCCTTCCTCGCCGGACCACCATCGCTGCCAGAGCTGCGCTTTCTGCCGGGCGGCCTCCTCCCGGGGTGTCGGAGGTGCGCATCTGCGCACCGCCCCGGGAGTGCCACCCACGGACTGAGGAGCACCGCTGCTGCGAAACTGCGCAGTTGCGCAGCTTTTATTGGGTTAGGGAGGCTTGGGTTAGCCCGAGAGCAGAGGATGCCTGGGGTGGCTAACCTCTGCTCTTCTAATGGCCATAGAGGGGTGGGGGGAGGTTAGGGATGCGGGGGATGCATGGGCCGGGGAGGGAAGGGATAACATCATTAAGAGCGGAGCTCCTATTGAGGTAGTGTGGGGCAGGGGGAGATATAGCGGTGGGAGAAGGGACTTGCGTTCCAGGGGAAGGAGAGATCGATGCATCATATCTATCCCTCCTTCCTGTCCCCCTCCCAACCTTAGGGACCTGAGGGTCGCTCCAACCGTGCCACAAACCCTGTCGCTGCTCCTGTGCAATGCCAGATCAGTAAACAACAAGACCCACATCCTCCACGACATGCTGGAGGATCAAAAGTGTGATCTGGCTTGCATTACCGAGACCTGGCTTGGGCCTGAAGGAGACGCTGTGTGGGCTCAGGCCCTGCCTGCCGGGTTCTCGGTGAAGGACCAGCGCAGGTTAGGTGGGCGTGTGTGTGGCCTTGATACATAGGAACACCGTGTCCCTCACCAGGAACCACATCCGAGAGACGTCCTATATCGAGTGTATTTACCTGACCCTAAAGGCTAGGGACAGTCTAGGGATTCTGCTGGTGTATCGGCCACCCCGTGCATTAGCGGACTCCCTTAACGAGCTGACACAGCTGGTCGCTGAACTGATGTTGGAGACGCCCAGGCTACTTGTCCTGGGTGACTTCAATATCTCTCTCACGGCCAGCTACGTTCCATCCAGTGCGGCTCGGGAATTCATGGAAATCATGACGGCCACCTTCTAAGGCCTGCTGTGACCAATTTAATGACTTTTTTGCGGATAAAACCTCTCGTATAAGCGAAGGTCTTAATGCTGACATTCGAGCAGAACCTAGCGTAGAGGTATCCAGAGCCTCCGTGGACTCTATTAAACTGGATCGGTTTGAGTCGGTGAGTACTGAGGACGTGGACAAGAACGTCGGAAGTGTTCGGAAGACAACCTGCTCTCTCGATCCCTGTCCCTCGTGGCTAGCGGCCCAGGGGGGACCGGCGGTAACTTTATTGTTACGCCGGATCATTAATACATCTTTGAGGGAAGGGCAATTTCCATCAGAATTGAAATTGGCCATTGTAAAACCTATATTAAAAAAGCCCTCCCTCGACCCCCTGGTACACAATAATTATCGGCCAGTTTCGCTGCTGCCATTTTTGGGTAAGGTGATCGAGAGGGCAGTTGCGATCCAGCTTCAGACGGTCTTGGATGAAACTGATTATCTGGACCCATTTCAAACTGGCTTCCGGGCAGGTCACGGGGTTGAGACGGCCATGGTCGCCTTGGTCGATGATCTCCGTCTGGGCATCGACAGGGGAAGCGTGTCCCTGTTGGTGCTCTTGGACATCTCAGCGGCTTTCGATACCATAGACCATGGTATCCTTCTGGGGCGCCTGGCAGAGGTGGGAATCGGGGGGCACTGCGCTCCAGTGGTTCCGGTCCTACCTCTCCGGGAGGTCCCAGATGGTGCAGCTGGGAGACGTGTGCTCCGACGAGAGGCCCCTTAAAACCGGGGTCCCTCAAGGGGCCATTCTGTCTCCCATGCTCTTTAACATTTACATGAAACCGCTGGGAGAGATCATCCGGAGACATGGGGCGCGGGGTTATCAGTACGCTGATGACACCCAAATCATTTTCTCTATGTCTCCGACTGATGCAGTGACCAAGGATGGCGTCTCTCCTCTCGAGGCCTGTCTGGAGTCAGTAATGGGCTGGATGAGGAAAAACCGACTCAAGCTGAATCCAGAGAAAACGGAGGTACTTGTGATAGGTTCCCCTGGTCCAGGAATGGCGGTGGTTCCACCTGTCCTGAATGGGGTCACGCTCCCTGTGAAGGACTCCGTACGCAGCTTGGGAGTGCTTCTTGATTCGTCGCTTCACCTGACTGCTCAGGTGAATGCGACGGTCAAGAGCACATGTCATCAGCTTCGGCTTATTCGCCAGCTGCGTCCATACCTGGCCCAGAGGGACCTAGAAACTGTTGTACATGCTCTGGTAACCTCGAGATTGGATTTCTGCAACGTACTCTACATGGGGCAACCCTTATACCAAACCCGGAAGCTTCAAATGGTGCAGAATATGGCAGCCAGGCTGGTCACTTGTGTTTCCAGGGCCAGCCATATAACACCAGTGCTGAAAGATCTCCATTGGCTGCCCATCCACTTCCGGGCTCAATATAAGGCGTTGGTAATCACCTATAAAGCCCTAAATGGCTTGGGCCCAGGTTTCCTGAAGGACCGCCTCTCCCCGTATATTCCGCCTCGCACCCTCAGAACGTCTGGGCAGCATCTACTGAAGGTGCCTGGGGCTAGATTATCCTCCACTACACGGAGGACATTTTCCACAGCTGCCCCAGCCCTTTGGAATGCGCTGCCCACCGAGCTCCGCTCAACTACCACCCTGGCCCAATTCAGGAAGGATTTGAAAACCTTCCTGTTCCAACAGGCATTCCCCGATTAAGTTCCTGTGGGCCTCCCTCCTCTTCCGTGGCCAAGAGGTTGGGCTATGGGGCTTTTTTGCCTGTTATTTTTATTGTTGTAATATGTTATAATGTTTTATTGTATTGTTGTTTTTAATCTTGTTGTAAGCCGCCCTGATCGCAGGAAGGAGCAGGATAAAAATAAAAACTTTATTTATTATTATTTACTGCTTTGGCTAACATTGCCCGATATTACTGAGGATACTGTTTCGGGTTATTTTATGTAGATATACACATATATCATTTTGCACGATTGAGGTAGCAGTAACTTTTTAACAGGTTAGGGAATGGCTTTAAAAACCTAATAAAAACAATCAGCCTTTATTCCACAAGGCTTTCTTTCTATAAGAGAGAAAGGGCTGATTTCAAACCTTGTGAATCCTGTAAATACAGAGATGCAAAAGTTGTATCAGTGTTTGCCCACCACTTGGCTGTTCTGAGAAAAAATTGTGACCTTCTTTGTCACAAGGCAATTTAGGATGCTTTTAGTGAAGGTTATTGAGTTTTTCTGTTTATTCAGGTCTTCCTAGTTAGTAGTTACTGAATTACACAATGCTGAACAGCAGAAACAGTTTTGTCATGTACTAATGGTAATCCAACTATGGCTTTCTGCTCTCACAAGCTATCTCTTTCACTGAGGTTCAGGCTGCTTTTGTGCATTTGGCAGGAAGAGTCGCTGGACAGATTACATTGGCAGTTAAGACTTTTTGATGGTAGAGCATTCTAGATCTCCTAACTTGACCCACTTATCATGCCTTAGTTTTGAAAGGGACAAGTAAATGTATAAATTTGTTCATGAAAACAGAAATAGAAAGAAACAGTCATTTGGATTTCCTTACAAATCCATGTTTCCCTAAATTTCTAGGGAAGATGTGCCTGACAAGCACTGGTCAAGTTGACAAACATTCAAATTTCCTCTCAAGATTAATGAGATAGTATTGAAAACATCGTACTAGAGACATAGACTAAGCCATATAAACAAGCTTCAATGTCTCTAAGTAGACGCACAGTCCAATGGCACTCCAGACTGCATAGATGGAATTTTCAACATTAAAATAGTTTTTGAAATAATACAATGGATGCTTTTATTTGTTAGAACAATTTATTTCCTCTCATTAAACAAATAATGCAAAATGTTAAAACACAAAGCAAAAAATCTTGTATCAAACTGAAAAAGGATATGTAATAAAGTTACATCCATACATATACAAACCAGTTTCCATACTATTATATACAAGACAATCAGATCTCTACAAAAGAGAATTTCAAGTTACACTGGTATTATGTGCTACTTATATTAAAAAACATTAAAGCTATTAAATTCACATTAAGTCGAACTGACACTAGACATTTAAGGCTGCAAAAAGAAAAGGTGGCAGCTTATTTGGAATGCTTCAAGCTGTGAATATGGACCCATCAACCATATGAATTTTATTTCCCAACTGTATGAATATTTCCCTTTAACACTGTTTGTACTAAACAGCATTCCTTAAGGAGAAGTCTCTTAAAATTACAATCTGAATGACAAGAGAACTTATATACTCTTGCAAAGATTCCATAATGAGAACTGGAGTCTTTTCAAACAGACTGAGGTAACTGAAATGGGCAACATTGGCTTGTTCTTGCTGGACTACAATGGCAGGAATCTTACTTGCCATCCTCATTTGTGTTTACTATTTCATTTCATTAGAAATCTGATGGAAGTAGTAGTTTTAAAGTGATCTTGTAGCACCTTTGAGACTAACTAAAAGAAAGAAGCTGGTAGCATGAACATTCACAGACCTGACTATTTCTTCACATGCAGATATTCATCTGATGAGGTAGACTCAAGTCTACAAAAGCTAATTTCTTTCAGTTAGTCCAGTAGTTCTCAAACTGTGGGGTGGAGGCACAATAGTTGCGCAAAAGGGGCTCGAGACTGGGAGGCCCTGATCTCTCCCCCACCCCGTTTCCCACTTTTTTTGTGCTGGAGGGGAAGAGACAGGCAAGAAGCCTCTGTGTGAGGGAGTAGGAGGAAAGCTATTTCTTTATAATATGTTAAAATATAAATATACATTAATATGTGAATGAAAATATGCATACTAAACAAACAAAATATTTTTATTCACATAGTATGTTAAGTGGAAAGAATACAATGTCTGCATGTAAATGTAAAGAGGGTCACAAGGGTAAAAAGTCTGAGAACCACTGAGTTAGTTTCAAAGGTGCTACAGGGTTCCTTTGCATACTGATTTTCCAGACTAACACGGCTATGTCTTTGAAGTATTTTAAAGTGTTAGCGTATGTTGCAAGCTACTCTATTTTAGTTTATTGTTTCTGCTCAAAATATTAACCTCATTAATCAACATAAACTGTCAGAGTAGATACTTGCCCAGTAGCTGACCAGCACACTTTTACACAGTTGTTCTCTGAAGATGCCAGCCACAGATACAGGTGAAACGTCAGGAATGAATTCTTCTAGAACATGGCCACATAGTCCAAAAATCCCCCCAAAAAACTACAGCTGCTTTTGTTTATTAATTAATACTTCTCTTTCCATTACAGAACATAATAATAATAATAATAATAATAATGTTTTATTTATAGACCACTATTCCGCAATGATCATAGCGGTGTACAGTAAAAGTTGCAATACAAAATTAGCCCCTACCAGTCCCCTCAATCCCTCCAGGCTGGATGATGACAGTTGGCCGTGGAGGGAGGGCTCTGTCTCTTCAGGGCAGGCCCGATGGTATATAACTTGTATAACTGGTTGATCAATTTAAGCTGTTTGGCTTCCAATTCCAGGAAAAGTCAAGCATATTAATGAACAGGTCCATTAATATGAAATATGAGCAAATCTGAATACTCTTTTGTAGCAGTTAGTCCTAACAGCAACCTTTCTGTCACTGTAATACTGAAGAGAGCTTAAGTCCATTGAATATAATCAGTCTTCCTTCAACAGGAGGAAGGGCCTGGATTCTCTTTATGATTCAAGCAACAATGGTGACTTTCTGCCACCTCTCACCTTCCTATGTGCTCTACAGAGATCAAGAGATCCTCTGGGGAAAAATTTCAGGGACAAAAGATCTCAAGCTTTTATTTATAATTTGCATCACTTTGCAACTGCACATAATCCTCTTTCAGAGTTTGGCTATTCCACTGTTTTTATACATGATAGGAAAGCTAGGGAGGAGGGATTTCTGTGAATAATTGCAAAAGCCAAGGATGCAACCATTAGCCACAAGTATATCCCAACACACTTTGTGACGAACGTCTGTTGTGTAAATCCAACAGCAGTGAGTGAGAATTGCGTAAAGACATCAGGTGAGATTTGGAGCACTTCTGATTTATTTCATCAGGGCTCCTCCTACCCAGGGATGCAATCGCTTTATTAAACTTGGCACATCAAGCTTTTCCTAGAAGGGCATTTTAAAATTATTATTTTGTGTCAATGTATCTTTATTTAAATTTTAACTGACAACTTTAACCTTTCTAAATAAAATGAAACAATGCACTCCAGTTTAAATTTAAAACTAATACTGCAATCCTCAAACAAATGAAGCTCAAAATAGCACACTCCATAAATGTTTAGAATTCTTTAAATATTTTAAACCTCTTTTTATCTCAAGAGAGTTTCTAATTTCCTGAGTTGCAAGTACTTTGACATTCCTTCGCTGAAAAAATACATAGAGGATGTATGATTCATGTTTCCTTGAGTGATGGATTGGTTTCATATTAGAGTATATATATAAAAATACGAAGAAATCAGTGAAAAAGTTATCAGCATTCACTCAAAGTACACTGTAAAAAGAAAATAAATGCAGGCTTGAAATACAATGCTTTTAAAAGGGCAATGTAAGGCATGAGGCTTTTAGAGGCTTCTGAAAGTGATAAAATGAGAAGTTTATATTCCTGATCGAATTAAGAGCAGGTTGCATATTCTTGCCAGTGAACCACTTTGAAAAACAATTTCCAGAGTACTTTTAAACATCAATAGGGTAAAAATGAGAGGAGGCAGGTTGATATAAGCAATGGCAAATCTTCTCCAAAATAAATCTTGCCAAGTAAATCCTATGTTAAAGTAACCTTAAGTCAGAATCAACTTGAAGGCATATAAAAAACAAAGACAATCCTTGCACACAAACCAAAGTTAAACCAACAAGAGATAACATTTTACCTTTGTTTTCTTCATGAAGCAATGAAACAGTTCAATTATCAAAGCACAGAATAAACTCATATGGTCAAAAAGAAACCAGTGAAATGTTGAATCACAATATTCTTTAGCTCATTTCTAATGGTTCCTCAGAGTCATAAAAACAAGAACAGGTACCAAACAGTAACAGTAGTCTTCTGAAGCCACATGCAATCTATTTAAAATATTTTTCACAACAACAAAAAAAATGTTATCTGTTCATGTGGACTCCATACAATGGCATTCCTGAGTTTGGAAAGGTGCTACAGTAAATGAAGAGAGCAGGCATCAGCCTGCTTTGCTAACACATTCAAAACAGATATTGACCTACACAGTAGTTGTAGAGCACAGTTTATTGTTAGGGATGACGGAAATTATTCTGCTACCAAGTTTTCCTCAGAAATTCTGTTGGCGTCTTTTCTTTGCTTCAATGGCATCGAGAATTGGCTGCCGTTTTGACTGATATCTTTGACGAACCTCTTCTATCTCCTGTTCCATCATTGGGTCAAGTGCCCCAAGTCTTCTTTGAAGTTCTTCAACAGTCCAATTTCTCAACTAAAAGACACACAGAACATGTGAAAATTATACGTTGCAATCACAGAAATCTAAGACCTAATTGCTATAGTTAATTTCAACTACAGCGGAACCACTGAATGGGACCTTGGTTTATTACATAAATTCCACTGGTGGTGCAGGACTGGAAACAACAACTGGATTTGGGACTAAGTGCTTGAGAAATTGATAAAATGGAAACAAATGTTTATTATTGATTATTGTAATCTCTATTTGTTTCCTTTTCTCAGATCTTTTTATGGGAATGAGTACTTTGTTTTCTTATTGATGTTTTGTTCTGTATTTTATGTTTTTTCTTTGTTTACCAAAATCTGATAAAACCAAGTAGTTCCTTACTATTCAGGCATTCCTTACAGTTTAGGATCTCATAGTTCCATCTATAAGGATTTGTTTAAAAAGCAAATTAAATTTGTAATTATTTTCTCAATAAATATACTTCTAATACTGTATGCCAAACATGTTAATTTATGGCAAATCAAGTTGTAACACATTTTATATTCCCAAAGTAACAGTTACTTCCAACCTGTAAAGAGTGCTAATATTGAATTGTCCAATTTTTTCTGAAAATTTCCACCACCACCCTTAGAACTCCCTAGAAAAAACATCCACCCCTCATGACTTCAAAATTTCGAGACATTTTACATCCAATTACCATCTCCAATTACATCCCTTCTGATAAAAGGGATGTATGCATGTGCTTTTAAACTGGTGCCTAGTTTGGTACTGATTAGTTTTAATACCTGCAGATTAGGAAAAGGACTGTATGAAAAGTAAGTCCATGGCTTCTGGGCTGCATAATATCTGACTCCCAGGAATGCATGAAGTTTGCCTTTGCTAACACTGAAAGTAGTTGATCTGTACTGCTTAGCAATGACCAGAAATTTTGTGGTATGTATACTAAAGAGAGGTGCTATATACAGTAGTTTTTTCGTGAAGAAGCCCCAAAGTTGTAATGGAGCTGACATAACTTGCTTTGTGGAATTTCAGTGTAAGATCTTATTTCTATCCATCCCGCACTACCAGCAAGTGCTTTAATATATTAATAATGCATAAGTTGCCACAGTGTAAAGGAAACAAGTATTTTAGTGGAGGACACTGAATTCTGCCTATCTTTTAAGGAAATAGTTCATTAGAAAAACCACTTTCCTTATCAGATGCATTATGAATGCACATTAACAAAGCTTTAGACCAGTGGATTGTAACCTTTTCTTTATCAAAGAACCTCTTTAAATATATTTTATTGCTGTGGACTCCCAATATTTAACCCAGGATTTAAAAGAACAACAATACCTGAATATTGAATCATTAACAATTACAACATTCATCAAACCCTCCCTCAGAGGCGTTGGAGGGGGTGGGAAGACTTTTCTTCTGCTTCTTCCCATCAGTTTGTGGCTGGAGCAGATTGAACAGCAGCATGCATATCCAGCCAGCCAGTCAGCCTTTGTCTTAACTCCTGTTACGTGGCTGCTCTGGTACAGGACAGAGCTTGGACTCCATTGTCCAACTCTACCAGCTCCTGGCCATCTACCTCAGGGCAGACAGCCCCAAAGGCAGACAAAAGAAATGTCAAGCCTTGTATTGCAAAGAGACTTTTAAAAATCTTTCCTTAGAAATATCTCGAACATTCGTGCTTCTGTTCCAGCTCCCCATCTCACTGGTCAGTTGCCATCTCATCAGCTGTGATATAAACCCTCTTTAGAATGTGCCTCCCCCCAAATTTAACCCTTTGTTGTGTGGGAGAAGTCCTCTGATAAATGGGGGCCCCATTTATCACAAGGACTATTAAATGTAGTGGCACTCCCATGTCTTCAAGATCTGTGATCTATGCAGTCAAAGGTTTTGCTACAGACTATAAAGCACATGTTGATCTTCTGAAATTCCTTGGTGCAATCGATTAGCCACCAATTCTGGTTTGACACAATTTTTACTTCTGCTTCTTGTTCCACTGTCAGTGCTAGTAGTTCAATGGCTTTGTATGGTGCAAAGTTATAGAATCATACTGAACAAGACATTATTTACAAATGTGATGTCTGAATAGTGTTTTGTGGCTTAAGATATGGAAATATGTTCTAACCTAGTCTTTCTTAATCAGAGTAGACCCAAAATGCTTTGGTCATCACTGACCATGCTGGCTAGGGCTGATGATAGTTGTAAGGCAAAATATCTGGAGGGACTGGAGTTGGGGAAAGCTGCCTTAATCTCTTCAATCTAATACTTCCAACAAATACATAATCCACCATTTGCATTAATATAAATGTTTAATGCTTATATATATCTTCTGAGAACTAGTGATACTAGTTTGAGTGAAAATTTATGCATATTTTGTGACCTTTTTTCTATTGCTTAAATCATCAATTTTATAGTATACAAAAAGGATTTAAAAGTGAAGTGATAACATAATTTCATATGAAATAGCTAGATTGCATTTTGGAGCAAGATATTAAACTGCAACAATTCGTTTTATGTGTTAGACTGACATTTCAATTCAGAATGTTAACAATAAAACCTCATGAGATTTCAACTAAGGTCCCACACAAAAATTTACTATCACATTTATTTCTCAAAATTAAGTCATGCTGCTGCTTAAGTGGAAACACACTGCCCCCACACACTGAGAAAGTAGAGCAAGACTACACCAATGTCACTGTTCATGACCAAACATTTAGATCAGCTGAGAGTGCCCTTGAAACTTTTGGCACCTTTTGTTGCCAAACACTGTATGTTCCAAAAAGTATCCAAAAATACATCTCACACTAAAGGACAGCAGGTCTAATATCCTCTTCCTGTGCAAGCCTGCCAATTATTACATTTTAGTACAAAAGGCAATATAAACTTTGAGATTTAAAATAGCTTGAGAGGTTGGAATCCTTTCCCATGTGGTTGTAATGCACTGGTGGACACTGTGTTTCCCCAAGCTCTCCTAGACCTCTTTAAAAAAAAGATTATGTGAAATTTTGTTTGCTGCTAAATGTCCCCTGGGATTATGGGAGGAAGATCTGCCATGGTTTTGGGCCTCTGGGCTATTTTAGACCCAGGAGAGACCTTTTTTAAAAACCTGAAAGTGACCTATTTAATAAACAGCTGTAAAAATTTGGGTGGGGGAGGAGCTGGGGTGGTGGCACAGGCCCTTGAAGCTCTCTTTGAGTGGCAATTCTCTCCTCACACCACTGACAGTTGACCATCCCTGCTATAGTGCCTACAGGGAAAGGGGTCTTCATAAAGTACAAGAGCATTTCTTGTTCTTCCTCCCAACATCCTATTCTTTGGCATGTTTTCATGGACACTTAGTGTGCCAACCCATTATGAGAAAGGAATGGTACTTATTTATTTATTTATGCATTTATATTCCACCTTTCTCTCCTAGGATCCATCATCCTTCAGATTAATATGCTCCGAACTCTTTTTCTTTTCCCCTGACTGGCAGAAGGATTGTGATGGAGGAGGCGAATACATGATGTCTCTTCCTAAGTACAATTCCTGGTACAGGGCCTAAGTGTACTGCTGGATGGGGTGGGAGGAATGCTTCTTCTAAGAATCTAAATGCACTCTCCTATCTAACAAAAGTCATAAAGTACATACTGCCAAGCAGGAATGGGGAATATGTGGCCTTCCATATGATGACCCTACATTGCTACAAGCCCTCAGCAGCACAGCTAAAAGTGGAAAATGATGATATCTGCAGTTGCAATTATGAAGAGACACACATTCATCATTCTTGCTCTAAAGGAATCCCTTTCCCATGTGTCTTAAGAAGAAAAATGCATTTGGAGTCTTAGAATTAGCATGATCTAAAAAACCAGTACATCCATAATTAATCTCTAGTGCATTCTGTGCCTGGATGAGCAGGTTACCAGGACTTCATAGCACCAAATCAATGAACACATAAAAAGCCTTTCCACTTCAATGCTGTTTTGTGATATTTTTTTTCTTGTACAATTAATGCTGCACTTAAAATTATTAATCCAATTTTCTTCCTCTTGAACAACTTCTCCCTTCCATTCTTTATAATTGTTGCTATGGGCCTTGAAGTCATTTTTGACTTATGGTGACTCTAAGGCTATCAAGGGATTTTCTTGACAAGATCTATTCAGAGGGGGTTTGCCTTTGTATTCTCCTGAGGCTGAGAGCATATGACCTGCCCAAGGTCACCCAGTGGGTTTCCATGGTCAAGCCAGGAGGTGAACCAGAAACTTGGTCCAACACTCAAACCACTCCACCATGCTGGCTCTCTACTCTTGCTTATATCAATATATATTCATACATCAGAATATTGTTTTTTCCCCCCTAAAATAAAAATGGAAGAGGAGTAGCATGTCTGCTAAAAATAGCCACTACAGCAAGAGGGATAGAAAGTTGCAATACTTGTACCCAATTTTTTTAACAGTTCCATTAAATTAAACATTGCCAAGCGTATACAGTAACTGCAAGTCAAGCAGATAGACTGAGAAATCAGATGCTATTAATTTGCTAGTAGTAATCTAGGCCAAGAATAAGCCTTGAATAGAACCCCAAAGAATTACTTCCTATTCTACCAATTAGCTTCCGGGCCCAGTACAATGTGTTGGTTATTACCTTTAAAGAGAAGGTGTGGCTGTCGTCCATAAAAATTACATCAGCTTGACCAGGAACCCGGTTCCGAAACTGAGACACATTGAGTGTATTTACCTGACCCTAAAGGGCAAGGACAGTCTGGGGATTCTGTTGGTCTACCGTCCACCCCGTAGCCTAACAGATTCCCTATGAGCTGACACAGCTGGTCTCGGAGCTGGTGTTGGAGTCCCCCAGGCTTCTTGTGCTGGGGGACCTCAACATCCCCTTCGGGGCCAGCTCACAAGAACTAACAGGTGCAGCTCGGGAGTTCATGGCTTCCATGACTGCCATGGGCCTGTCCCAGTTGGTCCAGGGTCCAACACACAGTGCTGGTAATACACTCGATGTGATCTTTAGTACAGACCGAGAACATCTGTGGGCGGAGATAAATGATATCTCCTCCCTGTCATGGACGGATCATTTTCTGGTCAAGGCTGGACTGAATGTCACTTTTCAAAATCCCCTCGGGGGTGGAGGACCCATTAGAATGGTCCACCCTCGAAGGCTGATGGAACTCAAAAGGTTCCAAGAGGCCCTAGAGGGAGTTATGTCTGGGAACAATGGCGACTCTGTTGAAACCCTGGTTAACAACTGGAATAAGAACCTTACCGGGGTAATAGACAGTATTGCTCCCGAGTGTCCTTACCAACCCACTCCTAAAAGAAGACCTTGGTATACACTAGAATTACGCCAGATGAAGCGGGCTGCACAACGACTAGAGCACTACTGGTGGAAACACCAGCGCATATCTGACAAGACACTCCATGAGAACATGTTTAAGACAGAGCTGAAAACCATATTGTTTAGGGAAGCGTTCTCAGGGAATTTGTGATTGTCATCTGGCTGTCTGACACTATTTGATGGGATGTGATTTGTTTGATATTTGATGTTTTTAATCTGTTTTTTTTTCCCTTTCTATATGGTAATTTTATCTATTCCTCTTTTAATTGTTATTATCTTAGAATGTACGCCTTGGGCAGGCTTTTATTTACTCTTAATTTTACCAACTTTGTACAGCGCTGTGTATAATTACAGCGCTATAGAAATAAAGTTTAATAATAATAATAATAATAATAATAATAACATGTTACGTTCCTATGGAGTGGCAATCGATGCAGCAAAGAATTCGTTCTGTGCTGCACGGATTGCATTGACAGAGTCTCACCCAGCAGAGCTGTTCAGGGTGGTTAGGGAATTAACTCAATTCCCGGCCGCCCTGAACCCTTTACTAGAACCAACTAGAGCCTGCTGTGACACTTTTAATGACTTCTTTGTTAATAAAATCTCTCAGATAAGAGCTGATCTTGATGCTGGTCTTTTGACAGAGGCATGTGAAGAGGTGTCCAGTGTCTCTGGAAGCAAGGTTATTCTGAATCACTTTGAATTTGTGAATACCGAGGACATGGACAAGCTCCTTGGCTGTGTAAAAAGGACGACTTGTCCTCTCGACCCTTGTCCTTCATGGTTGACCGTTCAGGGAGGAGAAGTAATAAAATCTTCATTACTCACTATAATCAATACTTCTCTCCGGGAAGGGATATTTCCATCTGTCTTAAAACAGGCCATAGTAAAACCAATTCTGAAAAAACCTTCCTTGGACCCCTTGCAGATGAGTAGTTATAGACCGGTCTCCTTTCTACTTTTCTTGGGCAAGGTGATCGAGAGGGCAGTCGCCTTTCAACTCCAAGCTGTTTTGGATGAAGCCGATTATCTGGACCCATTTCAAACTGGCTTCAGAACGGGATACAGTGTTGAGACTGCTATGGTCGCCTTAGTCGATGATCTCCGTCTGAGTATCGACAGGGGATGTATGACCCTGTTGGTGCTCTTGGACATCTCAGCGGCTTTCGATACCAGTGACCATGGTATCCTTCTGGAACGCCTGGGAGAGTTGGGTATTGGGGGCACTGCGCGCCAGTGGCTCCGTTCCTACCTCTCGGGAAGATTCCAGATGGTGAGGCTCGGGGACAGTTGCTCTCGTAAAAGTGAGCTGTCATCGGGCGTCCTGCAAGGTGCCATCCTGTCCCCCATGCTGTTTAACATTTACATGAAACCTCTGGGAGAGATCATCCGAAAGCACGGAGCTCGGTGTTATCAGTACGCTGATGACACCCAGATCTATCTCTCCATGTCTCCGACTGATACAGTGACTAAGGAAGGCATCTCTCCTCTGGATGCCTGCCTGGGGTCAATAATGGGCTGGATGAGGGGAAACAAACTCAAGTTGAATCCAGAGAAAACAGAGGTACTCGTGATAGGTACCCCAAGTCCTGACAGGGAAATTTGTCATCCTGTCCTGGATGGGGTCACACTTCCCCTAAAGGACAAAGTTCGCAGTCTGGGAGTACTCTTGGACTCATCTCTACAGTTATCATCTCTCAAGTAGATGCGATGGCCAAGAGTGCTTGGTACCAGCTTCGGCTGATACGCCAACTGCGACCCTGCCTTGATCAAAAGGACCTTGAAACAGTAGTACACGCACTGGTAACCTCTCGATTAGATTTCTGTAATGCGCTCTACATGGGGCCACCTTTGTACCAGGTTTGGAAGCTTCAGCTAGTTCAAAACGCTGCAGCCAGATTGGTCATTGGAACTTCTAGATCAGATCATATAACACCGGGATTAAGATCACTCCACTGTCTGCCTATTAACTTCCGGGCTCAGTACAAAGTGTTGGTTATTACCTATAAAGCCCTACATGGCTTGGGGCCGTGTTACTTGAGGGAGCACCTCTCCCCATATAATCTGCCCTGCACTCTCAGAACCACAGGGAAATGCTTACTTGAACATCCTAAGACAAGACTGGCATCAACTCTCCAAAAAGCTTTTTCATCTGTAGCTCCCATGCACTGGAACAAGCTTCCAGAAGAGATATGGCATAGTCCCTCTTTAGATGCCTTTAAGAAAGCCTTAAAGACTTATCTTTTCCGGTCAGCATATCCTCCTGACTCCACATAGAATGTATGTTTTGCTGAAAGACGCTCATTATGACTGACAGATTTTTTTAATGTTTCTATGTTTTTAGATATGATTTTAGAATTTCTGTTAATTACACATGTACTCGCGGTTTTATCTGTATTGATATTATGACTAATTGTATAGATATATTGTGTATTTGATGGACCTGTGAACCGCTTTGATCACCATGGAAAAGCGGTATAATAATAATAATAATAATGTTCTTGGGCCCGAGTTTAGGGTTGCCATAATTGTCCACTAAAACCCGGGACAAAATGTGGAACAAAATCTAGACCAAACTGTAGGACAACTGCAGGACAAAACTCAGCCCAAAAATGTAGGACATTTAAGAAAAATGGAGTACCTTAAATGTCCTACAGTTTGGGCTGAGTTTTGTCCTGCACTTTGGTCTTGAATTTGTCCTACATTTTGTCCCAGGTTTTAGTGGACAATTATGGCAACCCTACCCGAGTTACTTGCAGGAACGCCTCTCCCTACACAATCCGCCCCACACTCTCAGAAAAAGTTTTCAGGGAAAAACTTACTGGAAATACAAACTACCAGGTTGCACACAACTTCCTAAAAAACTTTTACTGTCGTTGCCTCTAAATTGTGGAACAGCCTGCCGGAAGAAATCCATCTTACTACTACCTTGGACGCCTTTAAGAAGGCAGTCAAGACGGAGCTCTTCCGGCGGGCTTACCCCTCTGTACCTGATTAAGGTACTACCCTTATTTGTGATGATGATCCTCTGTAAATAACCCACTGATGTATTTATTGAATTGACTGTTGGATTTTATGACCGTATTCTATGTTTTTATCAGGTTGTAACCCTGCCTCGATCCGTAGGGAGAGGCGGGGCAATATAAATAAAATTTTTATTATTTATTATTATTCAGGGGGTTGGACTGGATGGCCCTTGTAGTCTCTTCCAACTCTACGATTCTATGATTCTATTCTAAAACATGCACACAAAAAGACACCATGCACTACAAGTTTTATATAAAAATATAGAATATAAAAATATGAAGGGGATTGTTGTTTGTTAACTGCCCTTGAGTCAACCATGGTGACTCTTTGCATGAGACATTGCCAAGCCCCCATCTTCCACTTCTCTGTTTAGGTGTTGTAGATTCAGGCTTGTGAAATCCCTTATTGAGTCTAGCCATCTGGCCTGCAGTCTTCCTCTCTTTGTACTATCTTCTAGCTTTCCTAGCATTATTGTCTTTTCTAATGGGTCATGCCTTCTCATGATATGACCAAAATACGACACCCTCAATTTGGTCATCTTGGCTTCCAGGGAGAGTTGATCTGTCCACAATCCATCTGTTTCTCCTTTTTAGTTGTCAACAGTATCCTCAGTACTCTTCTTCAGCACCACACCACAAATGAGTTGATTTTCTTCTTATCAATTTTCTTCACTGTCCAGTTCACATCTATACATGGTGATGGGGAATACAATGGCTTGGACAATTCTAACATTTGTGATCAGTTATATATCTTTGCTCTTTAGGATCTTGACTAGTTTTTTCATTGCTGCCCTTTCCATTCCTAGTCTTCTTATTTCTTGATTGCAGTCTTTTTTCTAATTAATGTTTGATCCACAGTATGAGAAATTTTTAAGGGGATATAGGAAATTAATCATACAAGCATGCCTTAAAAAATAGATGAAGGAGTGTATGTTGAACCCCTTACCAAACCAGTGCGCTGCATATTATTTTCTCTTCTAGACAAGCAGTAGCTTATTCTTCCTCATTCTTCCCACACTTAAGAAACAGGTGACTGCCTAAGACTTTGGGATTTTGACAAAGGTAGGCTGTGCTAACTTGTCTCCATTTCTGCCCTTAAAACAGTCTTTCATTTGTCAAAATAACATCCCAGTATAACACTAATGCTTTACTGAATCCCAATGAAACTAAGCAGTGAAGAGGCATACATAATAGAACTAAGCAGACACATTAATCACAGTTCATATTCTCAAGGGCACACTGCTTGGTAACTTTATAGCATCATGACTCCCTTTTGACCGTCAAACAGTATTTTATAACAGCTACATGGTTGTTTCCTCAAGATGGAATGGGCCAATTTCAATTTTCATGAACAGAGTTACTGTAACATAAAACAAAGACAGGAAATCATTACCCCTCTCAGTGCCCTTAGCTATTCAAAAAAGGTTAAACACACAATGTGCATGTAATCCATTGCATATGTATTTGCAGGACTGTGGTAAAGCAGCACATCAAGGAGCTACAAGACAATGAGCAAGGGCAGCCAGAAAACGATAACAAACAATTGGGAACTCATCCAGAACCACCTGAACGACACTGCCTATTCCAGATGCATCACTGTGGCTTTCTAGCAATTAAAAAGAAAACTTAAAACCATAATCTAGAGGTGCACATCTTTGGCAGGTAACACTCAGGACCCACCACAGGCTGCGACCCTACCAAAAATGTGGAATCTTTACATCAAAAACAAAAACCAGAAGCAACCAAAAATTCAGTTCTGCTTAAAACAAACAAAATAATGACAACATTTTAAAACCTTAATTCTGATGTTAGGGAGTAATAGAGAGAAAGCACCTTTTTGTTTTAGCTGGTCAACCAATTACAAATCCACCTAACAGTTGCATTGTCTACCCTCTCCACTTTGTAAGTACACAGGCCTCTCTGGATCCCAGCAGTTCTATTACCCCAAAGATTAGCTGGTCAAGATTTCCGTGCATGGTTTATTATTTTTTTTAAAAAGACAATTCATTCTGAGTAAAATGTAATTGACATGTTCTATGATTATATAGCTACAGAAGCTACAAAAATGCTGTGATCCCCCCCCCCTTAGAATAAGAACATTTACCAGATTTGAAAGAACTCAAGGGAAAGGCTCAAGTTTATGAGTTGTGCAGTCTTCTAGATGTTTGCAGCTGTGCTATGCTGGCTAGGGCTACTGAAAGTCTCAATCAAACAATATCCGAAAGGCTTAACAATTCTCATTACTGCTTTAGCACAACGGTAGAGTGCTTGTTTCAAATAATGAAAGGTCCCCAGCTAAAGGGTAAAGGCGGGGGGGCGGGCGGGGCGTATTTCTATTTGAAGCTTTGTAAAACCATCACCAGACAGTTGACAATCCTGGGCAAGCTAGATCAAGCTTCATTTACTTGTAGACTGCAAAAGAGCTCAAGCTTCATATTCTCAGACTTCTACAAATGAAAGCTACATTATTCCAGACCTCTTTTCTCTGGATGACCAGCTGTCTTTCATTCAGTCTAAAATGATTAATACCGGACTGTTTTATTACCAGAATGTCCAGTGTGAACTGATAAAGAACCTTACATCACAGATTTACTTATTTAATTTCATCTTATACATGCCTATTTACAGCACACATAATTGGTTACATTGTTCAAATACAACAAAACAGCAGCACTCATGATACTGTGGAAGAGTATGTCCAAACAATCTACAAAATTTGAGGGTAGTTTTCTGCTCTTGGGGTGGAGAGACCAGAAAACCAAAGAAAATTCAAATTTATAGGATTATCTAGTGAATGATGTCATCTACAAATACAAAGTATCTTACAAACAACATATGAGAATACCTGTATTCCGATTTTACATAGTGAACTTGCTCAGATAGCAATCTGTTGTCCGCTCCACAAAAGCTGTAAAAACTATTTGCTAACATTCCCAGAAAATGATATGGCAGTTGCTAAATGAACTCCAACACTGTTCGCTGGGAATGTTAGCAACATTAATACAGTACATACTCTTTAGACTAATGTTGGAGAGAATACATGCATCTTTTTCAAGGCACATGCAGCTTCACTGTAGTTGTTTACTCTCCACTTAAGAGGCCTCTTATCTTTTTTTATTTAAAAAATTAATAAACTTACTGAAGATCATGTCATAATATCTGCTGCTATAATGAGTGCAAAAATGCAATTCAAATTCCAGTTATGATACAAAATCTCCTGTACTCAGGGATTCATGTATATGGCTAAATGTGCATTAACAATAAGCCCTTTCTGATCAACAGTCAAAGACAAGCAGTGCCCCCATTACCTTTTTTATTAAATTGGAAATGGTCTCATATTTGCATGTCCTTTTTCCAAGAATAAAGTGCCCCTATTTGTTCACACTGCAAAACCCAAGCTTGATCATGCAAACCATCTATTTGTGAGATTTGCTGTTGAACTCTATAGACAGAGTTCTATTCATTTATATTCCTGGGAATATAAAACTAAAAAGGGACATTTATACCAGTGAAGAGATCCAGGATTTTAATCTTGGAAGTCAGGTGGAGAGCATCTGGATAAAAATTAAAGGGGAGGGAAACAACAGGGAAGTTATTGTGGGAGTTAACTACAGACCCCCAAGTCAGATGGAGGAATTCGATGATGTCTTTCTAGAACAGATGACCACACATTCAGAAAGGAGAGATGTAGTAGTGATGGGTGACTTCAACTATCCTGATATTTGCTGAAAGTCAAACTTAGCCAAATCCTCAAGGTCTAGCAAATTCCTCACTTGCCTTGGAGACAATTTCATTGTCCAAAAGGTGGAAGAAGCAACAAGGGGATCATCTATTTTGGATTTGATCCTAACCAACAGGGATGACCTAGTTAATGGAATGCAAGTGGTGGGACTCTTAGGTGGGAGTGATCATGTATTCCTGGAGTTTGTTATACAAAGCCAGGCATAGTCAGAAACGCATTCTAGACTTTAGGAAAGCTGATTTTAGTAAACTTAGAGAAATACTGGGGGTGATCCCATGGTCAGGAATACTAAGAGATGGGAGTTCAGGATGGATGGGAGTTTCTCAAAAGGGAGATACTGAAGGCACTATTTCAAACAGTTCCAATGAGGAAGAAAAACGGGAGATGTCTCAAGAAACCAGGATGGATGACTAAGGAACTTTCAACCGAGCTAAGTTTTAAACGGAACATGTATAAGAAATGGAAAAAGGGAGAAATCACCAAAGAGGAATTCAAACAAATAGCAAGCATGTGTAGGGATAAAGTCAGAGAAGCTAAAGCACAGAATGAACTCAGGCTTGCTAGAGAGGTTAAGAAAACAAAAAAAAAGGGGGGGGTTGGATATGTCTGCAGTAAAAGGAAGAAGGAGGAAACGGTAGGGCCACTGTGTGGAGAAGATGGCAAAATGCTAACAGGGGACAGAGAAAAGGCAAAATTACTCAACACCTTCTTTGCCCCAGTCTTCTCAGGAAAGGAAAAGGGTGCTCAACCTGAGGATAATGGAGCAGAGGACAGAATAGGGGAATTTCAGCACAGAATAAGTAAAGGGATGGTACAGGAATATCTGGTTAATCTAAACGAATATAAGTCTCCCGGACCAGATGAACTACATCCAAGGGTATTAAAAGAACTGGCAAATGTCATATCGGAGCCATTGGCAATAATCTTTGAGAACTCCTGGAGAACAGGAGATGTCCCAGCAGACTGGAGGAAGGCAAACGTTGTCCCCATCTTTAAAAAGGGGGAAAAAGAGGATCCTAACAATTACCGTCCAGTTAGTCTGACATCAATACCAGGAAAGATTCTAGAGCAGATCATTAAACAGAGAGTCTGTGAACTTCTAGAAAGCAATGCCTTAATCACAAAAAGTCAACACGGGTTTCCAGAGAAACAAGTCATGCCAGACAAATCTAATCTCTTTCTTTGATAAAAATTACCAGCTTGTTAGATGAAGGGAATGCTATGGATATAGTATATCTTGATTCAGTAAGGCTTTTAATAGGGTTCTCCATGACATTCTTGCAAACAAGCTAGTGAAATGTGGCCTAGACAACATAACTGTTACATGGATTTGTAATTGGTTGACTGGCCAAAGCCAAAGAGTGATCAACAATGGCTTATTTTCATCCTGGAGAGAAGTGACCAGTGGGGTCCACAGGGCTCTGTCCTGGGGCCAGTGCTATTCAACATCTTTATCAATGACTTGGACAAAATAATTGGGGGCATACTTATCAAATTTGCAGATGACACAAAATTAGGAGGAATAGCAATACCCCAGAGGACAGGATCAAAATTCAAAATGACCTTAATAGATTAGAAAGCTCGGTCAAAGCTAACAAAATAAACTTCAACATGGAGAAATGTAAGGTACTGCATTTAGGGCGGAAAAATGAAATGCACAGATATAGGATGGGGACACCTGGCTGAACGAGACTATATGTGAAAGGGATCTAGGAGTCCAAGTAGACCACAATTTGAACATGAGTCAACAGTGCGATGTGGCAGCTAACAAGGCCAATGCAATTTTAGGCTGCATCAATAGAAGTATAGTGTCTAGATCAAGAGAGGTAATAGTGCCACTGTATTCTGCTCTGGTCAAGCCCCACCTGGAATACTGTGTCCAGTTCTGGGCACCACAATTCAAAAAGGATACAGTATTGAGAAACTGGAGCGTGTTCAAAGGAGGGCGATTAAAATGGTGAATAGTCTGGAAACCTTGCCCTATGACGACTGCGTTAGGGATGTTTAGCCTGGAGAAGAGAAGGTTAAGAGGTGATATGATAAACCTGTTTAAATACTTGAATGGATGTCACATTGAGGAGGGAGCAAGCTTGTTTTCTGCTGCTGCAGAGTCTAGGACCCAGAACAATGGATGCAAGCTACAGGAAAAGAGATTCCACCTCAACATTAGGAAGAACTTCCTGACATTAAGGGCTGTTCGACAGTGGAACAAACTCCCTCGAAGTGTAGTGGAGTCTCCTTCCTTAGAGGTCTTTAAACAGAGGCTGGATGGCCATCTGTCAGGGATGCTTTGATTGAGATTTCCTGCATGGCAGGGGGTTGGACTGGATGGCCCTTGCGGTCTCTTCCAACTCTATGATTCTATTATTCTAAGCTCACACTACACAGTGCCCAGGAGACCAAAGGCTACTGGGAGGCTGTACTCTGTGCCTTTCAGGAATTACTTCATGTTAAGGGGGCAACCAGCCTAGTTCCACCCATCAGCCAGTGAAGGAGTTATTACAATGGCGGGTTACAAACGGCCCTCAAGGGGCCGTTTTCCCGCCGCCGCCATTCGCTGCGCAGGGAAGCCCCAGCTGTCAGACCGCGAGGCTTCCCTGCGCAGCAAAAAAGGAGCAGCGAAATGCCGCTCCTTTTTTGAACGCGGAAGTGGCGCCGCGAGGGGTGGAGTGCGCCCTCGCGACGTCACTTCCGCCGCGACACGTCTGGACGCACAGCGTCCAGTACGTCATCATGGCGGCGCCCATGTGGATGGGCACCGCAAAAAAAGTACGCGCTCCGCGCGTACTGGGAGGAAGGGCCGCTAGGAAGGTAAGAACCTTCCTAACCCTAATACGGCCCTTCCTAACCCTAGTACGCGCGGAGCGCGTACTTTATGGCGGTTTGTAACCCGCCTATGCTTATTTTCCACAACTTTCCTGTCCTTTTTATACTATTTCTATGAAAATGAGTCCATGTGGACAGTAAATTTTGTATAAATACTAAAACAGAAGTTTATGTCTGTATGCGTATGTGTGCACACATGCATGCCTTACATGTATACAGTACATGTATCATACAAGGAATAAGAATTTGCAGGTGGGAGGTGGTAAGGGAGAAATAGTTGGTCCATCTTATTAAAGATCAAAGCTTTCAACAGCAGAAGTGTTAACTGGTTTTGGGTTGTTTTTTTAGTTTTAGGATTCATAATGGATCTTTTTTAAAGTGGTTGATTTGCTGCAATAATCTTTGTAGTGAACCTTTTAAGTGCTATACACGCAATAGAATTCTGTAAGGAAATTCAAATCAGTTTTTATTTGTGTCTGTGAGAAAATTGATTATCTGCTTCCGTCACAGAAGCAGCAGAGATATGGATCAGGAAGAGCCTTTTAAATTATTATCTTACATAAAATGCCAACAAAATGTCATCTCCAGCATTACCTCTAATAACAGTTACACGTTATGCTTTACAAGTAGGAGCTGCAGAGTTAAGTTACAGTTTTTTGCTGTCTTACTTTTTTCAGAGTAATATACAAGAGAAAACCAGAACCCCATTGTTGAAGACTTCATTCAATGAAACTTCTACCCAGAAATAAAAGATGCTTAAATCAAAATTGTGGTGTTAAGAATTAAGCAGAAGTATCTTAAGCAACTTAGTTTACACTGGTATTCTGTCACATTCCCTGGTGGCATGCAGTGAGAATGGAGCAGGTGGTGCCATTAGACAAAGTGAAGCACAAGGAACACCCAAAGGAAATGAAGGATCAGTAACTGAAAGGAAGAAAACAGGCATAACTCAAAACCTAAGTATAAGAATGACCCAAAAGAAAAGAAAAAAGAACTAGAATCTTCAGTTTTGCCAAATAATAATCCAGTTATGTCAGAAAGATGTCTTGTGGGTCATATGCTTGAAATGTAAAATTATGAACATGAGCTGTAAGCAGTAAGTCAAACTAAGACTGCACCATAGCAGTTTTGGACCAAAACAGACAAAGCCTCCTTTTATAGGTATTTGCAACCAATTGCCTCCACTGAAGAACATACTGATAAATTCTCCTTGCACCAATCTTCTCATCTGAAGCAAATATGCAGAGTTGCATTCATTTTTCTCCTCCCTTCTAAGAAAGACTCATGACTGAAAAGCAGGCCACAAAATCTGAGACTGTGCATCTTGACAATCTTTATCTAGGGTCAACAGACCCATCAAAGCACACAATAACTTAAAACATATAAGAAGAAGAACTTGATCAGGAGGGCTTTAAACTGAGTTCTGTGGGGAAGGGAGACAATATTAAGGAAGGCGAAAGGGCTGGAGAAAATAGTCAAACTGACATAGAGGAAACAAGAAAAAAAGTGCAAGGACCCAACAGTGAGAGGCAAAAAAAAAAAACTTGCACAAGCAGCAAGTAAAAGGGACCCATGGTCTGCGATGTCTCTACACTAATGCACAGAGCATGGGAAATAAGCAAGATGAACTCAAACTCCTAATACAACAAAGCAATTATTATATAATAGGCATCACTGAAACCTGGTGGGATGAGTCTCATGATTGGAATGTAGACAAAAAGGAGTATAATCTTTTTAAGAGAAATATGTCAAACAGGAAAGGAGGAGGAATAGCACTATATGTCAGAGATATTTACACCAGTGAAGAGATCCAGGACATCAATCGTGGAAGCCAGGTAGAGAGCATCTGGATAAAAATTAAAGGGAAGGGAAACAACAAGGATGTTATGGTGGGAGTCTACTACAGACCCCCAAGTCAGATGGGGGAATTTGATGACGCCTTTCTAGAACAGCTGACTACACACTCAGAAAGGAGAGATGTAGTAGTACAGTGGTACCCCGGGATACGAATAGATCGCGTTACGAAATTTCCGGGATACGAAAAAGTTAGATTGGAAAAAACTGTTCCGGGATACGATGTTTTTTTCGGGTTACGAAATTTATTTCGGCGCGAAATTCAAACGCAAAGCGCGGCTAGCGGCTTTCCAGCGCTAACGGAAAGCCTTTTCGGGTTGCGAAATGTATCGGGTTACGAACGGAGCGGCGGAACGAATTAATTTCGTAACCCGAGGTAGCACTGTAATGGGTGACTTCAATTATCCTGATATTTGCTGGAAGTCAAACTCAGCAAAATCCTCAAGGTCTAGCAAATTCCTCACTTGCCTGGAAGACAATTTCACTGTCCAAAAGGTGAAAAGGTAACAAGGGGGTCAGCTATTTTAGATCTGATCCTAACCAACAAGGATGACTTGGTTAATGGGGTGCAAGTGGTGGGATCATTAGGTGGAAGTGGCCATGTTCTCCTGGAGTCTGTTATACAATGGAAAGGAGAAGCCAGGCATAGTCAGACACGCATTCTAGACTTTAGGAGAGTGGATTTCAGTAAACTTAGAGAAGTATTGAGGGTGACCCCGTGGTCAGAAATACTAAAAGAGAAGGGAGTTCAGGACAGATGGGGATTTCTCAAACGGGAGATACTGAAGGCACAATTTCAAACAGTTCCAGTGAGAAAGAAAAAAACAGGAGATGTCTCAAGAAACCAGGATGGATGACTAAGGAACTTTCAACCGAGCTAAGTTTTAAACGGAACATGTATAAGAAATGGAAAAAGGGAGAAATCACCAAAGAGGAACTCAAACAAATAGCAAGCACATATAGGGGTAAAGTCAGAGAAGCTAAAGCGCAAAATGAACTCAGGCTTGCTAGAGAGGTTAAAAACAATAAAAATGGCTTTTTTTGATATATCCACAGCAAAAGGAAGAAGAAGGAAACGGTAGGGCCACTGCATGGAGAAGATGGCAAAATGCTAACTGAAGACAGAGAAAAGGCAGAATTACTCAAAACCTTCTTTGCCTCAGTCTTCTCAGAAAAGGAAAAGGGTGCTCAACCTGAGGATAATGGAGCAGAGGACAGAATAGGGGAATTTCAGCACAGAATAAGTAAAGGGATAGTACAGGAATATCTGGTTAATCTAAACGAATGTAAGTCTTCCGGACCAGATGAACTACATCCAAGGGTATTAAAAGAACTGGCAAATGTAATGTCGGAGCCATTGGCAATAATCTTTGAACACTCCTGGAGAACAGGAGAAATCCCTGCAGACCAGAGGAGGGCAAACGTTGTCCTCATCTTCAAAAAGGGGGGAAAAAGAGGATCCCAACAATTATCGTCCAGTTAATCTGACATCTATACCAGGAAAGATTCTGGAGCAGATCATTAAACAGAGGGTCTGTGAACATCTAGAAGGCAATGCCATAATCACAAAAAGTCAACATGGGTTTCAGAGAAACAAGTCATGCCAGACAAACCTAATCTCTTTCTTTGATAAAATTACCAGCTTAGCAGATGAAGGGAATGCTGTGGATATAGTATATCTTGATTTCAGTAAGGCCTTTGACAAAGTTTCTCATGACATTCTTGCAAACAAGCTTGTAAAATGTGGGCTAGAAAAAGTAACTGTTACATGGATTTTTAACTGGTTGACCGGCCGAAACCAAAGGGTGCTCAACAATGGCACCTTTTCATCCTGGAGAGAAGTGACCAGTAGGGTCCCAGAGGACTCTGTCCTGGGGCCAGTGTTATTCAACATCTTTATCAATGACTTGGATGACAGGATTGGGAGCATACCTATCAAATTTGCAGATGACACCAAATTAGGAGGAATAGCTAATACTCCAGAGGACAGGATCAAAATTCAAAATGACCTGAATAACTAGAAAGCTGGGCCAAAGCTAACAAAATGAAATTCAACACGGAGAAATGTAAGGTACTGCACTTAGGGCAGAAAAATAAAATGCACAGTTATAGGATGGGGGACACCTGGCTGAATGAAACTACATGTGAAATGGATCTGGGAGTCCAAGTAGACCACAAGTTGAACATGAGTCAACAGTGCGATGCAGCATCTAAAAAGGCCAATGAAATTTTAGGCTGTATCAATAAAAGTATAGTGTCTAGATCAAGAGAAGTAATAGTGCCACTGTATTCTGCTTTGGTCAGTCCCCACCTGGAATATTGTGTCCAGTTCTGGGCGCCACAATTTTAAAAAAATGTTAAGAAGCTGGAGCGTGTCCAAAGGGGGGCGACTAAAATGGTGAAAGGTCTGGAAACCATGCCCTATGAGGAACTACTTAGGGAGCTGGGGATGTTTAGCCTGGAGAACGAAGAGAAGGTTAAGAGGTGATATGATAGCCCTGTTTAAATATTTGAAAGGAAGTCATATTGAGGAGGGAGCAGGCTTGTTTTCTGCTGCTCCAGAGAACAGGACCCGGAACAATGGATGCAAGCTACAGGAAAAGAGATTCCACCTGAACATTAGGAAGAACTTCCTGACGTTAAGAGCTGTTCGACAGTGGAACACACTCCCTTGGAGTGTAGTGTCCTTCCTTGGAGGTCTTTAAGCAGAGGTTAGATGGCCCTCTGTCGGGGATGACAGCAGAACAGAGTCGCGCTATTACTTCCCTTGGTCTAGACACTATACTTCTATTTTGTGTGTGTGTGTGTGTGTGTGTGTGTGTGATAGAGAGAGAGGGGGGTGGATCTCAAGTCTGTGGAAACGGGGTGGTGTGGGGGTGACTGTATTTATCAAGAAGGGGTTTAAGTCCCAATCTTGCTCTAGAAAGGATCATGGTAATATTCGCATATTCGCATATAATAGAACTGGAACTCTCCTCTTGCCTAATCTGGGTAAGTGGGCATTGTTGTCCATCAGCTCAGTTTTGAGGTTTTTTAGGTAAAGGTTAAACAGAGTTGGTGCAAAGATACAACCCTGCTTCGCCCCACTGGACATAGGAATAGTATCAGAGAGAAGTCCATGGGCACCCACCCTTACTCTTGATTGACTGTTGTTGTAAAGAGCTTTGATAAGGGCAAGGAGTCTAATATCAGACTTTAATTTAGCCCGCAGTTTAAGCCTGGGGATAGAATCAAAAGCAGCCTTTAAATTCATAAAAGCTGCATACAGTTTGCCAAGCAATGGTTTTGAATATTTCTCTGCAAGGTGAGCTAGTACCAGACAATGGTCGCTCGTGGAGTGATTAGCCCTAAAGGCAGCTTCAACATCAGGCATGATGTTGTTTTGATTTTAAAAAAAAGATTAGTCTGAAGGAAAGATATCGGGCATACAGTTTATCCATTATGGACAACAGGCTTATTGGACTATAGTTCCCGGGATCATTTGTTTGTCTTTTTTATAAATTGGAACTATAGTTGCTTGGTTCCAGCCATCAGGGATTAGACCAGAACTATTGATTTGTGTAAATAAAGCCGCTAGCAAATGGGCCCACCAGTGGAGTTGTTTTTAATAATTCAGCAGGGATACTGTCATTTCCAGGGGCCTTATCATTTTTAAGTTGAGAGATAAAGTGAGTAACATTCTCAATGGTCATTGGATCTCAGGGTGGAGCCCTTTGTAACTGGAACTCTTTAGAGCTGTCATGGGTCCCCCAAATCTGAGAGTGTGCACCATAACTGGTGCAGTAGGCAAGGTACACATTAAATGTTACCCTATTCCAAATCCTTGCCTACAGTACCCATGACAAGGTTGGACACACCATTAACTTGCCTACAGTACCCATGACAAGGTTGGACACACCACAACACTGCCTGGCCTATCAGTTCATACTTTCAACAAGTAAAAACATTTTGGGAATACTACAGAATTATATAAGAAAACACTACAGTATGTCCAAGTCTTCTGCACACAGTAATCAATACAGACCAAGCAGCAAGAAACAGAAATTTTTGACCCTAGAAATTGTTACATTTCACTATCTGGTAAACAGATGCCTATAAATAGTTGGCTAAGTGCTTGGGTATCCCCAGAAGGTATTCTGGTTACATGATTGCAAACACCTCTGGCTTCTTTAGCTACAAGAGTGTTTTGTGATCAATACATTTTTCTCTTTCAAATTAAAGATCTATGAACTTGGTCTTCCATTTCTTATTAGCTACACTGGGAGAATATGTGCACACTTCTCCCACCCTCCAGTAATTCCCTGCATGTTCTTTGGCATGAGCATAAGAACAGGAAAGATGACCAAAAGGCAGTCTGTCCATTATTACATCTCCCTGCATTATCAGTGCTCTCTTTTTCAGCCACAGAAGACTGTTGGGCACATTGTACGGTATTCTTATGGTGCATTTTCACTTTCCGTAGGCTAACAACTAAGGTGAACGCACCTGGCCAATTGTGCACTAAAAGGAGCATGCCATAGAAATCTCTACAATGCACAAACAGATACAAGATCAGTGTAAACTGGGGACTGGAAGGGTCTAGCTTATTTCTAAGACTACTATGAGAATGTATATGATTACAAAGACTGATTAAATTAAAAATAGTTGCCAACATAGGTGTGGGCTAGACAACTTCCCTGTATTTGAGATGGATTATCCAGATCTTTTTCTGATGGGTTTTGACCAGCCTGCCCAAGGTAAAAGGAGACTAACTCTGGACCTTTTTTTTTCTTGGACATCTCAGCAGCTTCTGAGACAACCAAACATAGCTTTCTGTATTGGTTTAATACAGGGGGAAATGAAGAATACTTATTAAAATAGTTCTAATTCTATCTGGAAAGCCAGTTCTGGGTATTTATGCAAGATTACTGCTCATGGCATTATGTCATGCAGTACTGCAAGGTTCTCTACTGTGTCTCATACTTTTTGACATAAATGAAGATGAAAAGCAAGGTCATTCACAGATTTAGGGTAAAGTGAGATCCGTACGTTCAAAACATACAATCCTACTTTTCATGTAATTCAGGTGTAGCAGGAGATGTTCTGAACCAGTGTCTGTGATCATTGAGAATGGAAACACAATCCAGAGAAGATGAAATGTTTTTTTGGTAAGTGGTGTATCTGACTATGAAGGTTCATCATGTTTTGGATGAGGTCACATTTGCTTGAGAGAATGGATTCATGTCAGTGGGGTGTTGTTGAGCCAAGCAATGTCACTTGGACGCCCAAATAGCCTGTATACTATTGAGTCTATAGAATGTAATGCACTTTGGCCTGGCATACTAACTGCTAACACTCCCAAGACAGGGAAAGCCTAGTTATAGTCATCAATGCCTTGGTAAGATCCAGAGTAAATCCTTTTGGCAACTTCAGTTAATGCAAAACATTTTCCAGCTGTTAATGCAAAACAGAAGCTTTCCACAGGCATCATATCCTGCCTATTCTCAAACCAGATGTATGACTGCCAGTCAATTTTGATCACAACTCAAGAGAGCTGGTTATTATTTATAGAACCCTAAACAGTTTGGGACTGAGATACCTACAGGACTATCGTCTACCACATGAGCCTGCCTTAACTTTGTAGTCATCGAAGGCCTTCTGCTGAGTCTCCACCAACATCTCAAGCCAGCAAGGTAATGATCAAAGGAAAATATCTTCTAGGATTTGGTGCTCCATCTAAGGAAGTATTACCTACTATAATTTCAGCACAGGCAAATAGTTGGCCTAGACATCCTAACATGAAGAATTAGCTGACCTATTAATGGCTATGGTTTTAAATTTTGGTTCTTCAAATATTATTATTATTAATTATTGCTGTTGTTGTTATTATTTTATGATCTTATAGTATCCTGACCTGAGAGCTTCAGCTAAAATTTTATATGGACATTTTCTAATTAAATGAAAACAGGCAGCCTTTTACAGTTTGACAAATTTTTGATCCATTTGTTAAAAAAACACCAAAGCAACTGAAATATATTGTAGGTTGCATCTGCATTGCAGAAATAATGCAATTTGACACTACTTTAACAGACCTGGTTCCATCCTATGAACTTCTGGGGTTTGTAATTTATTGTGGCATCAGAACTCCGAGAAGGCTAAATATCTCATAAAACTACAAATCCCAGAATTTCACAGTGTTGAGCCTTGGTAATTAATGCAGTATCAAACTGCATTATTTCAGGAGTGCAGATGCAGCCTTAATCACTAATATTCAACCTAATACTCAACCATAGCCATATTCTTGTTGTTGTTATTGGGGGGGGGGGGAACCAGGGGTTGTACACAGAATTTATCATGGAGTAGAAAGACGAAAATTGTAAAAATTTGTGAGTGACCATCAAGAGAGAAATTCTGTGAATGTGCAATGCAGATAGCATTAATCTTTGAATGGACTTGAAAAATAGAAATCTTAGCACGAGCTTCTGCTTTTACTGCAACTTAATTATTTAGGCTTACTGCTCGATAAGAAAACATTGTGAGCTGCAGCATTAAAAGCAGTTTCTAACACTGTGCATGTTTGATTTTTGTTCAAGATGCCCAAAGTGGTAGGGAGGAACCACTTTGCTTCAAACCACAGACAAACTTATGGAAGACCTGAGGGACTTTTATGCATCATGAGTTTGAGCAAAGAAGATGAGAGCCCATTTAGTATTATCTAGGTTGGGCAGATGGGAATGAATCAAAGTTCTCTCTAGAAGGCAACCAACCAAACTAGAAATGTACATGCAGTTATCTTGAGATGACCTAACTGTTCCAGCACCCTCCCCACTGCTTAAAGGGACAGCCACATACTGTATACTCGGCATATACCTGAGCTGGAGGAGGTAAATGATTTTTGGGGAGAATTTCCTACAAAGGGTTTTTCTTGTGGGCAACTATGATAGGTGCTTCATTATTCATGAGATTTCTCAATGGGTGCCAGGTGATGCTGGTGAAGCATGTGCAAAGCATAAACACTGTACAAATCTACAATTTTCTATGATATCCATCAAGTTTCTCATTAAGTTTTTTTCACTCCCTCTAAACAGAATAATGTTGTTTAGCATAGACAAGAGACCTAGGTTTAGAAAAGTAGTCTGAGTTTAAGAATATCAATTAGGTTGCAGTGTTGCAAGAATCATCTCATCCTACACAGTTGCAGACTATCCAACACAAACCTAAACCATGAATATGTGTAAAACCATAAGCCATAAGCCATCGACTTAGCTCCTACTCCTTCCCTTTGCTCTTGGACTATTGATTCTTTTATCCATCAAAATACTGCATAATATAAAGAACAGGGTTCTATACAGATGGAGAGTTTTCTTTTTCAGATTCTCTTGAAGTGTTGGATAATATTTTGCTAACTGGGTGGAGAACTTTGAGACTATTTTCATTCAGTCATACTGAAACACTGTAAATGTGCCGGGGATGGCCTGTGGTTATAATGTCAGAGTGTAGAGAAAACTGGTTTTATTCTTGACTTTAAAGAAACTGTTCAAGGTCCTGAATAGGTCTTATCCGACCACTTATTAGCTCTAGTTTCTCTATGGACTCCAAAGGTGCACTGTCAAGTTCATGAATAGTCAAATTATAGTGTGTGAACAGACATAGGAGGGCAACCTGCCTGGCTATAGGATACACATTGGTCTCTTTGCTTCATCCATGCATCTGTTTGCTAGCTCAGTAAACTACAGGGAAACCCAACAAAGGAAACTGGAGAGAGAACAGGAATAATGGTATTTGTATTGTAATACATAGTTTGGATGATTTGTGACACTATTGCCAAAATTTTAGGTTACCAACTTTCTATGGCAGGATAAGAAACTTGCAGCCCTATACAGTCCACTTTCCATATCGACAAACTTGCCATCCATGGATTTAACCATCTGTGGATGGCAAGCCCCATTTTTCTTAATGGTGGCGTGTGCACACGGCTGTGCTAGTGGGCATGTACGCTATCCACTGCCATTAGAAAAAACGAGACTTGAGCATGCATGGATTTTGGTATCTGCAGAAGGGGGCAGAACAGATCCCCCATGGATACGGAGTTCCAACTGTACAAGTTGTTTCACTGACTATCTCAACAACACTAACCACTACACTGAATAGTGAATGATGATAGGATCTGCAATTCAGCAATGTCTGGAGGGCAGCATGATTCCTATCCCAGCCTTATGTGCAAATATCGGCTGTACTTGCACTAACATGAAGCCATAGTTTTAAAAGTAAGAGCAAGAAAATAAGAAATACTGTGACAACTATTCCCTTTTTTGGTCATCTGATGTTTTCAGCCTATTTGTAGCTTTTCTGCAGTGGCATTACTGGACTTGTGACAAAGACTTCTGGACGTGATCTCCAATACCAGGATTAAAGAGATCTGTATACTCACTTGTACAATTTAGAGAACACAATCTAAATGACTGTGCAAATCAGAAACCATATAAAATGTAATCAGAAAACATGCAATGAGGTAACGCCTTGCTGTTCTCTCTCATCAAGAGTATTCCTAACTACTTCTGAGGAATTAAAGATTTCTACTTCAGTAACACCCAAATTCCTTAAAGAGATGAGCAGTCCAGTGCCTTCCAGTACTGTATAAATATTATTGTGAGTAAACCACAAATTATTTACATGCAAAATATGGAACAGCTCCTAAATTCAACTCAAGAGTGAATTATTAAAAACTGCATCACATCAAATAAATTCAGATTCAAAACTACATCATGTTCAGGGCTTTAACACTTCTGCATGAAAAAAAATGAAGTCTGCATCAGACATTCCAATTCTGCACCAAAAAATGTTGGTTCCACATCAAATATAAATTAGATGCACTGTTCACTGGTGCACAATCTCTCGTTTTCTACAAAGTTTATTGTTGTGCACAATTCATATATTATTATTATTATAGTTTATTTCTATAGCGCTGTAAATGTACACAGCACTGTACATACAGATAATCAATCAATAAACATATAAAACCTGCCAAAGACGTATAATCTACAAAATACATATAAACAGTAGGTAGTTAATATAAAATAGAATTAGTTAAAAAACAGGCAACAATTAAAACATCAACATCCACTATCTAATCAAATATCAGATAAATATTCACACAGTGCTTAGGAACGCTTCCCTGAACAGGTTGGTTTTCAATTCCGATTTAAAAGTCGTCAATGAAGTGATGACCTATGTTCATGGGGGAAGAAGATTCCAGGAGTGAGGGGCAGCAAGTTAAAAGGGACGAATCCGGTCCAGGGCAGTGGAGATCCTAGGCTGGGACAGCAGACCTTGACTGCTAGAACAGAGGGTACGAGTGGGAATGTAAGGAGAAAGAAGTACAGAAAAATAAAGAAGGGTCAGCCCATGCAGGGCTTTAAAAGTTAACAACAGAAACTTATACTGGATATGGAACAGAAAGGGGAGCCAGTGAAGGGATGATAGTAAAGGAGAAACATTTTCAAAGTGGGGGGCGGATGTAATGATGCGTGCCGTTGAATGCTGGACTGAAATTACAGGGCAAAGATGAGAAAGAGGAAGCCTTGCTAGAAGGAGGGTACAGTAATGTAGTCGGGAGACCACCAGAGCGTGGACCAGAGTCTTAACAGTAGAGGCCGACAGAAATGGACGGATTTTGTCAATGTTATCAAGAAAGAATCTACAGGCTTTGGCTGTGGCCTGGATGTGGGGGATAAAAGACAAAGTGGAATCAAAAGTGAAACCGAGGCTGTGGGCTTCCTGGACCGGTCGAACAGAGGTGTTGTCGACAGAAACAGAAAAGGAGTATTGAAGGGAGAACTTAGGTGGAAAGACAAGAAGCTCCGTCTTGGACATGTTGAGCTTCAAACACCGATGACGCATCCAGAGAGAGACAGCTGTGAGACATGATTAAACTTGCTGTTCAAGCCCCATAGAAAGGTCAGGGGTGGAAAGATACAGCTGAGTGTCATCAGCGTACAGATGATAAGAAAAAACAAAGGATAAGTTTTCCTAGAGACAATGTGTAAAGAGAGAACAGTAGGGGACCCAAAAGAGAGCCCTGGGGAACTCCAACAGATAGGGGAACAGAGGACGAAGTCTGACCACCTGTGACCACTGCAAAAGATCTATCTGACAAATAATATTTAAACCAATCAAGAACAGAGTTTGAGAACTCGAGGTCAGAAAGTATATCAAGTAAAAGACATTGATCCACAATGTCGAAGGCCGCAGATAAATCAAGGAGAATGAGCACAAAGTAAAGGCCATTCACTTTGACCCATAAAAGATCGTTTGAGATCTTTGTGAGGGCCATCTCAGTAGAATGTCGTGGGCGGAAACCAGACTGAAAAAGATCCAGAATGGAGTTGGCTTTGAGAAACTCAAGTCAGCGAGAATAAACAACCCGTTCCAAAACCTTAGAAAGAAAAGGGAAAAGAAAAATTGGACAATAGCTGGACAAAGAAGAGGGGTCAAGAGAAGATTTTTCAGGATTGGGGAAATGAGAGTATGTTTAAAGTCCAAAGGAAAGGAGCCTGTAGAAAGAGAGAGATTAAAGATAGAGAGAAGCGAAGGGAGCAAGGAAGGGGCTATAGAGATTAGGAGACAAGAGGGAACTGGAAGAGTACAGCAGCTTAGAGAATTCGTTCAAAGAAACAGGAGGAAACACAGAGAATTAGGTGCCAGAAGATTAGTGGTAGAAGATAAATCAGGAACATTTCAACTTGTTAGCTCTACAGGAGGAACAGCAGCCCTCATCTCCATAGCCACTACCAGAAATCTAGTCACCTTTCTAGCATCCAAGATTTCAACAGGTATTACCCTCAAAAATTCTATGTATTAGTAACCCGATATCATTTCACTGTAACATAGAGATCTCACCTTTCTGTCCAAATAAAACATTTGCACTCTTTGGAGGGAAAAAAAGAATGAAAAGCTTCCTTTGGCTTGTTGTTATTTGTTAGGGTCTGAAGAATGACTTAGAATATGCATTAGGCTGAAATGTTTTCTTTTTTTAAAAAAAAACAAATAAATATCAGATATAGTTTCCAACATCCTGAGATGTGGTTTCTCTCTTTGTTGTTCACTCATGGTGGTTAGCCACCATAATAATATTTTTTTTAATGACAAAACTCACTAAGGGCTGAAGAGCCACTGAAAGTCAATACCATTAAATAAATGAGATCAAAATTAATCAGCAACAACAGCAAGCATGCATAGACAAAGATAATGTACATTCCAAATTCCTAACTTTGAACTGTGTCAAAGAAAAGGCAAAAACAGAGAGGCAGATGTCATTTTACATTCCTGATTTAAATCAGATCATTATCTCTATCCCTAAACTGGCACATGGGGGACTAAAGGGCACCATGTACCCAACTCTAGAAGGGGTACATTCAAAGTAGGCCAGTATGTAAGACATACAAATCAAATACATTTTCATCTTGCAATCCTAACTAAAGAAGGAAGCTTACTTCATTTTCACAACCATCTTCAATTCTATGCACATTTGATGGAAAGAAAGAAATGTCAAGGTGTCTCAGCTGTCTTGTTCCACTGGCAGTTACAAACATTTCATCTTTAAAGGGCATCAAAGACCTCTGATGACTTAATCTAATAACACACAAAGGAAAAGTAGCTCTCCCCCCTACTCGTACCTCATAAATGAATTACAAGGCAAGCAAAGGTCAATTTGTCTGGATCAAAAAAGAAAAAGAAAATAAAAGGCATACACAGAGCTTCTGCCCCTCAGTTGGATATGTATTTACTGGAACTAATGCTTAACAGTGTGGCAAATTCATAACAGTGTATTTTCTCCTTTAAAATTACTGCTCCTTTTTATGATTTTAGTGACCAGAGTGCTTAAGTGCTTGACAGAGGCATTTATCAACTTGCTAGGTGTGTGTAAGAATTAATATACAATGCAAGAACTTTGGGTATTTCTCCCCCCCCCCCCTCAAATAATGCCATATAAGTATATACTTCCCATATTTATTTCCAAAGAAATTACATTTAACAGAGTCATGCAATACATATTGATAACAAGTGGTATTGCAGGTGGTGGCAGGGCATGAATAGAAAATAAGAAATATTGATGTAAAATAATGTAGAAATGTACATTTATTTTAATTCACAACCCAGTTAAAGTAATAAAATACTGAAAATTCTGTGTTTCTTCTTAAAATACAGGAACTAATTCCACAACACTTGCAACTAATAAAAAATGCAATACTAATTGACAAACATATCAACTATGCTGTGCTTTGGAGAGTTTCTGAATCAATTCCATTCAGCAAAAAAGCATCAGACCCAGGGGACAGCTTTACTGAATTTCATTACATTCATTTGTTTAAAGATCTGATGCATATTACCAGCCATGTGCACGGCAGATAGCCCGAAAAACAAAAACAGAACAAATAAGGACTTTAAAAGAATTTACATAGATTTATTGAATGTTCTGCGTACATCCCAAATGATAATGTTTTTATTTGGTCTTCAACTTGACATTTTTTAATTGTTTAACACACACTCTTAACTGCAGTACAGAAAGAAGGAAGGGAGGGGGAGAGGGAAAAGAAAGAATGTAGCACAACCTTTAAGATTAATTGGTTTTTTATTCTAGCATGAATGTTTGCGGATATAAACGCATGTCTTCAGATGTAATACAGAGTAATAGTCAGACCTCAGGATATAAAACATATTTACCCAGCTGTGGCAATGGGATGGAATGCAATAGGATCTGGAAAAATGCAAATCATGACCCTTGCCTTAAATTTCCAAAGGGCTGCATAAGGTGATACAAATCTTTCAGAGCTTTACAGTGGTCAGTTAGTACTGATGTGTAAAAGCAGTAACCCAGTTTCCTTGGGTTCAAAACCTCTGAGAAGATTTCTTTTGTTACACATGCAGTACTGAGGACACTTGTATGTAGTGTGCTAGGGAGTCATATTCAAGCCCCATCAGCTTGAATGGGGTGCATGCCTGCGAGTGCATGCAGGGCGCACTCCACGGGCACACGCCCCATTAAAAATAATGGAGGTCGCTCCTCCATGAATATTTAAGACCGCGGACCTCAAGTCCGCAAGAAACAAGGGGTGACTGTACTGTACTTTAATTTTTATTTTTTTAAAAAGGAAACATCCCCACTAAAAGGCAAGAGTGTAATCTGCCCTGGAAACACTGACCAAATCCCCTTCTACTCTCTCATCCATGTAGTGTGAGCACAAACAGTAATACCAGCTAGAATTTTGTAAATTCTTTGGCACCATTTTTCTTTGCTTTATCCTTTAAATACTTTGTTACATGCTCATAAATTCTATCTTTGACTTATCCACAGATCATAACAAAATCCATAATTTTGGCCCCAAAATATGCCCTCAATTTATACATGAGGTCAACTTTATACTCAAGTATGTACAGTAACTGAAAGTGGCAAAGTGTATAGAGGCTTGGGGGAGAGAGACAATTTATCATTAAGGAGCAATATTATGGGGGGTCACAGGACTGAAGGCGCAGCCTGCCAAGGACCAGAAGGGCAAAAATGGCCCCTAGACCTTTCAAACCTGTCCACCACTGCTGTAATGTTTCTACAAAGTCATTTACCTTGCAAACATTGGTCTAAAAACTGGCAGAAGGATAAAAAGAATGCTAAAGGAATGTTTCAGTAGAAAAAACAGCAGCACAGGGAAGGTTAAGCAGCCTCCTGAGGATGCTGTAAGGAAAGGGAGTTTTACTACATGGGGCCACAAAATGACTACATCCTTTGCCACTACATCCTTTGTAATTTCTCCATAGAAGCTTCACCTCTGCTTCTATCATATTTACGTATACTGTAGCTTAATTCAAATTAAGGACTTCAAACTGGTTAGCAAGACATTCACATGATCCGTCTGGATTGAACAATGACTCAGCCTCTGCTTCAACAATGTATAGATACACCAGTGTCTATAGTAATGAAGATGCATACTCGCAACCAGGCTTAGAAAACCAAATTATCTTAACCAATTAAAAAAAAATATCATACTTATATAATATTGATAAATGCTTGTGATCATTTTTCTGGGGAAGGAAAACATAAAAAAATTGTATTTACTTCTATCATTTCTCTTTCAATCTTCTTTTTAAATTTTCTTACATAGTATCAGACCTATATTTACCAATCTAGATTACTATATTTGTAGTAATGTATTATATCATGTAACGACTCCCTTCTCAAAATTAAATAAATTAAAATAATAATTAAAAAAAAACCAAATTATCTTCCTGGCTTCCAAAAGGGAAAAAACCTTGTTTATAAATAAATAAAATACTAAATTTATTTCAAAATCTATTCTGAGCCTAATTGTACTCCATCATACCTCCAGAAATGGGGTACGAACTTTTCCTCCCAGGATTACAGCTTGCCCACCCAGATCCAGCAAGAGCTCATTAAGCAGATGAAATAGGCATGAAAATGGAAAATTAAACAAATATAATGTGATGCAAGAAATCCCAGCCACAAATAAAGTGATGCATGTTGGCAATAACTGACCAGAAAAAAGACTATGACAGCTCTAGACATAGCTCAGTGGCAATACTGACCCAGAGTGCTGCTCTTGTGAGAGAAAAGGAGAGGGAGGCAAATTTCATGTTAGGGGTCACTGAGACAAGAAGTAAAACTAAGACTGCCAAACTAATAATCTCTTTATACATATCTGTGGTGGAAACACACTTCCACTATTCTGTGTATTTCTGGCCACTACAACTTAAAGAAAAGTCATGTAGAAATGGGAAAAGTGCAAAAAATAGGCAGCAAGGATGATCAATGAACTGGGACAACTGAACTAGGAGGAAAGGTTACAAGCCTTGGATATTTTCATTCACAACAAAATCCAAGCAAAGGTGTGAACATGACAGCGTTCCATACAATTTTGCATAGTGTGGGGAAAGTGGATAGAGAGAAATTTTACTTGCCTTTTAATACTAAAATCTGGAGTCATCCAATGTATGTAATGGTCAGATCAGATTAAAAGGGAGTATTTCTCCACACTGTTCACCATTAATCATGGAATTTACTACCATCTGGTTTAAGCTGCTAACTTCAATGCCTTTATAAATAACAGCTTCGAGGGATTAGTCAAATTCTTGGAAAGTGAGATTATCACAGGTTACTAGTCATAATGTCTGTATATACACCCCACTTTCTGAAGTAGCATGCCTATCAACACCATGCTACTAGGGAATATGAGTGGTAGGGTGATATATGCTATTTTTGTATGCTTCCCACTGGGAATTGCTTGCCTGATGCAGGAAAAGAATGCTGGAATAGGCAGGCTTCTTGGCATGGCTTTTATATTCATCTCATTATCTCCAGCACCATTTAGGTATCACAAAGTTCTCCAGCTGTGGTAGAGGGATAAGAAGTTGCACTTCATGGATTTGAACTTGTTTACCAAGTCAAGTGGGCAGCTCTAATCAAGTATTAAGATGTCTTTCACTCTATATTACCTTACAGGGATTTTGGGAGTAACATTGTAATTCAGAAATCCTTTGAGAAAAGGTGGCATCGAAATATGGTTAAAAATAATAGGGAAAGCTCTCATAGTATGATCTTCTCCTGCAAAAATTATATTAAGAAATCCAAAAACTGATTAGGGAATAAAACAAAGGGGGGAAGCAATGAAAATAAATCTCACAATTTATTGCTTAGCGGGTGCATGGTTCATAACAAAGTCACATCTCTCAAGTTGTATACCAAATCAATGACACTACAACTCAATTAATTGGAACCCCAGCTCACCAAGGTCAAGTCAGAGCGCTTTATAGAAAACACTTTCAGACCTTACAAACAGATTTTCTGAAAATTAACCACACTTATTTCTCTTCAATCTTGCAGGAAGCTAATGCTTCTGTGACCCCTGCTTCCTTCTTTGACCCTTTGCTTCCAATGCTTCACAAGTCACAACTCACTTTCATTACTATCAGAACTCAAGGAAAGTATTCAGGCACCAATGGGCTAAAGTTTTCGCCACGCAATGTGAGTTTTTTTCCTGCTAATCAGTGTATACACAAAGGAAGAAAAGAACATTCTTAATATAAAACTCTTTTACAAACAAGTTATGAGAAAAATCATACAAGTGACTTGTTTTTAGGAGGCTTAGAATTTTCTAAACCCATATGGGATGTGCCTCACTTGTATATTGGACAGAATTCAGTTTCTGTAAGCACATACATTTTAGGAACCTGAAGAATACCAAAGATGTAATTTGAAGTATTTGTAAATTGGCAGATAAATAGATAGCGAAAAAATATCTCTTCTGAAAACAACCTGGAAAGGTTATGGGAAGGTACTATGTTAAGAACTAGTCATAACAGACCAAACTAGGCAATTCCTGGCAGAGTTTAAGCTACATTTGTGTAAAATTTTGATGTTATTCCCTTTGATCTAAAATTCAGTGTCTTATCTATGAAGAATGAAAAAACCTAGCTGAACGGTAGAGCTGGTAATGCTAAGAATGTCATGCCATGAAATACTTGAGAGAGGGAAAGTACTTATTTTTGCAAAGTCTCCAAATGTTCCTCTCAAATACTATTTCAACGCAATAAATTTTCATCTAACTTTTGATTAAGAATCACTTCACAAGGAAGTGTGGTACCATAAATTCCAGTATATGTATATTATGCAGTATTATGATCTTGTGGAGACAAAACATTTCCATTCTGTATATAGAAGAGCACCACAATTTTAGAGTAAACTACTCAATTTAAAAACAGAATCAGCTAACACAAACTACAGTGGATACATCAATCCAGTTGCCAGAAGTTTATAATATAAATCTATCACACGAACACTCAAAAATGACTGTAGGTTGCCTTTTAACTTGGAAATAAATATAGCTAATATTTAAATTGCATTTTAACATCTTGCAATCTGCCACTGTAAAAAGATGGAGAAATACTGAACCAGACAAATCCCTTCAGATTCAGTGAAAGTATTTTGCCTAGAAATCAACAAATCAGTATTACAAATCTCTTCTATTATCAGGAGCAGAGAAGCAAATTGGTTCTCTCTACAGTGGAGGACTTGGTCAGAATTTATGTGTGAATCCTTCATAACCTAGCCCTCCTATAGGATCTATATACTGGATTAGGCTAAAAGCTCTGTTAATATAAAACTCAATATACAGAGAGCATAACCTAGGCCACTGGGATTTTTGCTGCTGTGTGCCTTCAAGTTGTTTCTGACCTATGGCGACTCTAAGGTAACCCTAACATGGGGTTTTCTTGGCAAGATACCATATGCTATATATTAAAATAAGTGCTACTGTGTTGGCTTTGAAACTGGACACATGAAGCAAGACTTGAAGGAGCTAAGTGGAAGACAAGAGTAGATAAAATATACTATCCAGTAGCATAGTAGAATATTTTTGAAGGGTAGAAGAAGGAATCTACAAAACCTCCTCTGAGTATTCCATGCCTAAAAAATGCTATGAAATTAATAGAGTCAAATTAAGTGAACAGCTGATTTGAAGGCACCTACGAACAGGCACTGATAATTAAGAGATATAGCCATATTAGTCTGTAGAATCAATATGTAGAGAGATCTTGTAGCATCTTTGAGACTATCTGAAGTAAAGAAGTTGGCAGCATGAGCTTTCACAGACTTCAGTCTACCTCCTCAGATGCATATCCACTCTACTTTATGCATCTGAGGAAGTAGACTGAAGTCTACAAAAGCTCATGCTGCCAACTTCTTTGTTTTAGTTAGTTTCAAAGATGCTACAAAATCTCTCTACGTACAGACACTGATCATGATATTTCCACTACTTCCCAAGAAGGGTCCAAATATGACTTAAGCCATGTTGAACCATAACAACATTCCTTCTATCAACAGGCAAAGACTTTTTTTTTTATTCTGACAGGGTTTTGAGAACTGAAGGCTTTAAAAGAAAAAAAAACTTTCAAGACAATGCTGAATCATTCTTGCCATTTGAACTGCACTGTTTCCCAGTGCTTTTTAATCATTTTCAGCTAAATATTTTAAACTGATTTTAAAGGTTGTTGATAGTTTAATTTTATTTCATGATCCTTTACATGTTTTAACTACTGCATACTGTATGGTGTAGATTGTATATTGTAAGCTGCCTTGAACCCCAGTTTTTGGGGGAAAGGCAGGGTATAAGCATAGTTAATAATAAGAATAAATCTCACAAACTAGTTCTATCAGTTTTCTTTTTCACTGGAAAGTCTCCTTCTTTGGAGGTCTTTTACCAGAGGCAGGTTGGCCATCTATCGAGGGGTGTGTGTGCTTTGATTGTGAATTCCTGTATGGCAGGGGTTAGACTTGACGACCCTTGTGGTCTCTTCCAACTCTATGATTCTATGAACAAATGTTATCAGCATAGTCTTCCAGATGTTATCAGACAACAGCTCCCTACACCCCTCACTACTGGAGAGGTCTGGTGGGAAGTGCAGTTTCACATAATCTGGAGGGTTGCCCATTACCCACCTCTGTGCTAATGAGCCTTAACTGCCTACTGAAACCAAGTTACCCCAAATTACTCTGCATTATAATAAGAGATAGCTCAGAACAACACAATGCTGCTGGGAAAAAAATCATTCCACCTGTCCCTGCAACCACTATGAAGATTGTTGGTAATTTTCAATCTACTCAGAGAAGCCCAAGGGGATGGCAAATACCATTATTGTTCCAGCTACTCAAAAAGTCATGGAGCTTCAACACTGCAAGCCCTGGCTCCACTGCACTACTGATGCAATCCAAAATGAGTAGTCAGAACATGTTTTCATTGATCAATATGCAATAAATTTCTTGTTAACTTGCAATTCCACACTATCAATCACTTCCAAAGAGTGTAATAGATGTTTTCCTCTGTGAGACCATTAACATTCTTCAGAGAAGGTTTTGAAGCAGCTGATAATGTGCAATATGTCTGGAAATGCACTATCATATGCTGTAAAGAAAAACTCTGCAGTTGTAAAATTCCTATATGCCTCCTCTATTTCCCCAAAAACTACTAAAGTAAAAGTAAACTCTGTCAGCTTATAGCTTGAAATGTAGGTAATGTTACATTTATCTATGTTACGGGGCTCAAACTCACACAGCCCATAGTCTTGGTCCTCCAGTTCCAAACATGTGGAAAAGACTGGTTATGGCCAAACCATAAACAATACAGATCACACAAACTAGCAGCTGTAACAATGGATTTTTACTTAATGTATAAATAGCAGGTCTGGCTTCCTAAATCAGAGGTTTAGGGTTTAAAATACTCCCCACACTGTAGTCCCTATCCAGATTGGGGATTTATGCCTACTATTCATTAAAATCAGAGACAGACAACTGTTAAGGGGGCAGGAGCCATTTTCCAACCTGCACGCCCCAGGTTGCCATAATTGTCCACTAAAACCCGGGACAAAATGTAGGACAAAATCTAGACCAAACTGTAGGACAACTGCAGGACAAAACTCAGCCCAAAATGTAGGACATTTAAGAAAAATGGAGGACCTTAATTGTCCTACGTTTTCGGCTGAGTATTGTCCTGCAGCTATCCTACAGTTTGGTCTAGATTTTGTCCTACGTTTTGTCCCAGGTTTTAGTGGACAATTATGGCAACCGCCTGGCAGATAGTATTGGTCAATATGACTTGCCCAAGGTTTCCATGGCTGAGCAAGAATTAAAGCCCTGATCTCCAGAGTCATAGTCCAATGTGCAAACCACTACACCACACTGGCTCTCCTTTCATTAGTTAAGTAATCCTTAATTAAATATGGCTTTCATGACATGCAAAATCATCTGCCTGAGATGGTTGCTTCACTGCTCTTCATGACAGGGCTGGCCCTCAATTTGCATCATTTAATCTATGCCTGAATGTGCATATCCTGACCACTGGACAGCTTTGCCCTCAAATGGATTCAAAGGTTTTGTGATGCATTTTAATACTTTACCCAGCTGATTCCCACAACGGTGTGAGCTGAATATGCAATAACTTTGTTATCAAAGTTCACAAGGCACATAGATTTGCACTACATCAGTGGTTCTCAACCTTCCTAATGCCGCGATCCACAGGTTGAGAACCGCAAAGGGGTTGTGACCCACAGATTGAGAACCACTACACTAGAGTATTATAGATTATGGTACCAATCCTGGGTCTTAGGCAATCACTGGGAAAGGGTCGTTTGACCCCCAAAGGGGTTGCGACTCACAGGTTGAGAACCACTGCACTACATGATTGGAGATATGATGTATGCTTGCAGCTATGCAATTACTCCCTCAAAATGAAGGGATGGAAGAGGGTTTTTTAGGTATGCATTATTTCAAGTAGAGATGCCATGTTACAGCTGGTCTCCATGAAAACGCTGTGGACAATGCCAGGTGTGAGCTTCTCTAAAATGCAGAATGGTACAACTGTAGGAGGCATAATTTCTAGGATGTGAGGACAAGAGGGCAACTAAGATGGTGAAACAATTGGATACCAAGACCTGTGAAGAATGCCTCAGAGAGCTATGTTTAGCATGAAGAAAAGAGCACTAAGGAATGGCATGCTAGTCATTATCAAATATTTTAATGGCTGTCACAGAGAAAATGGAACAAGCTTGTTTCCTTGTAAGCTCCAGAAATGGGACCTGAACCAGTGGAATTAAAAGGAAAGAGATTTCTACCAAATATTAGGAAGAATTTTCTGGAAAAAGAGTTGACTTTTTGCTAGAGGTTTTCAAAAAGAGACTAGATAGGCATCTGTCAGGAATGCTGTTTAGGTATGTGTCTGCAGGAGGCTATAGCTTTCATTAGCAGGGGCTGGACTACACGGCCTTTGGGATCACTTCCAACTCTACAATTCTGAGTTGTTCCTCCACATGTATGAAAAAGAATTACCTCTACTGTTTATATGATTTATTCAGACTTATTCAGGAGTACAGCATACTCTAGGACAAATACCCCATAAACAAGATATATTTTGCCTGAAATATGCCAAGGAAGGATAAAAGACACCTTTGAAGAATTTCCTAACAAGTGCTTGACTTGTTCAAATATGTTCTACAATACAACATTCTAATGATACTGAAAATGGAAAGGCTCCAAATTTCACAATACATACATATGAGATACATACATATTAGGCAACCTTACTTACATAGACTGGGAAGTCAACCACAGAGTAACATGCTAAAAGGTCTGTCTGTGGCAAAGAAAATAGTTACCTTAGAGCCAGACACAGACCAGAATACAACCCCATAATTATCTCTTTTTTTCCACAAAGATGATGTTGTAATAACACAATACCTAACATCCTAAACAGTGATCTTGTACGTACTATCTTTGAGACTAAATGAAAGAAAGAAGCTGGCAGCATAAGTATGCATCTTAAGAAGTAGGATCAAGTCTATGAATGTTCACGCTAGCAGCTTCTTTCTTTCAGTGCCCATTCTCCCTCCAGAGGGACCTCGCAGCAACCAAACCGTGCTGGCTCCCCCTGCTCCGAAAAGAACCTGCTAAAAGCGGGTTCTTTTTGGCACACGGGGAGGACGTCATCAGTGTGCCACTGGCGCACTGTGACATGCTCATGATGCAAGGGTGGCGCCCGGAGATATGGACGTGGCACCGCACTTGTGTTGTACACACACGTCACATATGGATGGTGCCACGTAAAGATGGCGCCATCCATACGTATTAGGGTTGCAGAGCGTGCGGTTGCCGCACACTCTGCAACCCTAATTTTGGCACTGACACAGCACTTGTGGCCCATCTGTACCAGGCCTTAGTCTCAACGTTGGTATAAGAAACCTTTGCATACTGATTTTCCAGACTAAAATACTGGCAATGTCTTTTAGTTCTACCATCCTATGCTGTGGTTCAAGAACAGCAGCTTAAGTATACCTGTTATATCTACCTTCTTTCACCATTTATCTCTATTAGCCAATACAGAGTGCGCCATACTAAAATATTTTAAGAAGAAATTTTAGCAACATGGAAGAAAATGCCTATTTGATCCATGCACATACACTCACACACCAAAGGAGATTGTCTAGGACCAAGTATTCACTGTGAATACATGGCATAACATATTTCCATTACAATCTTTGGTAAATCTGCATTAAATGACATTTCAACCTCTTACTCTTTATAGACAACTCCCAATGGACAAATATATCTAACAAAATAGGATGTAATTATCTTAAGGATGCTTGAAGAAGATTAGAAATTTAATAAACAACGCATGTTGTAAATCCAAGATTATTATATATGGAACTTAAGGAACGTGAGCAAAACCTTCAGGATAAAAACAGCAGTATAATTTATTTCACCTGTCAGAGTAAGTGACTAATTATATGCACTAGTGCAATGTTATTCAACCCTCTACTACTGAATTATTTCAATTGCTCTTGATCATTGTAATTGGAAATTCTGCATGCACAATTCATGCCACACACCCATCACCTGCAGAGCTTCAGGCCAATTTTTCTGGTATCTTTTTGTATACTAGTGGCACAAAATACTGCATTAACTAAATAAAGTGGCTCTTCTGGTAAGAACAATTTGCTTCAAAGACGTCAACTGAATGGAGCACAGATTAAAAACAGCTGCAAATGAAAACTATGGAAAGGGAAACTAAGGCTAAGTGGTGAAGCACAAATTTGCATGTAGAAATTTCTAGGTTAAATCCCTGGCATATCCATTTAAAAGCATCCGATATCATGTCATAAAGTTTCTGCCTAAAATGCCAGCTAGCCAGTAGTAAGTGAACATAATTCTGCACTACAATGAATCAGACAAATAGCACCCAAAGCTAAATTTTTAAAATGTAATGTATCACTGTTGATGGGATACCTATTATTGCAAGAAATACTGTATTTTGCTGTTTCACATCTCTCCTCTTCTAATCATGATCTAAAGTCTAGCAGAAAAGATGTGATGTGATCTGCTTTTATATGTGATGTTTTTAATTTGTCTTTTCTTTTCTACATGGTAATTTTATCTATTTCTCTATTTAATTGTTATTATCTTAGAGTGTACGCAATGGGCAGGCTTTTATATACTCCTTAATTTTATCGACTTTGTACAGCGCTGTGTATAATTACAGCGATCTAGAAATAAAGTTTAATAATAATAATAATAATAATAATAATAAAAGTGCACATTTGGTTTAGAATCCAAACTGCTCCTTCAGCAGTCTCAAAAACAACAAATTGTGGTGACAATAAATTTCAAGTATGCGAAGACTAGAGTATATCAATAGGGCAGGATCTTACCCATTAATAGAGACAACTCAAAAGAATTTGACTTGTTTTTCTCATCTGGGGAGGGGTGATAATTTAGTTGGGTGTGCACATTTATAGCCCTTCCAACAAATGGCTCAGAATACAGCTAGGACCATTCTCAAATTTTGTGCTCAACTTACAAAATGCCACAAATGGTTTTGATGGAATTGTCCATCCCCATCTTCTTCCCAAACCCCACACCTTGCATGTACACATGGGTACTCAGTATACAAAACTGTGTAAAGAATGGGGGGGGGGGGGTTAACATGCACCTTATCTATATTCTTGTCCTGTCTTCTCTCTTCCCTTCACTTCCCAATACCCAGCTAAGGACTATAACTTCTTAAGGGATATAGGTGAAGAGAAAACACTGAATGTCCTTGGGAATAATATTGCCCCATTAAAACAGAGTGCTGATAATAACCAACAGCTTCTACGATGAATTTCTAATGGGCTTTTCCTTTACCAGGTACCTTCTATATACAGTCCGTCCTTGCCTTACGGGGGGGATCCATTCCGGATCCCGCCGCGTAAGGCAAATTCCGCCTATGCTCAAGCCCCATTGGAAACAATGGGGCTCGTGCGCGGTGGCGTGGGGCGCAACAGGCGCACACGCCCCTTCAATTGAATGGGACGCGCCGCCCCTTCAATTGAATGGGACGTGCCGCCCCTTCCGCCCCGTGGCTTGAGCGCATATGCTCAAGGCCGCCTATGGTGCGGGCGCGCTGTATATTATGAATTCACATCACTAATCCCCATGATTGTTATTAGGAGTTTGGGTATACATATCCTATGAGTGGTGTCCTATGCACACTTCCTGGTAAAGCACAGCATTCTATGACTGGTAATTACAGTGGTACCCCGGGATACGAATGCGCCGCCTTACGAAATTTCCGGGTTACGAAAAAAATCCATTGAAAAAAACTGTTCCGGGTTACGAAGGTTATTTCGGGTTACGAAAAAAATTTTGGTGCTTTTCGGCGCTTTTTCGCACGAAATCGCGGCTTTCGCTATTAGCGCCTATGGCTTTTTCAGCTTACGAAGATTTTCGGGTTACGAACGCGGCGGCGGAACGAATTAAATTCGTAACCCGGGGTACCACTGTACTGCCAAAATATATATACAAAACTTTTTCTAACTAAAATGTTTTTTTTAAAATGGTGATCAAAATCATTTCAGCATTTAATTAGGCTGTAGAATTAGCTGCTATTCTGCTAAAAAAATTATCATGCCATTTATTCTTGCATTAAATGAAGAGAAAGTAGTGGAACTACCACTCAGGAATGAGTTATTCTATTTCAAAAACCTTTCTGGAAATATGAAGAGTGAAATATAGCACACTTCAAGAGCAAAGCTATTCATATAAAAATCAATAGGGTTAAATTGGAGTGGGGATCACAATCTTCTCATTTAGATTTATTTAGCAGTGCTTTCTATAATGAAAGGAAAAACTTAGATTGCAACAGATTCAGTAATTCTTATGAGCCATGCAAGTGTCACAGAATTCAGGCTGTTTTCCAGAGCTCTGTGAATGTCAAATGTAATATAAGACATTAAATACGCTGTTCTTTGGCCAGAAAAACTCCCACAGTGACTTAAAAGATCAATCAAAACCAAGGACAGTCCCTGCCCTCAGGCTTACAATCTAAAAAGGCACAACAGAAGAGGAGAAAGAGATGAGGAGAGAAAACAAACTAAAAAAACTTAGGACAGCTATTCTTAATGTTATAAAATTCTTACATGTAGAGCTGTAATGGGAAAACAGGTTGGTTATCTATAACTATGGTTCTTTCAGTGGTCATCTGTGTATTGCTTCATAGCATTTCCCATCTGTGTGAGTTGTAGAAACCACAAAAAAGAATTTGGTCTTATCACTAGCCTGAAGTGATCTAAGAACAAAAAATGGGTAGTTTTTCAACTGAGTCAATGATGCGACCCTACTACTTCTCATCTCTTCTTTTGCTGCAGCCTGATAAAATGACTGCTCAACAAAGGATGGGAAAGAGGCAACCCTTGTTTGGCTTTATGTCTTCTCAGCAGAGCTGATGTGACCCAGCTTTACTCTTCTGCTTCTGATACAGCCTAAACAAATGGCTCACAGATAGAATCCACCAAAAGAGCTACAGGTGCCACACATAAAATTCTACCTAGAATATAGCTTTCTTTTTACTAGTAGTTGAGAAAAGGGGCCTAAATTCAACAGGTGACAGCCTCCGATACAACTGTTTCTATCAGTGAAATTAAAAGGGAGTACAATCTTCTCTCTCCACTTTACCATTTCTTTGCATCCCCAAAACTAGCTTTCAAGCACTGGGAAACTCTCCAGAGTTGGTTCTCATGTGGCACTGTAAGTTGTCATGGGAGAGGAACATGTTACCATTGCACAGCAGCAGCAGCAGCAGAATGTTTGATCTAGGCCAGAATTACTATCCTAGGTTCTCTAGCTGTTTGGTTAGAAAGCAGGACAGATACATAAAGAGTGATGAAAAAGTACTATGCTTTTTGCAACCAAGAAGGTTTTGAAAAGTTTGGGGAATTTTTCAAAAGACAAATACTGTACACATTTGTCACCATTTCAAACCATAAGCATTTAAATTTTTTCTTACATCCTTGTTACTGAGTTTTGAGATAATAAATGGGGAATCAGCTGCACTCTGAAACAACTTTATATCATTAAAGGAGGCCATGAGACAAAAATATCCAGCAAAATTAGAGTTATTATGCACCATTTTCACTGATGAACTGAATCGTTTGTTCACAATAGGCTTAGGATATCATTGCATTAAATAAGTGATTGAACTTGTCTGCACTTTTAAATATTTTAATTATTTAAAAAAAAAATAAAAACCATCCATGTGTAATAATGAAATATTCTGCACAGTTCTTTTCTACACTTTATTTTGTTTTCATATGCTTCTTTTGGTTAGGGATTTTTTCTCTCTACTGAAAATTAGACCAATATATTTTACTTACAAATTCATAGTCACCATCCTGAGGTACTCTCCAATCTGAGGAATATCTTTCAGGCATCTGCCTTCCACAGTTGTTTCTTCTATTCTCTTTTTCTTTTTGTTCAAAGTATTCAAGGAAAGATGGTCTAACAGATTCCATTGTTTCATCTCTTCCTATAAATATAAAATGTAAAGGCCACTTTTATTAATTCTAAATAAAAATATTTTATGTACAACCCACTAAACTAAATAACTGTTTACCACATTGCTCTTCACATTACCCACACATAACAATCATGTTAATTTTAACCCTTCCATGCATGAAATAAATGTGCACTTTCTCATTAAAGAAAAGCAAAAGTTTTGGTTTAATTTTTTTTAAAAGATGTAGCGAAGGAATGAAAGTGTGTTTATCTAAAAGCAGTAGCATGATTGAGAATATCACTGATTTAAGAACACACCAATGCCTGTGCCTCAAAGCCCAGGTTACAGCATTGGAGAAATCTGTTATTTCTTCTGTCCGCTGCTATCATCCTTTACTTCATGTACTGGCATAGCAGTCAACATTCACATCTTTTGTACCTTTGAAACTAGGAAACAGTAACAGGCCCGGATGGGATTTATTAGAGAGCCAGTGTGGTGGTGTAATCAGGGCTTGGGAGTAGGAGTAGGAGTAAAGGAGTAAGAGATTTTTAGAGGAGTAGGAATAAGGAGTAACAAAATATATTTGTCACTCTTTATTCCTGTTATTATATTGTACATGCAAACATCAAACAAACAATTTTATTATACTGCACTGGGGAAGGGGCTGGGAGGCAAAGAGAGACACTTACACACACACAAGTGGTGCTTTCCCCCAGGGCTGGGAAGTATAAGTAAGGAGTAAGGAGTAAAGGAGCAAGAGGTTTTTACAGGATTAGGACTAACATTAAGAAAAAATATTTTACTCCAGAGTAGGACAAGCAGTAACCTCAAAATCACCACTACTCCCCAGTTACTTCAGTTGGATCACAGCATGGTTCAACCTTCTTAACAAGAAAAGATGATGAAGATCTCATCTATGTTGCCAAATCCCTATGCTGTCTTTTAGGTTATTTATTTATTGTTACTTAAGATTGCACAGAACTGTGGTTCTAAAGATTAACAAATGTAACTTAGATCACAGTATTTTAATATTTTATGGATATTTTATGGGTTTATTATATTTTAAGGTATTTTCAGGCTCCCTCATAATATGGAAGGCAAGAAATAAGTTTCCCTAACAGACTGTGAATTGCATGACAAGGTTGGTACAACCTGGGAGAGAAGCAGAAAAAGGAACTTACCAACAACCCAATATATTTTGTTGTTCCTGCTATATTATTAAACATTTATAGCATGCTTTACTCTAACACAGCACTCAAAACATTATACAACAAACTAAAAATAATAAGAACCACTCACTCAACCATAACACAGAGCAAACCATTCAGAATGACAGTTTACATGAAGCTTCCATCTCGACCCAGGACATAATGTGAAAGCCTGTTGAAGGTGACAGCCATGGTTTTCACTGTTTGCTAAGAAGCACAGAGAGTGATGACCAAATGGTTGTTAATCCACCCAACCATTACAAAAGTTTCCTATTCAGTTCTTCATTAACAGGCAAGTACTGTTCTCACAACAATCATGTCAGTTAAAAAAAAATGGAAACATACTTGCTCCAGAGTAGCCATTATCATCGCACTTTCTTCTGGACTCCTCCCTGCCCTATGCCTTAGTCAGCACACCTTTAGGTATTTTTCATTATATCTTTATTTTTACTTTTTCACTCAGTTCTGGAATTCTACTAATGCGATTTAAGTTGTTAAAAAAGTGAAAAGAAATAGAAACAAAAATTAAGACAATCAGGCTGCTTGAGAATAGTGAGGGGGAGAGGAGGAGACAATGACACTAGGTAACTGAAAATATTGCAACTGCCCCAGCAGCGACGTTTTGCACCTGAAGACTAATGTAATTGCAAGCTTATTGAGGGGTTTTCTCCATCAACAAAAAGGGATGCCTCAACCACACTTAGAAGACATGTGTTGGAGGTGTTTTGTGCTATAAGTATTGCCAAAGCATCTTTGTTCAGGATCTAACTGCAGTCTAATAGCCATGTATAGTAATCCCCTTGGTCTCTGGGAGGGAAATTTAAGCAAGGCCTCCCCAACCAAACTTAGCAGACATGAAAAAATACAATGGAGAGCAAGGTGCCTTCAGGCACACTGATCGCAAATATGAATGATGTGTTAATGGTTAACATTTTTACTTATGCATCTTTTAAAGAGGTCTCTGCACTTCTTTCTTATTGCTATGTTTTAAATGCTTTTGAACAGTTTTATACTGTATTAGTGCTGTTTTTAATAGGATTGCTTAACTTTTTTTAAAATAAGTTTTTATTATAATCAGTGTTTTCCAGCTATGAGCTGCTTTGTATCTCATGCTGGAGAAAGAGGTGTAAGGTGAATAAATAAGTGCCAGATATATATTTTGAGAAAATTATTCCTTCTCCAGTACTATCCACCTATTTCTGTGCCTTTATTTGCTCATTCTTTCAAATAGAGAGATTGGGCATTGGAATTTTAACAAAACCATGCTTATTAGCAAGCATGTCTACAGAAACCTAGACTTATATACTCTTTGCCCTCATAAGACATATCCATGTATATAGTATATGTTAAATCCCACATGATGCTTCTTCCTAGGTTTGTAGATATGCAATAAAATAAAAGTATAAATTAAAAAATAAAGCAGAACTCATATTAGTTACAGTGGTACCTCGGGATACGAAATACCCAGGTTACGAAATTTTCGGGATACGAAAAAATCCCATAGGGAATTATTGTTTCGGGTTACGAATGTTTTTTCGGGTTACGAAAAAACTTTTGGTGCTTTTTTCGGCTTTTTCGCACGGAATCGCGGCTTTTCCCCATTAGCGCCTATGGCAATTCGGCTTACGAAGGCTTTTCGGGTTACGAAAGCGGCCGCGGAACGAATTACTTTCGTAACCCGAGGCACCACTGTATTTCTTAATTTTTCATTCCTGCCTTTACACTGAAGCCTTGAAACAAGATGCAATGCAGATATACCTCAGTTAACAAAGCAGATGTGCTTCTGGGCTTTACTTCTTTAACAGAAACTTTGGTACCAAATAGTATAGTATGGAAAAGAACAGGGATAGGTTTCTAACCAGTAAAAGGAAATGCAGTTCAACATGTTTCAGCAAACTTTTAATTCAGAACTAACATGCACATGTGAAATGAAACAACCAGGTCAAGCAAGCCTTGCATAAATAAACAGAAAACATTTGCAATGTACTAGAGACTATTTCCAACAGCTTCCACTTTTCTTATGATTTCCATTTTTGTGGTGAAATTTAACATGCCAATCTAGCTGGTGAGGCAGGCTAATCTGCTTTCCTCTTTTCTTTCTATTTTGCTCTTCACACATGCGCAGTGATTTTGGTGGCAGCTGTTTACCTTGCCTCAGTTATTGCAAGGATGTAGCGGGGGGGGGGGGGGTTGGGGGGGTCTGGTCCCCCCCCTTCAGGCCTGGGGGCATTCAAGCTCCTTCCTCCCCCCTTCCTCCTCACCATTAAAACCACGGAGCTCCGAGAGGGAAAGGGGGAAAGACAAACCAAGCTCTTTCCCTTTCGTTTCCATAGAAGTCTGGCTTCCACTCCTCCTCCTCCCTCGCCTCCTCCCTTGTGCTTTTGCCAAAATAAAAGTCTCTTCCAGGGAGGGAGGAAGTGAATCAAGGCACTTTAAAACTCCTCCGTCCCCTCCATCAAAAGCACGGAGGAGGACTAGAGGAAAAAATTCGCTGGGAGCAGGGAGGCTGAGAGAGAGAGGGGGAGGGAGGGTGGAAGAATGGGAGGGTGAGGAGGCTCTCCTCCCGGCCCTGGCAAAGCCAGGAGGAGCCCAAGTGCCGCCCCTAAACTTCTGTTACGGGGCCTGAGGGGAGGAGACAAAAAGCCCTGGAGGAGAGGGAGCGAGGGAGGGACAGGAGGCTGCATCAGGCTGCATCCACACTCAAGAAATAAACAGGTTTGGCAGCGATTTAACTCTTTTGTGGCTCTTGGCTATGGAATTCTGGGAGTTAGCATGTTCTGGGGTCCAGATATCAAGGCTTGGCCCTTTTCTGCTCCTTCCAGCCTTGTTTTTTCTCATTTTTAAAAGAAAAATAAAATAAAATACACTTAGCTGGCCCCTTTTCAGCATATCAATGGGGATGCTTTGATTGAGAGTTCCTGCATGGCAAAATGGGGTTGGACTGGATGGCCATTCTTGGGGTCTCTTCCAACTCTAGGATTCTAGGATTAATTAATTAACCTAAGGACTCAATCTAAAGATCTTGGCCTCTCTGCCCTCCTGCCTTGGAAGCAAAGTCCATTGGAAGACCTCTGGCTTTTACTTTGCAAGGAGTTTTTATTTTCCTTATTTTTGCCTTTTTAAAGGAGTTTCCCCAAAATTCTGCCAGAGGATGAATTGGGGCTCTGGAGTCCTATGGCTCTGCTCCAGGCAATGCTAGACTGCAGGCCCCATCATCCAGCAGCACCACAGACTGCTGGGAACTGCAGTCTAATAAGGCTGCACACTGCAGAAATAATCCAGTTCAACACCACTTTAATGCTATGGAAAATCCTGGGATTTGTAGTATGTTGTGGCACCAGAGCTCTCTGACAAAGAATGCTAATTATCTCACAAAACTACAATACCCAGATGTTGTTGTTGTTATTTTCTTAAATCCCACCTTTCTACCAATATACAGACTCAAGGTGGTGATTTTCCATAGCATTAATCTATAGTATATCTTTCTACAATGTAGATGGACACCTCCATTACATAATTTGTTGAGGATGCTTTGACTGGGAGTTCCTGCATGGCAGAATGCGGTTGGACTGGATGGCCCTTCTAGGGGTCTCTTCTAACTCTATGATTCCATGATTCTGTAGCACTCTGAGCCTACTGTGATTTTAATAGTTTTTAAATGTATAACATTTTAAAGTTATAAAGTCTTATAATGCAAGCCATGCACTGATGGACTATTGCACAATAATTTTGTATTTATTGATTTTATACCCTGCCTTTCTCTCAAAATAGGATTCTCTTAAAGGGGTTTGTTTTTTATAAAAAGAAAGGAAGGTATAATGTCTTGGAATTTAAAATTATGACAGACAGACAGACAGACAGACAGACAGACAGATAGATGAGTCTTGGAATTAAAAATTGTGTGCATGTGTGTATGTAGAGTGTGTGTGTGTGTGTGTGTGTGTGTGTGTGCGTTGGAATTAAAAATCCCTCTTGGAAGTGGGAATGAAATGTTGTGTGGATGCAGCCTGGGTTCTTAGCTCAGCTCAGAAGTTGGAATGCAGTGTCTCAAAGCATGAGCAGAGTGTCTCTGAGCATGAACAGAGTGGCTGCCGCTCATTGCTTGAACAGCTGCGCTTTGCTTTATCGAGCTGAATTTATCTGATGTAAACGCCTTCAGAGGAAGGACTCAGTTTGCATCTGCACTGAAAAAAATAATCCAGTTTGATGCCACTTTAGCTGCCCTTGGCACCATATTGTGGAATGCTGGGACTTGTAGTTTGTTGTGGCACCTGACAGAGAAGGCCAAACAGCTTCTCAAAACTACAAATCCCAAGATTCCATAGCAGCACGGAGCCATAACGGAAGTTCAAGTGGTGCCATTCTAATGTAAACGCTCAACCCCCTTTTTGTGTCTGGGGGGGGGCTCTTAGCCTCTCAAAATGGTGGCACTCAGTCTGGACCCCCCCTTCCCAAAATCCTGGCTACGTCCCTGGTTACTGTTGGATCTTCTAGAACAGAATCCCATTTATTCCCAGGTCAAACTTGCATCACATTCTTTACCATAGCAAGCTGCTTGCAACCCAACATTTAAAATCTGTTTTTCGCCAACCCTCCTTTGCCATCCTCCTAATACCAATGTTGCAAAACAAAAACAAACATAACACACATTCCAGCTAGACAGAAAACAAGAAAAGGAGGGCTAGGCTGGGTTCCTGTAAAAAGACTTTGGGAAAAGGAGCTTCTTTGTCAGAGGCTTTGTTAACTGAGGTTATGAAGTTTTGTTAACTGAGGTATGTAATTTCTATAATGCTGCTTTGTTGGTCTTTGTAGCAAGTGTGTCTCTTAGGGCCGGTACAGACAGGCCAAAATAGAGTTGCTTCGGGTCACTTTGGAGGTATGCGGTTTGAATGTTGCATGTGTCCTAGGACTCTGGAAGCTGTGCCAAAGCCACGCTTCAGTACTAAGGCACTTTCTGGCCTCTTGGGATGCGTGTATCATTTGAACGGTATGCCTCCGAAGTGACCTGAAGTAGCTTCATTTTGGCCTGTCTGTATGGGGCCTTAGACATAAACCCATCTTTTTAGTCTGTAGGATCTCAACAGTATTTGGGGGAGCAGGTGAGTCACGTGACTCCAGACCAGTTCTCTGGCACTCTGATCTGGAATCCATGCCCTGTGAGGACCTTTTTAGGGAGCTGGGTATGTCTAGCTTGGAGAAGAGAAGTTTAAGAGGTGATATGACAGACAGCCCTGTTTAACTGTTTAAACAGACAGCCCTGTTTAACTGTTTAAAGGGATGTCATATTGAGGATGGAACAAACTTGTTTCCTGCTGCTCCAGAGAACAGGACCCGGAACAATGGATGCAAGCTATAGGAAAAGAGATTTCACCTCAATATTAGGAGGAAATTCCTGACAGTGAGAACTGTTTAACACTGGAACACACTCCCTACAGACAGTGGTGGAGTCTCCTTCTTTGGACGTTTTTAAGCAGAGGCTGGATGGCCATCTGTCAGGAGGGCTTGGATGGTGTCTTCCTGCATGGCAGAATGGGTTGGACTGGATGGCCCTTGAGGTCTCTTCCAGCTCTATGATTCTATCTTCACTGGCTCCCTATTTGCTTCCGGGCACAGTACAAGGTGTTGGTTATTACCTATAAAGCCCTAGATGGCTTGGGCCCGAGTTACTTACGGGACCAAATCTCCCTATATAATCCTCCTTGCACTCTTAGAACATCAGGTAAGAACCTATTGGAAATAGCAACCTTTCAATTTGTTGCTAGTTCGCAAAGAGCATTCTCATCAATGGCTCCAAGACTTTGGAATAGTCTTCCCGAGGAGATCCGCTTGGCAGCCTCGTTAGAAACATTTAGAAAAGCAGTTAAAACCGAGCTTTTTAGCCGAGCATACCCCACCTGATATGAATACCCCCGATATGAATGACATGCCCTGTGTATGAGCTCTGCCTTGCTTGTTGATGCTATTGTTATTGTCTGATGTCAGATATTTTATTGTTTTTAGCTGCTTTTAATTGAATTTTGATGTAAACACTTTGTGCTTTTATTTAGTCTGTAACCCCGCTTCGATCCACTGGGAGAGGCAGGGAAACATAAATAAATTTTATTATTAATATTATTATTATGGTTCTATGGAGGTGTGCCAGTAGTCAAAGGCCCCTTAGTCGTTTCATAAGGGCAGAACATAAGAACCTCTCCCTCAAAAGGGAGAATTTATTTGTTGCTGACATATTAGTTTATGACATTATACGGCAAGAGTAGTCAACTCCAGAAAGGGCAGGAGACAATTTTCACTAGTTAACCCACCCAAACCCACCATCTGCACTACACAATGAAAAATGTTTGATACCATTTTAACTGTCATGGTTCCAACCTACAAAATTTTAGGATCTGTAATCTGCAGGCTTACACAGAATGGTCTGCTACTGGACTCCAGTGCTTTAGTTTAATGGAATGGGCGAGACATCTTTAAGAGAGACTTCATCAAGAAAGGTAAAGTGATATAAAATTGCTTTAACTGTATCTCAAAAGCAGCAAAATGTTTTTGGCAGGGCATGGACTGGAAACACTGGAAAACTGTACAAGAACCACCTAAGCAACAGAAAGACAGGGCCCGAACAGACAGGGCAAAATAAAGCTGCTTCGGGTCACTTTGGAGGTATGCTGTTTAAATTATGCATGCACCTGAAGAGTCCGAAAGCCACACCAAAGCCATGCCCCAATCCTAAGGACTGGAACATGGCTTTGGCGCAGCTTCTAGCCTCTTAAGATGCAAGTGTTATTTAAACAGCATACCTCCAAAGTGACCCAAAGCAGCTTTATTTTGCCCTGTCTGTCCGGGCCCACATAAACACTGAATGAAATGCAAAGGGGTGTTGTAGGACGTTTGAGACTGAGAGAAAGAAATTTGTAGCATAAGCTTTCAGTTTCATACACTCAAGTCTCCTTCATCAGATGCATGGAGTGAAACGCAGACTTTCACAACAAATCCAAAAGAAACAGTTGTAAAAGGTATTCACATTACAGTAAACACGCACGTGCACAAACCGTGATGACAGCAGAGGCTGTAATTTACCCCAGAATCAAAGACAAGAACATTACCAATTTTTCTTTTTGACACTCCAGGGCAGAGATGAGAACATGCAGTCTGCAGCCCCCCCCCTTGAAAAAAAATTTAACAACAAAAAAAACCTACTTGTACCCTCAATTTCACAAGGTTTTGAGAGGTTTAAGCATGGGATCCCCCCATAAAAAAAGTGGGAAGCCCAAAAGGGGAAGGCAAATCCTCTTTTTTAACAAGCAAGATAGCTAAAAATTGTACTGAAGTGGAAAGTAAAAGCCTAAGCAGGAAGCAATTACTTTTGGAAACAATCAATTATACTGAATAATTACGGTTGAGAAAGCAGTTGATCCAGAGAAGCTGCTACCTTTCTTTAATTAGCAAGGCTTTGTTGAATAAAGAAACAGGAAAAAGGTTTCCAAGTCAAACATTAGAAGCAAATATGGGGCCAGCCACCTTCATGTATGAAACCATCAGGTCACTGCAACCCTAAAGTCCTAGTCACCTGCCTTTAACACTAAGGGTGTCAAAAGAACAATCCAGAAGTTCCCATTTAGATACCGTTAATATTGTGTTAGAATTAACTGAATGTTTATAAGTATGTTTTAAATTCTACATTGTTTAAATTGTATTTTAAGGGGGGGGTTGGGTTGAGGGTTCAGATTATATATTTTAATTGTAAGCTGCCCCGACTGCATTTTGTGAGAGGCGGAATATAAAGAAAATAAATTATTATTATTATTATTATTATTATTATTATTATTATTATTAAAATAAATTTGGAAAGTGTAAAAAAATTAAAAATCGTTCCTGAAACTACTTCTGTTGCTGATTCCTCATGTAGAGGCTGGTCATGTCAGACCTCTGTAATAGACTGAAATATTAATCCAAGGAAAGTCATAATAGCAATCCTATATTGTGCAAGATTTAGAGCAGAACATCTACTCTTCATGACAGAAACCTCTCGCAAAACTGCAGTATTGAGATAAATGGGATAGGGAATGTGGTTCTTGGTGTAAAAATTAAAAATAGTATTTAATATAAATGGCCAGAATATGATGCAAAATAGGAGCCAGCGTGGTGTTATGCCTTGAGTGTTGAACTATGACTCTGGAGAGCATGGTTCGAGTCATGGTTTCCTGCTCCGCCATAAAAACCAAATGGATGACCTTGTGCAAGTCACATTGCCTCAGCCTCAGAGGATGGCAATGGCAAGCTCTCTCTGAAGAAATATGCCAAGAAAACCCTGTGACAGGATTGCCATAAGTCAGAAACAACTTGAAGACAAACAATACACAAAGAGAGAAAATAAAGCCCAATTTGCATTGGACAGTTAAACTTTCAAACATTAGACATTCTCTTATGCTGACTTACCCCAATAGATGAAGTTCTTATGAAATTCTCTCTTGGATAAAGGAACTGCTTATGTAATCTTACTGTTAAGGTATGTTGCTAGCATCTTTCCTCTTAGAAATGTTACTTAATGTCTAGGGATGAAGCTGCCTATCAAACCATTCAGTCTCCCTTTGTTTTGTTGGCACTGCTATAAATCCAGTATTCCATAACTAATTACTCCACATCCTTGAGTAAATAATCTTCTAATATTTACATTATAATTTTTAAAAGGCAACTTTTAAACATAACTAGAACAGCATATGCTATTAAATCCAAAGTACTGTATAGTGGCAGATCAACTTTATACTGTAGGCCTATTCCTTGTATAAAATAAGGCATAATAAAATTAGGACACACAAGTATATCCAAGACAAGGTGGCTTTATTCCTGATTGTTAATGATTTCCATCAGTGGAAATGAGGAAACGATAAATAATGGGATGGAGTAATACTGATCTTCATAAATCAAGTGCTTAACACACAGTGTCTTAAATCCCATTTATTCTTAAAGGATGTCATTGTTATTTGGGCTTTTTTAATGCATAGAGATCCTGTTGTAACAGAACAAGTTTAATTACAACGCAAAATAAAGCCTATGTCCATCCTTGGGTTTTTTTAGCACTAAAAACCAATGCAAAAAAAAAGACATCTCCTGGTAAACCACATTCATCTCTCCCTTTTATAAAATATGTCGATAAGATTTTATCTGCAATTGTACATTTAATGGATGCCTTCTGAGGTGTCTGTATTTAATTATGCTCCATTTCAGATCTCCAATTTTACAGAGAATGGAATCAGAGTAATGGGGGTTTGGGAATCAAAGTACCGGTATTTAAGTTCTCTACTGTAACTCTGGGTAAAATAACAGCAAGTCACTTGGTACAAAGTTACCTAGACCACATTTCAAAAAGAGCAATTCAACATGTTTCAGCAAACGTCTTATTTAAAACTAGCAATATGCATTTGTGAAATGAAACAGAAAGGTGTTGCATAAGTAAAGAAAAACATTTTCCCTCTTCTAGAGACCACTTGAAAGCTTCTTCCAAAGTGCATTCCAGGATGCCTTTTTTCCCCCTACATCTCCACTTTTCTTATGAATTCCATTTTGGTGGCAAAATTTACTGGTCTGTGTTTTTCCAACATGCCAGAGTAGTTTGTAAGACAAGCTATTCTGCTTCCCCCCTTTTCTTTCTGTTTTGCTCTTCACACATGCTCAGCAGGTGATTCTGGAGACAGTTGTTTACCTTTCATGTTGTGCATAAGTATACACAGAAACAGTAGGATCACATACAGCAGAAACCCATTCTTTCCAGGTCAAACTATTCTGCATTGTTTACTGCAGACATGCTGTTGCAAACCAACACTGAAAGTCTGCCTTCCTCCAACCTGTCTTCATTATCCTGCATATAAATAAATAAATTCCAGCAAGACAGAATTTAAGACAAGGACAAGCTGAGCTGGGCTCTCATAAAAAGATTTTGTGAAAGGGAGCTTGCCAGTTCTAATCATCTCTTGTTTGGAGTAAGAGTTAACATTTTCTCTAATGCCATTTTGATCTGATTTTCTTCTCCCCATTTCTGATTGATTAGTGCTGGCAGCATGCTCTCTCAAAGCTTTTTGCTGCCTTTGGTGAATTAAACTTTGTTCTCCCCCAGCCCATGAATTTTGTATCCTGGACAATACAACACTATGCTGCTGAAAGTTGGCTGGGCTGTTCATTTTCATTTTTAATGCCTGCCATTGCTAACTTTCCTCTCTGTCAGGAAGAGTTGGTGGATGACTGAATCCCATGAAATGCAAGGAACATTGTTCACCTGGTGAGCTGCTTAACTGCTTCTGTGCCTCCTAAAGCACAGGAAGAATATCCCAAGACATCTCAGGTGCTGAAGCAGGTGCTGTCCATTGCCATGATGTAGTGGTAACCTGCCTTGCTTCTCTAGACCAACTTACACTGCCTTAGCTGAGAGATGATACAAATCTAATAGTGTTGAGGGCACAACAATTTCCTCCCTCCTCCTGCATCCTCATTACTGTCCAAATGCATGGTCACAGCCTGGTCTTAATTTTCAGAGCCTTCTTGGCAAAACTGAGTGTGCTGACTTTGAACATTGAACTCTAAGTGCTTCACCCTCATACCACAAACTTGAAAGCTTAGGGGTGCTGTTGCTTTAGCATCTGAGCCCTGAAAGGAGCTTTTAAGAACCTTTACTGGTACCTCAATTGTTATGAGACTTGACTTGCCCTCTCCTGCCCTCTTTCTAGCTCTCTGATGTCCTTTTTGAAATGATGTGATCATAGCAGTGCATAATTGGAGAGTGGTTACAGGTCAGTGTTAAAAGATATGTATTGCCTGTGGAAGGAAGGTTCTGGATTTAATTCCTGATATCTCCTAGTAGGGTTGGAGAGGTCTCCTGGGTAGCTACTACCAGTCAATGTAGAAAATATATATACATTTTGTATATGTCACAGTCTTCTGTCCCATATGCTATATTTAGACATTATTTTGACAGTTTTTAGATAAATGCTTATGGTCGTCTTGTAGTCTTTGAAAAAAGGCTTGGGCAGAAATGTAGCTAGCTAAATTAAATGCATCTTTCATGTTCACTACTTTCTTGAATGTTTTGGAATCAAAAAAGTAGGACATAATTCAGGACAAAATCAGTGTTGATGCCTGTGCTTCATTGTTTGCTGTTCATTGCAGATTGATAAAACTAGTGCCTAACTTCTTAAAGATAAATCTCTGACTCTCTGGTCTGGTTGTGACTTCCCTTTGATTTGCAAGTTGTCTCCATGAATCCTTGTTTTAACAATTACCAGTTGTGGATCTCCATTATTCAAAGGCACTTCTCTCTTACCCTACACATCCAGAGGCTAAGACTTAACTAACAAAATAGGCAATACTTGGTCCTGGGTCTAACTGACTGATTACTGAAGCTATAGCGTTATTCCCTTGAGCTATTGGCATAGATGTCATTTGAGACAGAGGTAGTATTGACCACTGTGATCTCTGTTCTAAAATAAGATAGATTTTACTGAACAGACCAGATGATCTTTTATTTATGGTTTTATAGTTTCAGCTCAGTATCTGGTTAAAATTACTACAGTGGGCCCTTGGTATCTGCTGGGGTTTGGTTCCAGGACCCGCTATGGATACCAAAATCCATGGATGCTCAAGTCCCGTTAAATACCATGGCACAGTAAAATGGTGTCCCTTTTTTGAAATGGCAAAATCAAGCTTTACTTTTTGGAATTTTTATCTTTTTGGAATATTTTCAAGTGGAAGCTTGAATCTGTAGATTAAAAAAATCCATGGATTTGGAGGGATGACTGTATATCTCTCTAAAGAAACCTGCCCTACATTCTGTGGGGACAAATTTTGGTTCACTTTTTAAAAGCAAATCTCTTGTCCCTGTAAAATTAAGTTATTATGTGGTCATTTGTTACCACATGACTCAAAAATAGATTGATTTCCATGAAATTTGGTAGTTATATCTGGTCTGATACAAAACCTAGGCTATGTGGAATATGTAAAATGGCCACTGACATTTCACTATTTTTTTCAAAAGCAGCGGGATGAATTCTACCAAATTCGAAGGATTTGTTTTCAGTAGGTTAACTTATAATACAGTCTACTTGGTAGAACCCCCCCCCCCCTTCTTGAAAACAGATAGATAGATTTAGATGTAATTTGGAGGCGTTATTTGGGATGATCTAATACAAAAATATTTGGTTTGTGGCATATGCAAAATCTACTTGTGACAGATCTAAGGTGGGCCACTCCAGATATTAACCCTACCAAAGTTGGGCAATATTTGTTAATCTATAGTAATAAGAGGATTTTAGTCAGTCAGAGGCATAGTTCTAGGACTATAAAATACCTGAAATTTAGAGTGTGCACATTTGGGTTATTTAGTTCCTAAACATATTTATTTTAATTGTCATTTCTATTTTGGGAGAAAGACAGGATATAAATCCAATAAATAAAATAAAATAAAATGTAGTTTGAAGCTGGGGGAATGGTCTGAGGGACAGCATTATAGGGCTGCCTCTTTCCCCCTGTTGAGGGGTAGCCTCCCAATTATAGATGGATTTGTCAGACTCCCTTCCTCAGGGTACGCTGAAGGTGTACAAAGTCAATAGGCCTTCCTGTGGTTTCCATGAATGGGGCTTCACTTAGACAGGAAACCCACAATGACTCTAACTTGAACTGCTTATCTCCTTGAAGAATTTACGGATATGAAATTATTCTCAGTTTAGAATTTTGCACTTTGCTTCTCAGTCCTTACTTTATTTGATTTTAATTCCAGCAATCATTACTATGTGTTTCACTTACACTTAGCATGACATATTGAGTTGTCCAGTTTTATTCGGAAATAGCATGGTCTGTCTACAATTGAACTTCCATGCTTAGTTGGGGCAACATATTTCTAGTGAATATGGGGTTATATGTGTAATATATGCTGTGTGAACATGCTGAGGTCTAGGTAACTTTGTATCAGGTGACTTGCTGTTATTTTACCCAGAGTTATAGTAGAGAACTGAAATATTTTGGTTCCCAAACCCCCATTACTGTTATTTTACTGGCCAATATTCCTGTTTCAAAGGTTAGGAACATGGAGTCTAAGGCGGGTTACACACCGCCAGTTGGGACGTCCGGAGGACGTCCCATTTTAAAAAAGGGGCGTCTCTTCTAGACGCCCCTGTCCCTAGTACACACTCTGTCCGTACAATATGGTGCCGGCCCTTCTACATGGCCGGCGCCATATTGACGTATCAGACGCTGAGCGTCCGAACGTCGTGCGGCACTAATGACGTCACGAATGCGCCCTTGGCGCTTCGCGACGTCATCAGTGCGCCGCGGAAAGAAGCTCCATTTTGGAGCTTCTTTTTTGCTCCACACGGGAGCCGCGCGGTGTGGCTGCTGCAGCTCCCGCACGGACCAAGCGGCGGCGGTCTATAACCCGCCTAAGTGATTACCACATGGCCCAACTTTCAATTTTAATTCATCTTATTAAAATACTGGGGGCAACAACACTTATTTAACTTAAAAACTTAAAACTAAAAAAATACTTATTATTTAATTTATTTATTATTTAAGAAAACTTAAAAAATACTTATTAAAATACCGAGGGCAAGAAAACCTTCCTAGTCATACTGCAAATCTCCCATATACCTATTAAGTAGTGAAGGACATTCCATCAGCAGGGCAGCACTAACAAGAAAGCCCTCTTTGCCCTGCTAAGTCTTTACATCTCTAATGAAATAAATAAATAGAAAAGAACCTCAAGCCTTCAAGTATGGGAAGCCATATACTTTCTCGACTGCAAGTCTACACTGATGCAGAGAAATAGCAAAAGACTTCTAAGAGCACATCTGCATCATTTTATCAGACTGTCCATATACAGAATGGACATCAGAACGCCTATCAGATATCTTGCCTATCCACAGATAGGAAGTCTGTGGAAGTGAACAGATGTTACAGTATGTATATGGAAGATGCACTGTGGACATAAGAAATCCTTCTTTCCTGACTCTTATGGAGAACTTCCTGTATTTTTGCAATAAGTTCCTTTCACTTATACTAGTGTACTCTTCCTATGTTGAACTATACATCCTGATAACTTGCAGCCAACAGTCATGCAGTTTGGGCATTTCAATCACAGGAATGATTGGTTGCATGAGCCTTCTTGGCTATGATAAACCAACTATGGTATATCCTTCCTTTGGAGGCCTCAGTACCACTAACACTAGTATCATTTTGGCATCAAGATAAAAACATCATTTTTCATTAAAGTCTTTGAGGCCTATCTCATTTATTCCAACACTTTTAAAAACCTATTTTAATCTGTTAAATTATTTAATATAGTTTTAGTCTTTTTCAATTATTTTTATTGTTTTATATTTTAATTTGTTTTAAACTGTATAATTGATTTTATTTGTTCACCACCCTGAAATACTAGGACATAGAGCAGGATATAAATATTTGAAATAGTAGTAATAATGTCCAGTAGAAAAAAGTAATAGCCCCAGCAGTACTATTAGTAGTAGTAGTAGTAGTAGTAGTAATAATAATAATAATAATAATATTTTATTTATATTTCCCACCTCTCCCTTTGGATCAAGGCAGGATTACAGCAGTTAAAACAATACAAATACAATCATTCAATAAAATTACAACATTATTAATAAATAGTTGCTATTATTCCAGTGGTGCAGGTGGAGTGGATGAGAATAAGCATTTGCAAGACTGTGAACTTTATCGCACAGGACCGCTCTCAGAACAGAACAGGGGACGAGTGGGGGACGCATTTTACCGCACACACAAGTCCCTCACTTGTTACGTTCCGTTCTCCATCCGTTCCCCATCTGTTCCAGAGGGGACGCTTTTTGAGAACTGTTCAAAACAGTTCTCAAAAACCGCCCCTCTGGGGACGGATTGGGAGCGGAAGAGAAGGGAACGGAACGAGTGAGGGACTTGTGTGTGTGGTAAAATGCGTCTCCCACTCGTTCCATTCCCTGCCAGGCTCCTTTTGGATCGTTCTCCATCCGTGCTGGAGCCCTGAGCAATAGTCCTGTGATTGCCTGGAGGAGGTACAATTTAGAATGGGGTAGTGTGGGGCTGGAAAGAGAAACTGTGTTCACAGGTAAGGGAAAGGCTTATTATGGGCTAAATCCTGTTGTTAGTTCTGACTAGAGTAGATCCATTCAATAAATGAGATTGTTGTTATGCGTCTTCAAGCTGTTTCTGACTTATGGTGATCCTAAAGCAGACTGAGCATAGGGTTTTCTGGGGCTGAGAGTGTCTGACTCACCTAAAGTTGCCCAGTGGGTTTCTATGGCCGAGCAGGGACTTTAAGTCCAGTTTCTCAGAGTTCTAGTCTGACACTCAAACTACCACACCGTGTTGGCTCTCACGATAGCATTTAGCTATGTGTTAAATCAATAACGAATTTAATAGTTCAACCCAATTAAGACTAATCAATAGGATGTCAGGATGTTTAAAAAAAAGTAAAGGTAGTCCCTTGACATGAATGTCTAGTCGTAACTGACCGTAGGGTACAGTGCTCATTTCCGTTACTAAGCCGAAGAACCAGTGTTGTCCGAGGAGTGCTCTGGTGGTTATCTGGCCAGCATGACTGCACTGAATGCTGTTACCTTCCCACTGAGAAGTGGTACCTATTTATCTACTTGTACTTTTGCAAGCTTTCGAACTGCTAGGTTGGCAGAAGCTGGGACTAGTGACAGGAGCTCACACCACCATGCGGCACTTGGGCCTTGAACTGCCAACCTTCTGATCTTCCAATTATGCCAATTCCAATGATCGGAAGATCATTGGAATTGGCATAACCACTAAGCCATAGTTAAGATATAGTTATTAGTATATATGAACTATATAGATCATATATTGTTTAACTAGTACAACCTGCAGCTGAGCATTTATTTGCTGGAGAGTAGCAATGAGTCAGATATCATTATAATATCCTGGCACTATAAATAATAACATATTATTTGTTTCCTTTAATCAACCATGCCTACAGAAATGTGAGTACAACCTGATAGTTAATAGAGTGACTTTATACCTTATATACTTTTGATACTGAGAGGTGAATCTGTGTAAAGATCCTGGCAGCAGAATAAACCCAGGCTGAACCGTGAAGGCATTTACCAAAGATGAATTGAAATCCAGTAATTGATACTGCAGAATTAAATAAAAAACATTAACTACTAGAGAAGTGCAAAGGAAAATGTTGGGAGTGATGGGAAATGTAGTCCAATTTGGTAAATGCAGTTAGGGAAGGCTACTCTACAGTATGAGTTAGAGAAAAGAGTGAAACATACAAAAAATTGCTATTTCTATCCAGATTAGGCTGGAAAAATCATTTTCAGATATAGAATGTGAAAGCAGATAATTATGCACAACTTTGGACTTTCATACCATGTCTCAAGAAAAAAATGTAGTAAGTTATTCTATGCAACACATAGAATTAAAAATGTTTACATACACCAAATTCATTTTTGTAAGTTGTTGCACAAGCCACAAAATAAGAACTGCTTGGACTATGTTGACCTCAATTCCATTACATTTAAAATTTGGATGATTATTAAAAATTCTTTCTGAAGAAGAATGTACACAGCACTGATAAAAAATTTTTCATCTAAATCAATTTAACTGAACATGAAAGCAGCATTACAATAGAAGTGATAAGGTGAAAAACAGAGCACTTATCAACTTAGTGAGGCATAGGCAAATATAGTCTCCACAGACGTAAGATTGAACAGGTTATCATGCCAAGAAATTAATTATTTTATAATAATAATAAGACAAATGTATGAAGTCATGCCAGGCTCCATGCCAAATGGGGAGCAACCAGGGCTGGAGCAGCCAGAGACTATTTCAAGCTGCCAGTCTGCCTGACCAGTCTATCAAGCTATTCCTTCCACTCCAAAGTATACTTTCTTTACATACTACTGTAGGTATCTCTGAACTTCTTTATGTCAACCACTTATATCTAGCTCTCAGCCCCCCCTCTTTCTTTTCCCCTGTATAAAGTTTCTTTGCATACCTCTTTCCTGAACATTCCACTTTAGTTTTGTTTTATCTCTTCTTGTTGTTGTATGCCTTCAAGTAGTTTCTGACTTATGGAGCCCGTAAGGCATACTTATCATGGGGTTTTCTGGAGCTGAGTGTTTGAGATTTGCCTAAGATCACCCTACAGATTTTCACAACCAAGCAGGGAACTGAACCCTGATCTCCAGAGTCGTAGTCCAAAGGTCAAATCATGACACCCTAGGTTCTCAAATGGTGGGGTGGGGCCCCCAGGGAAGCATGACAGTTTCTCAAAGCAGGCATTAAACTCAGGCTCTGATTAGCTGACCTTCCACAGAGGAGAGATGCTTGGAATGCTTTTTCAGTATCCCTTTCAACTCAGACCGAGTGGCAGAGAGTGAGAGGGAAAGAGAAGAAAGTAAGTGTCTGGGTATAAGGAGGCTGGGGCTTGTGTATGTGTGTGTAATGGCAATATGAGAGGGACTGGAGTTCCCTCCCCCACTTTCCTTTCCGTTTGCTTTTTCCAAAGGCAGAATCCCTTTTGGAAGAAGCCAAGGTAAGCCATTTTACTTGCTCTGTCCAAAGGCAAAATCCCATGGCTGGTGGGGTTTCTGTCTTTGGAAGGAGCAAAGTTAAGCCCCTTTTCTTTTCTTTTGCTCTTTCTAAAGGCAAAATCCCATGGCTGGTAGGGTTTCTGTTTTTGCAAGGAGCAAAGCTAACCTTTCCTTTCCCTCTGCTCTTTCCAAAGGCAATATCCCATGTACTACATTGAGCAGGATGCAAAAGTAGACATAAAGGGGGGCAGGGGGGAGTTTGAGAACCACTGGATTATGTCATGCTGATTCCCATGCTTACCAATATTCCTTCCTGGTTTGGTACCACAGTGCACTAGGCTTTCACAATCACAGCAATTTATCTACTTGTGGAGTGGTGACATCTCAGATACAAGTAAGCCAGGTATTGAACTTCTTCAGAGGTCTGGAAATATTTATTTATTAAAAAATGCTTATATTTCTCTTGTCCCATTTAATAGTTGCATCCTAAAACGGCTGATGATCACACTAAATACCCTCAAAACATTTTACAGCATCTCCAGCTGACACAGGTTGAGAGCAATATAAAAGACATGCAATGGGATAAAATCAAACTAGAGGGTAACTCAAGCTCCAGTCAGGTTCAAGGCCACGTTTAGAAAGGGGGGGGGGGGGGGGGGGGGAGTGCTCTTTAAAAAATGGAAATAGGAAAAAAAAACCATAAGAATAAGGAATACACTATCCTAAAACCAGGCCCTATGCGGCCAGAACTCTGAGCAGGAGCACTGTGCACACAGTAACATTCTATTGCTAGTAACACTGCTTCCCTCCATTATACTGTATTGTTTAAAGATACCCATCTGTTGCAATTAAAACAAATATTGCCAGGCTATAAAATAAGATACAATCCTCAATTTTATGTAAATTGTAGTTAAACAAGCCATGAAAACACAATTCTTACCTAGCACTGTGAATTTTTTGGCCAGTTAAATGTCATTTTATACTTTACATAGCAGCAGATCCTGGTCTGCTACTGAAGAAAACAGGAAACCACAGAACAAGATTGTTTGACAAATGGCAGAAAACACACATTTCAAAATAAAGTCTCTATTTCATACACTATATTTCAGGGGGACTTTAATGTGCCAATTAACATGATGTGACAATTATGCAAACCAGCTACATCTAACTAACTACTTACCACTCATTAGCAGTATCGCTAGAGGAAATCAAAGAATATTGTAATGAGTGGTATAAATGTTTCAGAACCTGTTTGCATTAAAAGCTGTGCTGCAGCTCCCCCTCTTGGTTAAACAATATCAGTGCTATGTATAAATAAATTATATTCACAGACCATTTTTCTGTTTAGAAAGTATCCAAATAATATTAATGCAAGTTTTAAATATTACAGTAATATTCACAACTAAATGCAATCTTCACATCTAAAACACCAAGTCAGACCAAAAGCAGCACAATTTCAGTCTCTATATGAAAGCCTCCAGAAACACTTGTATTAAGACATGAAAAACACTATTGGCAAAGAAGTAACAACTGCAATAGTCAACAAGTAGCCAAAACCACCACCAGAACTCTCTCTCTCTATATAAAAAATCTCACCCTCCCCTATTTTTAACAAGATGTGTTTGGAGAAGATAATAGGTGATGACAGGTTTATGGCTGTGCTCATGTAGGGGAAATTCACTGTTAAAAGAGTTTGAGTCACCACATTCACAGACATGGTTAGTAGGAATGTGGGAGAAGGCCTTCTCTGTAGCGGTTCCTACAATTTTAAACTCTCTCCTTAGGGAAATTAGGATGGTTTTTTGGTGCTTTCTTTTCCAGCAAGTTTTTGAAAACTGAGTTTAACAAAAGGGAGGAGTTTTTATGGTGAGGTGCTTCTGTTAATCTGTTTTAAAGTAAGATTTTAATTGGTTTCAGTTCTTAATTCTGTTGTTATTTAATACTTTTTAAATCTTAATTTTGTATGTGTTTAACTAAGTATGTTTTATTGTATTCTCTCCCTTTTTGTAAGTCTCAACTTGGAAGAAAAGATGGGATATAAACAAAGTGACAGATGGATGGATGGAACTTACATCTGTGCTAAACAACACTTACCACTCACACCAGCTTTTCTCTTGTTTAGACATTTATAGTTGAAATTCAGCAAACAGAAAAGGCTGTTCCAGGACTGAAAGTTGAACACTGCCCTCCTGCTATTCTGCATTAAAGTTCTACAATTTTGTATGAGTCCTGTATAGGAACCTGGCAATGCCCACACTTAAACAGTGATTCTATCCAGCCAAAAACAAAGAGACATTCAATTCACCACCGTCTGGTTCATGGCTATTCGTATTAAGAAGAGTGACAGACTGGTTTGGACCAGTAGAATTGAAAGTGTCATGATGACTACAAATATTGACTGGCTATTAGAAGTCTGTGAGCATTTGCAGACCCATAGATGCTAGCTGGAACTCAGTAACAGGAAAACAATTCAATTACAGTGAAAAATATTTTTGTTATCTGTCCCAAAGCTAAGATTTCAGCAATTTTTCTATAGCAAGGAGATTTCTTTTTACCAAATGCTACATAAAACAGACAAAAGAGCCAGTGTGGTATAGTGGTCTGTATGTTGAATGAGGACTCCAAGGGATTAAGGTTCAAATCCCTACTTGGTTATGGAAACCCACTAAACGACGTTGGGAAAATCACTCTTTCTTAGCCTCAGAAGAAGAACTCTTTCTGAAAAAATCTCACCAAGATAAGACTGTGATAGACAGTCTTAGGTTGCCATAAGTCAGAAATGATTTGATGGCCACAGCAACATAAAGAGTGTAAAAATTAAGTGGTTGAGTCATACGGACTGCATGACTGATGAGGGGGGGGGCAAATTTCTAAAATGCTACCCTAGGCAAAAAAAAAAAAAAAGTTTTACAGGTAACTGACCTGTTATCTCTCCTTTGGGTGCTACAGGTGTGTGTGGAGGTGACTGTTCCCCCTTTAAAAATCTTACAGGGCATTTAAAGGATGTCCACCCAAAACTTAGTATCACCTATCTGCCACTTGAAATGGTCAAATTCATTCTATTATTTCATCTGCAGACCAAGCTGAAGTATATGCCACAAAATAGATTATTTCATATTTAATGTGTTAATAATATTGGAGCATAAAGCAATTTAAGAAACACAAATTGTCAGTGCTGATTGTTCTTGCTTTCCTCTACAGTCTTATCCAATTACAACTCATCTGTATGCATTACATGGGTTACAAAACTGCAGCTAATTGGAGAATAATTGGTTTTTTTATTGCCAGAATTTGACCACGAAATAGAAAAGAAGTGCAATATGTACTGTCAATGAAACCGTTTTTTTAAAAGGTATGCTTTTGCAGCTGAATATGTGTTCTTTTCAGAATACATTCCTCCTAGCAGAAACAAATAAATTATTTCCAGGAATAAAAAGAAGTGCTTTAAAACAAAGCACATCTACGAATTTTCATTTTCTACTACTCTATATAGAAACAGTAAAATGGTGGTGTAATATCCTAACTGCTAATGGAACAAGTCAAAACGCAACATTTAAAATGTTTAAACCTTATTCTCTCATTAATAAAGACACACTTTCCTAACAAAGTACAGCTCAAACACATTAATAATAATTTTAAAATTAGAACAAGTAAGCTGTTCTAATTTTAAAAATAATTTAAAACACTTTATAAGCATTTAAAACATAACTGAGATTAAAGGTATAGTATGTATGAGTACACATACACACATTAAAAAAACTTTCTACAACAACCAGTTAATCTCCAAAAGCAGGCCTAAATGCAAAGATCTTGACAAAAGGAGAGCAGAGAAGAGGTGACCCTAGCTGCATTTGAAAGCATAAGAGAACAGGAGAAACCATCATCACAATGGTGAGAGCAAGACAGGTTTTATTTCTTACCATGCCCCTCTTCCTGCCACCCATAATGTACCAAAATATGGATCAGCATCCTAGGTTTTGTCCAATATGGAAGAAGCAACTTAGGCAAGATATAAAGAGCTGGTGAAATCCAGTCAAGGCCTTTGATATAGTCAATGGGGTTTTCCATTTCCCTCTCAACATATGAATTTTCTTCCATATACCTGTAACAAATAATGAAATTCTCCTTCCTTTCCATTGAGGATTTTTTTTCCTGGCATTGTGGAGTTTCCTTGTCAAGTTTCTTCAAAGCAGTTTTGCTATTGCCATCCTTTGAGATTGAGATAGAGTGACTTGCCCAGTCACCCAATGGCCAAGCCAGGATTCTAACCCTATTCTCCAGAGTCCAATGCTCAAACCACTACACCATACTGGCTCTCCAACACATTTTAAAAAAACATCTTGAGAGAGAAACAGTTATGACTGTACAGTGTGTCTGTGCGTAAGTGTATATGTAGGCAAATTTTTGGCCTGCTTATAGCCTCAGCTCTACTTCTGTGTGGTTTCTGAAATGCTCTGGTCCTGATATTAACAAAAAGAATAGTGCAGTCAAAAAGAAGAAGAAGAAGAAACAGCAGCAGCAGCAGCAGCAGCAGCAGGAGGTAGTCAAGAAGCAGTAGCCAGCCCAGGTTTAGAATGTTCTCCCCTGGGAGACCAGACTCACATCAACACTGGTCTCATTTTTTGCATCAGGTTTTTAAAAATGGCTTTTTATAAGTCTTTCCACCCTAATAACTTCATCTGCTGTGTACAGATACATGATTTCATATTACAAGTTGATTATCTCGTGTCCAAAACTGTTGGGGCCAGAAGTATTTTGGATTTCAGATTTTTTTATTTATTTTTTATTTTGGAATAGTTGTGTACACAAGACCCCTTTGCATATTGATTTTTCAGACTAACATGGTTACATCTTTGAACTCTAATATTCTTTAGAATTAGTATTCAAACTGGTGTGATCTATATGTTTTCAATTATGTTTTCAATTTATTTTAAAATATATTGGACTATAAAATTGCATATTTTAACTAAACATTTTAATAGAACTTATGCTTAATTTTTTTTACTTTTGTAGAACATTTTTAGCTAAACTTTTATTTTAAATTTTTAAATCTGTATTTTAAATTTTGTAAGCTGCCTGAAGTTCTAAAACATATTAACTGTGTTATATATTATTAAAAAGTAAATACTTACTCTTCATTGTTCCCTCATCTTCCTCATCTTCCGTATTTATCACCATTGTTCCCAGCTGTGACTCTAAGGTGTCATTATATTCTATCATGGTATTGATCCCATCACTCATTCCACAAGCAGCTCTAATTGTACCAGTCTCCCGTCCCCTTGCTCGCACCATGGTTCTAGAATCAGTTTCATCTTCTTCCTGTATACAAATATGAAGATGTTATAAAGGTAGAGGGCAGAAGAAAAAGAGGAATGCCACATGCTAAAGGAACAGACTCAATTATAGAGGTCACAGGCATGAATTTGCAGGGCAGTAGAGGACAGAGGTTTTGTAATTGTCTCATCCACACGACTGCCATGAGACAGGGTCAACCTGAGGTAGCTAACAACAACAACAACAACAAAGATATAGGCATATGGTATAAGAAATTGTATCCCAAGGGCTAGATGAAGGATAGGAACTTTTTCAGATGAATAGTTGCTCTGGCCAAACTGGCACTCTCGTAGGGAAAAAGCAAGTGTCTCAATTTCTACCAGAATTAAAGAACTGAAAGTGTACCATGGTGTGCACATGTGCACACAGACAGAAACCATGAGTCAGTTCAACCCTTTAAAGTGTGAATGTTGACAGTGCCATTTAATTTCATCTAGACACTCTACACAATCCTTTTTAAAAACTTTCTCATTATTGTACAGTGTTCCCTTCTTATCCACGAGGGTTTGGTCCCAGGACTCCCTGTGGGATAATAAAATCCATGGAAGCTCAAGTATAATTAAATACAGTGGCATAATAAAATGATATCCCTTATGTAAAATGGCAAAATCAAGGTTTGCTACTTGGAATTTATACTTTTTTGGCGTATTTTCAAGCCACAGATGCTTGGAGGGCTGACTGTATCTATATACGTGACCTCTAATGTCACACAATATGTACAACTGGGGATGGGAAAATACTGGAAATCATTCACACTTTTCACACTGCAGTTTGTACGGAGCAAAAGGATAAGTTGTGCACCTTCTTCATGTGGATTTGCATGTTGCCCTTCCTTAACTCTTTACAGATGGAAATTAGAAATAAAAAATACAGGAAGCACCTTTTACAAAATTAAAAGCAACTAAAGATTTAGGCAGTCTTCTCTAGTTCTGCTATTTCAGATGACACATTAGCAACTGAACCTGGCAACATCTGCAGGCACAACATATGGTCTAACGCTGACCCAAAATGCGCCAAAATGCAAAATATTTGGAGCTACAGGACAAATAGTGTAGTATGTACACATGCAAAGCTGGAGAGATATGTGGCTACAAACAGACATGAATAAATGTCAAGGAGTGTTGCCACTGCTGCCTCAACAGCAGAAGTAGATGGCTGGAAGGTTCCTCAGCGATCTCCTGTACAGTAATCAGGTCCCTTATATAAAATAAAATGGTGCAGTATTTGTGGGCTGCCAACACACATGGTTGAAAAGAGACACAAAGACGTTTTTATAATCTAGTTTTTAAAAAACACATGAAAAATAGAGTGAACTTTCTGATAACTGGGGCAGCAGTGGGAGGAGGCAAGCAGCACCAGAAATGGGTGGACAATACGACCCAGGAAGAGAGCACAGGAAGTCTGTAGCCCTCTAGCCCCCAGCTTATGACTTTAAGCTGGTGGCACTGCCACCACCGCTAGCGCTCCTGATTGTTCAACAAGGCAGAAGTAGGTAGCTGGCAAATATCCCAAAATCCAAAAGTTTCAAAAATCCTTAAAACCTCTGGCCCCAAGCATTTCAGATAAGGGAGACTCAGCCTGTATTTTCAAATCATGTGCCTTGAATATTGTATTATTCTCTTACTGCCACCTCTAAGATCACTAAGTGGAGACCTACTGATTTATATGGAGGTTTTTTATCCTGCTCTTCAGAAAAAATGCTCCCAGAACAGCTTGCAAAGTTCCATAATAAACTCTTAGGCTTACACTGAAGCACACGTGCGCGTGCGCGCATGCGCATACACACACACACACACAACCCCTAGAGATGGTCCCTCTACTTTTATGCATATTACTGTTGGTTCCAATGACCTCTGTGTGGTTGGATAATAGGGGTCCAACTCAGCTGGTGAGTGGGAACAATAGGTTGACTTGTTTACTTATTGATCTTTCTCCTAAGATTTTCTTCTAAAAATGCAGGCTGAAGGGATCTAATGAAAGATTTACAAACAGTCAAGCCAGTTAAAACCCAGAAACAGAGAATTAACATAATTACTACAGGCAGCACAGTATTTTAAGCAGTTTTAATACTCACTGAATTTTCTTCATCATCATGATACAATTCACGCTGCTGAGCTTCCTGAATTTTCAATTTAATATCCATTGCCTCATTAATCAAATCTCTCAGGATGAAAACTCCTTTTGCACTTTTCACAAATGGATGCTAGAGAATACACACAAATAAAAAAGTAAGAACTTTGAACTAACATATACTAGCAGAACAAAAAGTCTAATCCCAGAGTTAGCATTCCCATTAGCTCTGTTGACTGAACAAGTAATGCTGCCAGAAAACTAATGCAAGTATATTCCAAGCCATATCAGTCCTATCCAAGCTGTACAATTTGTAAGTCAAATTTAATTCTGATCCACTATGTTAAAATTATATAATTAACCCAGGACACTCAAAGGGCTACTACTGCAAAGCAAACTCTAGCCAATTTTGTAAAGCGGTGACATGAAATTATTTTAATTCAAAAATGTGCATGATCTAGTTATGATCTATGCCAGAAGCTTTATCAACATCAGTACTTATAGTTCAGATATACCTGACCTGCAGAGGCTCTGCTGGATATGCTAGTTGGAATCCTCTGCATGTTTCTTTGGGAAGCAGGCCTAGCAAATTAACTAGGATTTATTTCTGACTGAGCATGCATAAGAACAAGTTGCTCTTGTCTGTATCATTGCTCTCAGTGTACCAGTGGGAAGAAATGCAAACTATACCAGTGGGAGGAAATGCAGAAAATAACTGCAGATTAAACATATATATATATAGAGAGAAAAAAAGTTCAAATGGATTACTTTGCCAAATGTCTGCCTCAAAGCCAGGGTTGTCAAAAACATCTCTGGCCAGTGTTTATTTCACTACACCGAAAAACTCACCAAGAAAGAGATTATACAGGCTGAAGGTGACATATTCAATTATGGAATGTTCTACTGTAAAAAAAAAATTTTCCACTAAAAATTTAGAATAGGTTCTCACATAGCTCCTATTCACATAACGATAGAGTTTTGGGTTTTCACCATGCCTGGGAAATAGCAGAAAATATGCAGAGACTAACCTGAAGCAATTGTGTTGCAGTAGCTCTTTGTTCTGGACACTTCACAAGACACTGTTTTACAAAATCTGTGAATTCATCTGACCAGAGTTCTGGCTTTCGGAATGTTGGAGGTGGATTTGTTGGAATCATAAAAATTGCCTGCAAACAACAATACTTTTTTCTATCTTGTTCTCAACTTTTAAGAATAAAACGGTAAAATCACACTTAAGATAACTGCAAAACATTTTAAGTTATCCTTGAGCTATCTTGACATTGTTCTGTTGGGTAAAAGGCTGATAAATATTCTAAATGCATCAAATGACGTCTGGCGTTGGAAGCTAAGAAGGTTAGTACTTAGATGGAAGACTGCCAATGAATACCAGGTGCTGTAGGTTGTATTTCAGAGGAAGAAAATGGCAAAATCACCTCTGAGTATTCCCAGGCTAACAAAACACTATGAAAATCTGGGGATTACCATTAATCAACTGGTGACTGGAAAGCATATATACAAACAGAGGCTACATCTGGAATCCTGGCAGAAAAGCATTGTCCCCTTAGAATCTCCCATTCATGAACTGTGTAATTTCAGAGTTGTCTTGCTTTTCACATTCATGTTTCAGTAAAGACATGTTTTCCCAAAAAACTTTAACTTCAGTGCAGTCATGATGCAATCTGATTAAAATGTGGTAAAAATGGGAAAACGTGTAACAAATGCACTCAAATCTTCCAGCTGTATCAATCAGTTGGGTACAGTATGTGTTTCCACATACATGTTGGTAACACATATTGCATTTGTATTTACTAGTCCTATCTACCTAGTGAGCTCATACTAACATACCATGAGAACTGGCTCCCAACTTCACTAGTGCATTACATGGTTAAGTAGCTTAGTCTTGGGTTGATTTATCCAGCTCTTACCCTCATTGGGTGAATATCAGCATATGGTGGCTTTCCTTCAGCCATTTCAATAGCTGTAATGCCAAGGGACCATATATCTGCTAGACAATTGTATCCAATTTCTTGGATCACTTCAGGTGCCATCCAAAACGGTGTCCCTATCACAGTGTTTCTTTTTGCCATGGTATCCTAACACAAAGAAAGAACAGAAAAAATTAAGTAAGTTAGCTAAATCAAAGAAAATACATGAAAACAAATAAAAATCTTTCCAGGGAATTTAGTATTCACCAGTACTGTGCACTTCAGAAACACTATGGATATGGAAAAATTGAAGATAGATATATAGATATAGATAGTAGTATGTCCTTTGACTCCTCTAATAGGTATTGGAAACAAGGTTGCCATTTCCCTCGTTGGGTTGTTTAGGTTGAGGGAGTTTGCCAAAAACTAGAAGTGACTTCCAGTTGACTCCAAGGTCCCAAAAATACTACTCTTGGAGCTAAAACAGATTAAATGAGGAAGAGGCATTTTTGTTTGTTGCTTCTTCTTTGTTTAAATGAGTTGCACTCTTCAAGGATGTCAAGAGGAATGTGTAGTCTCTGAACTTGAGTAGTTGCTTACCCCTTTGAGAACAGCAAACTTTGTTGCCATAAATATCTGATCTCTACATAGCACCCATGATTTATACAATCAAACTTCCTGAAAAGGTCTTTATAAATGATGACTGTGCAAGTACCACCCTGCCTCCATGCAAGTCACAAAACATTAATGTAGAGGAGACTGGCTAATATGAACAGCTCTTACAAATGATGAGTTGGATCCAACATCTCTCTCATACTATTAGATGAAGGTTCGTTATTTGCAGAAGGTCCCTCCACTTGATTATGTGGAATCCCGCACACAGTATCCCACAGCTTACCCGATTTGCCAAGGTCCCTGTGTGCTATTTAAAGGTGGTGAGAGGAGCTACTATAAAAAGGATACCTACTTCTGTTACTCCAGCAACATGCACCAAGATATGTATCCAGCCCAGTATAATCACATATAAAAACAAGTGTGCAGAAGGAATTTCACTCACTGTAAGTTGGCCTGCTACTCCAAAATCTGCAAGTTTAGCATGCCCTTCTGTATTGAGTAATATGTTGCCAGCTTTGATGTCACGGTGTATTTTCCTCATGAAATGTAGATATTCTAGTCCTTTGAGTGTTGATTGTATTATTGTAGCAATTTCATCTTCCATCAACTAAAGAAAGAAAATTAATTTAGTAGAAAACTGTACATTAATTGTTACGTGTTACATCTTACTACAATAATGTCCAAAACCCACAAAACAATGGCAGGATGCAGACTGCCCCTTTCCCCGACGTATCGGGACCTCAGTTACCACAGTGGCAGCCCCAGAGGCCCCGATCCGCCGCTTTTCCTGAGTGGTGGGGAAAGGGAGAAAGGGACCACTCGGCCCCTTTCTCTTTGTACCACTGGCGCAGCCGTTTAAATGCCGTGCCAGCGATATGCATGGCCGAAGGAGCTCCAAAACGGAGCTCTTTCTGACGCCACTCAAAGGGCGCCACAAGCGCCCTCCAGTGGCGCCAGGACATTATGTCCGCACCGCTTGGCTGTGGCGCAGCCATGATGTCGTAATGGTGCGCCCATGTAGAAAGGGTGTCGCCATTACAATGTACTAGGGTTGCAGGGCATCTGGAAAGGATGCTCCAAGGCAACCCTAGTATGTATTCAAGCCGGCGCTTTGCGCCGGTCTGGATACCGCCAGTGATACCTTTATTGGGGCAACCAAAATGTAAATAAACAAATATGTTGCAAGCTTTCAAAGCTCCAGTGGCTAACTAACTACAATTAGTCTATATATTAGTAAAACAATAATTAAGACCATAAGATCCAATGTACATGTCTCTTTCCTTGTCACATCACCTAGCATTTGATCATCCATTAAAATATTATTAAAAGGTAACAGCAGCACAAGTAACCTACAACACACCCATTCCAAGCTCCCTCTTTCCTCAAGTGCCCTACAAAGCTCCTGGTGCATTCCAACATCTCAGGTGACTGTTTACCTGTTTACAACAATATCTGTAAGCTTAGGACATTTGACATTCAACACAGTCATAACAGACATGAACAATCTGATCCAAGACAAGCTTTTGCAATATCTAAATATGGAGACTATATAATAAATAAGATATATTCTCAGTTATCCCAAAGATCATGCATGCATCAAATCAGGCATAAATAACCCGCGCTCATAACTCTGAGTACCACAGAGGACACCAAAGTCATAATACACACACACACACACACACACACACAAAACCACACCCTGATCTTTAGAGGATTCTATTAATTCATAAACAGTGTTCTCATTTAAATACGTCTTTCATATTATTTATCTGAAATATCTGTAACATTTCAATCTAGTTTTCAAGGTTATTTATAATAAATACAACAGCCTCAATCTAAAACTAAAGCCCAAACTAGAGTGGATCCAATAAATCAACTGATGAATGGTGAATTGATACTTATGCAAAGCTCATAGATTTAATGCAATTACTTTTACCAGCGTGAGCAATGGAATTTAGGCCAATGAGTCACAACTCCCACCTGATAGGATTTCCTTACCCAGTCACAGTTGTTTCCTACAGCATCTGGAGCAGATACAAAAGGCAATGAGAAGAGTAAAGACCTCTTCCAAGCCTTCTACTGCTAACTCTATGAACTACAGTGGATTAAACAACTAACTGATAAGTGACACATTCTTCTGCATCCTAACATAATCAACCAATGGTAGTCACGCACACAAATATAACACATGCTGCCATACATGTACGAATGCAGTGTGCCTCATGCAGAATATATACATACAGTGCAAAAAAGAAGAGACAACAGAGGGGGTGCTAAGACAAGAAGCTGTTGCCATTCCAGTGGTAATACAGAGAAGGAATATTCTATGTGTATTGTTTCACATCTTGTGTTACTAAAAAAGTCATGCTAATGACTAGATGTTACTTGGGACATCAAAACATTGTATTAACACTCAATATTTCCATTGCAAGAATGTCAAGAATTTACTAGGATGCTGAAGGAGTACATACTGTTTTATTTCGCAGTCTAATGATATCAGAGACAGATCCAGCACCACAATATTCCATGACTATCCAGAGGTCAGTGTTCTTAAAATAGCTGCCATAGTATTTGACTACATGAGGACTAAGGAAAAAATAAGAGTAAATATAATTTAAGTGGGTTAAATATATATTGTACACACTTTAGCAAATATCAAAAGACAGACATAAATCACACTCTTAGTTCAGCATTATGTGTCCAACTGAAAACAAGAACTCGGAAAAAAATTCACTGTCATATTTTTTTAGTTCTGCAGGTTCACTCATACATCAGGTGAATGTGTTTTAGAAATCCAAAGTAAACACATACCTTCCCTTATGTGGGGGATCCATTCCGGACCCCCCCATGTAAGGGAAATACCACGGGTGCTTGAGCCCTATTAAAAACAATGGGGCTCATGCTCATGGCGGCGTGACATTGCTCTTTCTGGTGAACAGCAGCACTTCTTCCGGCATGGCTTTCAGATTATGCTGAAAGCCGCATTTATCGCACCTGCATACGACATGGGCGGACTGTACTTAAGGCTGTTCTGTACAGTGAATAAACTTGATTTAATTACCTTTAATGGATGATCAATAATGGAAGAATATTATTAAAGCACAGGAACTGTCTGACTCTCCAGAGGTTGCTGAACCTTTTAAAAACTACTGATGTAGAACAAAACAAATAAAAACCGAAGTCTACCTGTTATATTTTCTTTGCAAATTTTTCCACATCTAAAAAAGCACTCAACTGTAGATTTACTAGGAAACACTTAGGGCCTGTATGCACAGGCCGAAAGCCCTGTGTTTCCTTGTCCTGGCATCATCCTATTCAGGCGATGTAGGCCAAAAAACCCCAGACCAAGAATGACTGGTCTGGATGCTGATCTGGTGATGCTGGACTGATCCCAGCCCAAAGAGGCCTCAGCACAGGTCAAAATGTCCTGCTGTTTGACACAGAGTTTTGTGGAAATTCCATGGCAACAGTTGACACATAACATTGCTACACACGCTCCTTACTGGCCACCGGCACATCTTCTCAGAAGGCCCCCACTGCTGCCTCTGATGTCAAAAGGCAAGACCTGGCCACATGTGTGAAGCCAGGTACCACGTTTCTGCCTTTACATGGCGGCAGCAGCAGGTGACGGGCATGCAATGACAGCATATCCATGGTGAGGTGGCAGGCAGACATATGAACACTCGACTGTTGTTGTGCTGGCCCAGGGAATGGCCCAGGCCAGAAACAGGGGCAGAATACCATGGGCTTGGCTCATGGTATCCTGCCTGTCTTGTCAGGCCCTTAGTCTGAGCTGAGATGAAGGCTGACCAGGAGACCTACTACACCTATGACCATACATTTAAGTTCCTGGGTTTAACTTTGTAACACCCTAGCCAGAGACTGGGGCAAGATACCACCTGCAGATATCTACCAGTACTCTTGGGATTACCTGTTGAGACCCTGATCTGTGAATGTTTCCATCTGAAGCCAGTCAAGCAGACACAAGAGATCAAGTCTTTTCTATATTAGCTATTTAGTAAACAAAACAAAAAACACAAAAAATTGCTCACATCAGTTCACAGGGATAACTAATTTTTGAAAAAAGTTTGAAAAATTCAGTGGATTGGATTGATAAAATTTTCCTCTTTTTAAGAAAAGATTTTTAATTTTTTTTTACTTAATCTTCAACAGTGTTTTAATGTTATGTATACTGCCATGAGAGTCCATTCAATATCTAGAATAAACATTTTTAAAAAACAATTTTTGAGGATATAACTCATAATATGCTATGAGAATCAACCTCTTACTATAAAGCAGGGCTAGGAATCATGTTAACACTACTGCAGATATTGTTGGACTGCAACTTGCAGTGGCCCTTGCTAGTACAGCCAATGGTCAGGAATGCTAGCACTTGCTATTTAAAATCTGGAAGGCCACATGATTCATCCCTCTGTTTTAAGACAAGACATTGGTTTAAAAAACATGGAATCTGGCAAGTTTACTCTTTTTCACACATGTGTTTATTCAAAGTATTTTACTCTACTTTTCCTCAAAATTTGAAACGTTTAACAAGTGTAAGAATAAAACCTTCAGGAGGTTCTTTTTTTGTTTGTTTGTTTCAGGTAGTAGCCAAGCCATAATTTATGTTAACTTATTAGCCCCACATATGCACACACAAACGTCAAGGATTATTGGAAAATAAGAAACTACTACTCATCTCATCTACAGAGAATGGGAAAGAAAGGACTTGTTCCCTTTGTAAGCCTTTTTTGTTGTAAGCACTGGTAGTGTCTCATTGCTCCCACTGTCTTCAAGAAGCCTGGTAAGACATGACAAGAAAATGTCCCTTGGAAGAAAGGAAGATTTTCCATCTCTTTCCATAAACTCTGACAATGGTGACTGCAGCAAGATTCTGTCAGTGCTGTTACAAGAAAAACACAATATATAGTGTCTTACTTTTTGTGTAGTAACAGTACATTTCTTAGTGTTATATACAAGATTCCCTTCTAAAATTCCTAAAATATTACCCGTTGGGGAGATCTGGCAGAAAAGTAAGCAGATGAAAGGATATATTTCTTGTTTCTTCCTCCAAATACACAGCATGAGGAAATAAACCATACCCTTTCTTCTCTTTCCCCTGAACATGAAAGGAGGGTGATGCTTTCCTTACCTGTTAGGATTCTGAAAATATATATATATATATAGGGTACTTGCGTTTGGAAGATTTTCTCACCACTGAAGAGTGAAAATACTGAACACAGAAGCTCACCTATCACACTGCTGCATTATGGATATTTCTTTAATAATTTCCTGCAAATCAGACTCAACAGGAACTTGCTTAATTGCAACAACTTGGCCAGTTTCTTTATGGATAGCTTTGAATACACTGCCATAGGACCTGTAACAAGAAATAAAGCCAATAAGGCAACTGACTTACCATACATACTCGTCTGTAAGTCAAAAAAAATTATGCCCCAAAATTGACCCCAAAATTCCCAGACAACTTATATATGGGTCAGTATGGTAGTGCAATGGCAGCTCTTTCAGATTTCTTCACCAATGTGGTGGGGAGAGCTGTTGGAGAAGCAGATAGAGCGGTGGACGATCAATTGCTGCTTCTTTAAGAGTCTTTCTCTCTCACCCTCTTTCTCCTTCTCTTTTTTTTATTACCGTATTTTCCGGTGTATAAGATGATCCCCAACTTTTCCAGTTAAAATATAGAGTTTGGGATATACTCGCCGTATAAGACTACCCCTCTTCCAACGCACAACAAATAAAAAAAAACATCAGATATGATTTCAATACAGTAGTAATTTTAATTCAAATGCTTATGACATGCAGGTGCTTAACAGGAAAACGGTCACTTAGCCAGCACTGAGCCAGGGCAGTCAAAGCGGTCTTAAAGTGGATTATTTCTGCAGTGTGTTTTGGACCATAGTCCAACACTCAAGCCAAGGCACCAGCCTGACGTACTTGACAGGAATGCTGAGAGGATAAAATACTGTGGAACCGCTGAGTCCCTGAAGCAAAAGGAATTGTGTGAAGTGTATTTTTGTTTTGTTTTTTTAAATTAATTCTTAAAAGACCTGTACTGAAGAAACCAAGAGGTTATTCTTTGCCCTATGCAGTGGTCCCGAAACTATGCCCTTGAAGAGATGGACTTCATCTCCCAGAAGCCTCTGCCATGTTGGCCAATAACCTGGGATTCTGGGAGCTGAAGTCCAAAATCCCCTCAAAGAGCAGAGTATGGGGAGCATTGCGGCCTATAGTAATATTTCCCAAACTTTGGGCCTCTATATATTTTGGGCTTCCTCTCCCTGAATTCCTGTTTGCTAGGTTTTCTGGGGCCTCTGGGAGCTGAAGTCCCAAACCCTTGGAGGACCAAAGTTTGGGAAGCTTTGCCTTATAGAGCCTTAACCCAGTTCCAGTATATCAGTGGTTCCCCTCAAACTATGCCCTTTAAAAGAATTTTGGGCTTCATTTCCCAGAAGCCTCAGCCATGTTGGCCAATAGTGTGGGATTCTGGGAGACGAAGTTCAAAATCCCTTGAACAGTACAATTTGGGGACCATTGATATATAGTATTATAGTATCCCAAATTGTTCTCTTTAAGAGATTTTGGATTCCAACACCCAGAAGCCTCAACCATGTTGGCCAGTAGCCTGGGCTTCTGAGAGCTGAAGCCCAAAACTCCTTAAAAGAGCACAGTTTGGGGACCCTTTAAATCATCATTTCGAGCCTCCATTTTAGTTCACTAACCTCTCTCTTTCAATCCATCTCTGAAAATGAACCACCTCCCCTCACTGCTGGCCCTCCACTACTCCATAATCATTCACCACATTCCCAACAAACTCCCTCAGGAACCCCATTTGACGGAGGCCCAGAGGGGAATGAAGGAGACAAAGAGGTGATGCAGGCTGAGGGAGGGAGGGAGGGACCCGGTAGCCTTTCAGGCTGTACCAAGTAAGTCCACCGCCATTCTGAGCTGATACTCTGATTTGTTCGAAGGCGCCTACCAAAGCAGCCTCCTTGCCAAGCCCAGGCCACCTCATCCTATGCTGTACTATTTGCGAGAATTGTAGTGTAGTGCTTCCCTTTTCGTGTGAAATAGAAGAGGCAGAGCGGGGATGGTGGGGTCGGCTTCCACAGCCAACATATACATGCATTGAGGGACTTTTACCTTTGACTTATCCACTGGTCATACCAAAATCCATAATTTTGGCCAGAAAACCTGCCCTTCCCTTATACATGAGATCAACTTATAGTTGAGCATATACAATATATGATGGAATGTGCCATGTATAGAAAAATTCTATACTAGATGAAGTTTTTAGGTTAATATATGACTGATGATTCTAACATGTTTAATATTAGGGGTCATATTAGGAATTAGCTGGGAATCATTTTAATATTTTATTAAAAGTCCTATTAACATAATACACATAAATACAGAGGATACAAGGCATTCTGATGGCACGCAGGTTGCTTTATCCCCAAACTTAAACTTTGTTAAATAATTATACTACAATAATACTCCCAAAAATTATTTATCATGAATACTTCTGTTTTCCAAAGCTATAATGAAAAATGATGAGATGTGTATCTTCTAGCTCTTCAAAGACTGATTTACAACAAGCTTCCTTTTACTACATTTTGCAAGGGAAGCCATACATCGTCATCATTGTTTATATAGTGCCATCTCAGTACATGGTGCTTTACAAGAAAGAAAGAAAGAAAGAAAAGGGAAAAAAACAGTTCCCTGTCCTCATACTCAGGGATTAAGTCCAGCAGAAATTGCCTCTTCTTCTTCTCTCCCTTCGAGGCCAGGGCAGTGACAGGTGGGATGTAAAAATGAAGTAGGGCCTTAAAGCAGGCATAAAACTTTGAAGGTCAATGGTTTGATTCATGTTTCTTTAGTTTTGTTTGCATAAATCAAGAAATTGCTCTGTTTTATAGAACAGACAAACAGGTCCTAGTTGATTTCTAAGAGCAACAGCTGCAACAGGTGCTTAGTACATTCCTTAGATAACAGAGAGAAGCGTTCTGCTTCTCATAACATTCACTTACCCTTCACCAAGTTTTTCTAGTACATCAAACACTTCTTCAGGTTGTTTTGTTAAACTGTCTTCATCTAACTTCCTTAGCTGCCTATAACCAAAAGAAAATTTGTAAGACACTATGGAGATTTCACAGACATGACTGTCAACTGTTTTTCTTAAAACATAGAATCATTTGTAGAAAACATTCTCACAATGCTTTGCTGAGCCCACTTAATTAAACTTATATCCTACATTTCTGCAGAAAAAAATTCACTCATGTCACTTATTAAGAGATTAGGAAAAGCTAAGTCAAATCTATGTTCTCTTTTCCTAGTGTTTTTTAAAAGTCTCTACAACTACGGATAGCATTTTTAATGAGTAGATAAAGGAAGACAGGCTACCAGTGCTACAGCCAAGGAATATGGGGAGGTGCTTCTGGCCCTCCCAAACAAACTGAACCAGTCTTGTTACAGTGGAATTTTAAAGGAATCTCTAGAAAAGAGTTAGGAAAAGTGGGCCACGTATGGTCTATTAGTCCCATTTTTGTAACCTTGAGAACCCTCTGGTAGTTTCCCAAAGCCTTCTGTATTGTCGTCATCTTCATCTTCTTCTTTTTTAAAAATAGCACCGTCTTGGAGTGCATTTTTCACTCCAAAACGGCCCAAAACTGAACAAATCTTTCTACCCTCGCAAAGCCCCACCATCACCTTTAATAAAGTGAGAATGGAAGGAAAAATGGTCACCAGAAGTAACATGACATCACTTCCACAATAGTAGGAGGCCATTTCAACTGCAGACCACTATAGTTATGAGGGAGAAAATTGATTCCCACCCTGCAAGCAGTTCCACAGCCAGACTCTGGAAGCACAAGACACAATTCACAAAATATGTCAAAACGGGACAAGGAAAGGGAGATCCAATATGTGTTTCTCTAGAAAAATAAATGAATACATTAATGCTCCATATAATCCTAGTAAATAAGATGCACACAACAAACAAATGAAGACTAAAAGCAGTTACTTTATTCTGCTGGTTGAAATTAAACAGATATCATATTTTTAGTGAAATACAAAAAAGTGCTGCTTTAGCGAGCAATATAGGACATAGACAATGGAAAGGGAGGAGGTGAGAGGAAGCTAAGTGAATCTGAACAAGTGGACTGATATCAACAAAAGCTCATGTTAAAATGAAACAGTCTAAAAGGTGCTGCTGAAATCATTTGCTCCCTTCATGTTCCATTTTATGTTGAAACAGATTAATACAGTTGAAAACTAGGGCATAAGCAGTATAGGCCAAATGTCTAGAGATAGGTTGCTTTCTACACTATTGGGCAGAGAGGCAGGAAGCACAAGAGAGTCAGATGAGAGTATATTCCTACCTAGGCTATATTTCAGAGGAAGGATCTAGCAATACGACCTAAGCTAAGTTCTGTTTTTCATATATAATTATATACAACCCCACACCCACACACACCCACACACACATACACTAAATATACAGTAACAAAAAAGTATTTGTTCATTCATTTTGTTTACAATTAAGTCAATGACATTGTGACACAGACTGAACTACTATATCAAAATTAAAGTAAAGCTAAGCCAACCATGTGCCAAATACAAACCTGATGACATTCTGTAGATTTTAAAGATTTTCACAATCAAGCCTGCTAACTGGGAACCAGAAGTTTGGATATTGTCAGGGTGGGATGCAAAAAGACACTATGTGCATCCAGAAGAGAGAAGCTTCAAATGGCAGATGAAGCTCTTCAAGACGTTAAGGACGAATGGAAGCAAAGGTAAGGAGACTGAAACTAGGTCAGAACCCGAATGCAACTATTCAACAACTGTGCACAGGGAGAAGGAAGACTGCTATATATCAATGCTGACAATAAATGATGACAACAAAAAAGTAAGAACAAGAGACCTTTTCCACAAGCTCTGATAAATCAAAGGGAAATTTAAGCCAAGTATGGAGATGTTTTTACAACCAGCAGCAAAACACATTATAAGACCAAGTAAAAATAAGGACTCTCTGGAAATAATAACTGAAGAACTATATAAAAGAGATGAAGGATCACAGATTTATTCAAGGAAGAACCATTTAAAGAGGAAACTACATTTTTAGGAGGTGAAGCAGAAGCTACTCTCGAGCCCTTGGCAGAATAAATCATCAGGAAAAGTGACTACTAAGAGAGCTGCTTTTAGCTAAGACAGAATCTACAGTACTCTAGTTCTACCTAAAATCTGTCAACACATATGTAAAACAAAACAAACAGTTGATAAATTGGAAAGCTCATATACATTCCAATCCTTAAGAAAGGGGAAACCAGGGATTGCAATACAGGACCATTGTGTTAACCTCCCATGCAGGCAAAGTGATGCTCAAAATTCTACACTCAAAGACTTTTCCACATATGGAGCAAGAATGCCAATGTGCAAACTGTGTTTAGGAATGGAAGAGGTACTAGGGATCATATGCTGGATAAGGAAGCAACAAAAAAATTTCAGAAGAATCATCCTGTGCTTTACAAATCTAACAAAGCTTGATTGTGTACATCAGGGGTCGCAACCTCCGGCCCGCGGGCCACATCCAGTCCCCGGAGGCGCCAGGACCGCCCCTGCTCGCCCCTGCTGCCGATTCTGCCCGATGCCCCTCTGCCGCCATTTTGGCAAGGCCGGGGCGGAGGGCGAAGGAGGAGGAGCGCGGCGCCCATTAGGAGGCCTGGCCTGCCCTGGAGCCCTCTAACAGGCTCCAGCGAGCGCACCGGCCTCTACATGGCGCCGCCATTTTCTGTTTAAAAGGGGAAGTCTGCGCGACGAAATCGCGAGACTTCGCCGCCTTTTTAAAGCAGAAAATGGCGGGCCCGTGTAGGAAGCTCAGTGCGCTCGCTGGACTGCTGTTAGAGGGCTCCAGGGCAGAGCCAGGCCTCCTAATGGGCTCCGCGCTCCTTCTCCTTCACCCTCCGCCCTCCTGGCCCTGGCCTTCACCCTTCTGGCTCTGCCCTCCCTCTTCGCCTCCCCCTATAATGGAGATGGGGGGAAGGGGAGAGAAAGCGAAAGGAAAAAGAAAGAAAGAAGAGAGAGAGAGAGAGAGAGAGAGCCAGAGCCCCTGCCACACAAGGGTTGGTTCCTTGGGGGAAGAGGGTTATTCTCTTGCAAAATGTCTCCACATGGGCTGGCTTGTTTTTCTGGTTTGGGACACTGTGCATGCATTTCCCCCTGTTCTGCGGCCTTATGGTCTGCTGCCACATGCTACAAAATTGCTTTTATTATGCTTGCATCCCTTGGTATTCTCTTTGCAAAATGTCTCCACAATGGGATGCTTGCTCCTTTGGGTTTAGTAGCTTCCATGTTTGTAACTATTATTATTATTATTGTTATCATTTGCTGTTGCATTTTGGATTATGGTGTTTGGCTGAGATGCCAGTCTTTGTATTTTGTTAATACATTTTTTTAATTGCTGATGAGATGAATAAATTTATATCTGGAAATCCATATATATCTATTTACAGATATGGTATGAATATATCAATAAATACACTGTGTCTTATTCTTTGTTTTGTTTGGGTCTCAGACAACGAGACCTAAGTTTGAATCCCTGCTTGGCCATGGAAAACTACCAGTTCGCCTTGGGCAAGTGACTCTCTAGCCTCAGGGAAGACAAAGCAACCCCTCCTGGAACCAATTTGCCACCATGATAGGTTTGCCCTGGGCTTCTCAAACTATTCAGAAGACTATTTCGGCTCCGCCCCCAGAGGGAGGAAGCTCCGCCCCAGAGTGTGGCTCCACCCAGGAGGGTGGAAGCTCCACCCCCAGTGTGAGGCCCCATCCCCGGGGGTGGAATCTCCACCCACCCCCCAGCTTCGGCCCCCCAGTTGTCTGAGGGACAGCAACCCGGCCCCCGGCTCAAAAAGGTTGCCTACCCCTGGTGTACATCATGAAAAAACATGGATCATTCTTAAAGAAATTGGTGTGCTACAAAATTTTATTGTCCAGAATATGGAGAAACAGAATGGTTTCCAATTGGCATAGGGACGAGGAAAGGCTGCATTGTATCACTCTGGTCCAAAACACACAGCAGAAATACAGTCAACTCTCCTTATCCACGGATTTTTTTATCCACGGATTCAAGCATCCACGTCTTGAAAGTATTTTTTAATAAGTATAAATACCAAATAGCAAACCTTAATTTTCCATTTTATATGTGACACCATTTTGCTATACTGCTGTATTTAACAGGACTTGAGCACCCACGGATTTTGTTATCCACGGAGAGTCCTGGAACCAAACCCCAGCAAATAACAAAGACCCACTGTAATTCAAGACCGCTTTAACTGCCCTGGCTCAATGCCAGGGTGTCTTGGGAATTGTAGTTTGTTGTGGCACCAGAACTCTCTGATAGAGAAGGCTAAATGTTTCATGAAACTACAGATTCCAGAATTCCCTAGCATTGAGCCAGGGCAGTTAAAGCCGTCTCAAACTGAGTTATTTATGCAGTATGTTTTGGACCTCTGTTTAACTTTTATGCTAAACATTAGCAGCTAGCTCATTAATTGCCTTTTGTAAGAATAAGACATATATGCCTATAAGTCCATTCTGGAACCCATCATGATAAAATTAGTGTGTTGAATATAATATTTGCTAGAATGAGGAAGATCTTTGGAGTCTCCTCAAAGATTCATTACAACAATGTTATAGTTGTACAGTTTGTAGAATTTCAGGAAAATGCACAGGTTAAATGTAAAATATCTTTAATAAATAACTCTTCAGCACTGTAAAAAATAAATGAATATTCCCTTTGGCAGTAATAGCTGATTTAATATTTAGAGAGAAAAATGCTTTGCTCATAAAATAATAGCATTATGCTACCGGAGGGAGGAAGAGAAGGAAGAAAACTGATAGGAAGTAAATCAACTCAGATGAAATGTGTTCCTGGAGAAGATTTCCACAGATACCATGGACTGCTAAACAAGACAAACAAATGAGTCCTACAGCAAATCTAGCCTGATCTCTCCCTAGAAGCCAAGATAATTAAACTGAGACTGTCATACGTGGCTGTATCGTAAAAAGACACAACTCATGAGAAAAGACAATAATGCTTGGTAAGGTAGAAGGCAGTAGAAAAAGAAGACTGCATTACAACAATGGACAGACTCAATCAAGAAAGCCATAGCCATGTGTCAGTAAGACCTGAGCAGAACTGTTGTTGAAGGGTGACTTGGAGGTCTCTTATTCATAGGGCCAATGTAAGTTGAGGTCAACTTGATAACAATTAAAAACAAACATGCAAGATTCACCATGACTTGTTAAAATGAGGAAACATTACTAAAACTCAAACCCAGGAAATGATGAAATATTGGAAATAGCTTCAGCAAAAAGCACTAAGATCTGAGAACTGGTTCTTGTTCAAGAAGGAAGTCAATAGATAGGTCGCTGTTCCCAGACAGCTCAGAAGACAACCGATATGATTATTCTGAGACACTAACAGCTTCTAAAATATAAGTAACTAGTATTTAACTCAAATGGTTTAGCAACCAACCATGTATCAAAACACAGTTTCTGTGGTAAGCTTAGGAGCAGGCCTAGCTATTTATCTGAGAAAAATTGATCAGAAGACATTAACATTAAACATGAACAATAAAGAGCGCAGATATCTCCTGATTACAAACTCAAGCTATAAATTTTAAGTCATTGATTTACTTATCTGAAGCAATATTCTATCCTTTAGCCAAAAGGGCTCTGGAGTGACTTGCAACATAAAAACAAGTATGCATGACAGGTTCTTTCCCTCAAGTCTGTATACTAAAATATAAGATATGATACAAGAGATCGTGAAGTAGGGGGTGGGACACTGTTCTTAATTTTTAATTATTATTACACTACTATAAATTATAACCATGAGAACAACTTAAACGAAGTTATTTTTAAGTAACTGCACATAGACATCCACAAACACATCCCTTTACATATATTTTACATGTACATAGAGATGTATTAACTGGCATTCCATTGGCCATATCCCTTTCCTGCGTAAAATATTTGCCCTTTTGTTTTATCATTACAATTTGGAACTTGCCAACAGGAAAAAAAAATGGCCAGGTTTGTTAATCATAATCACTAGAAGGCTAGAGAAAACATTTAAGAAAGAAGACAATAGTTAAACAATGAATTAAGGGTTGTTGTTTTTAAATGATTGTTTTCTATAGTTCTCAATAACCTAAACTGTTGTTCAAGCACAGCTTCAAAATTTCAGTAGGGTTCTCTTTAATTTGGTCACCACCAAAATTATAGCCTAGTAAAGAGAAAACTAATATACCCTGTCATTTGTGATGCTTTTAAAAAAAAGGAAAGAGAAAGAGTTCAGTATACCACAAAACAAAGGAAACAGCGTCTTGCACACAACAGGCAAATGTGTCATTTAAAAAAGCAGCTGCATGTCTCTGATAGCAGTGTAACTCAACAGAGACTTCAGTGAACTGCTCAACCACTTATTTCTTCTTGGTCTGGGGCTGTTCACTGACAGCTTGCAGTATTATGACAGATGACTACTGAAATAATTGAAAACTGGCCCAAATGATTGAAAACAGAAAATCTGTTATGTCCAAAGCAGAAAGAAATGTAGGGCTAGCTTTTAACTTTAACATCCAAGTACAGTTTATCAATACATAAACGCTAAACTTTTTTTTTTTTTAATTAGGCACTTTTCCTTCAAGTTTGGATTTAATTGCATCTTCGAGTGCTACTCAACTCCCCAAAATTGTGGTTGATCTTAGCAATGGGTAGTGTAAATTAGCTACTCTCAGTTTATAAAACTGGATGGTTTTCACTGCTACAGTTAACATTAACCATGATTTATTGTTCAAATGACATACTAAACTGTGATTAATATGAAACAGATGACAAAGTTTCTGATTTCTTTAGAAATCACGCTTAGATGTTGGTCAGTCTTGTAATGCTAAAGCATATAGTGTTATGTCCAGACACAGCTAGACCACCACTAGAGAATGAAAGGGCTCCCTAACATTAAGATACCTATAATGCATCATGGTAACTAATAGAAAATATTTCAGTTTTGACAACTTATAATTTGCACCTTCAGTAATCCCTTTTCTACTATGAAAGGGTTCACTGAAGCATTTAGGCTGCATTATTTTCATTTGCATGTTACACCTACATCACACCTATAAGCATGTATCTCCAAACATTCACAGAAAGGACTGGTATAAATGAATACTTGTAGATAGGGAGGTGTGGGTTATGTTTACATCATAGACTATATCATACTCAATGAACATGCAAATCCATAATGTGAAAACAGCTATGAATGTCACAATAATATGCACTTCTCCAACTATCATCATCAGTTGCTACCACGAACTACACTACTGTTAAGTGTAACGAGAAGCCTTCCCAGGCATTGCATAATTGTCGCTTACTATCTGATGTTCTTTTGTTGCCTGTTTATCGAACCATTTCCTGTATTGCTATGTACTGTATATGCATTATCCTACTTGAGAGTATGTATTTTCCCTGGAAAATGATTAACCATCCATTATGAAGCCAAGCCTTCCCTCCAGTCCATCTTCCTTGGTCCAGGCCTTGGAGGAAGAGAGGAACTGCTGGACCTCTTACCCTTTCCCTCCACCACTCCCTTCTCCTTCTGTGTCATGTCTTTTTAGATTGTAAGCCTGAGGGCAGGGAACCGTCTAACTAAAAGGATTGCATGTACAGCACTGTGTAAATTTACAGCGCTTCATAAATAAAGGATAATAATGATAATGATAATAATAATAATAATAATAATAATAATAATGTTATTCATTATGAAGGTTTTTCTACACTTCATGCAAATAGTTTTATAAAAATATATAATTTGATCCCACTCACTCATATAATTTTACATAAATATGACAAAGAGTTGTATCATTTGGTCTCTCAGTGATCCAGTCTTTCTTCTTTAAATTCCTCAAACCAGAAAGACAATAAAAATTGAGATATATGGGAATGGAGCTTCTGAACATAATGGCTAAAATCCAATGTTGTGCTATCATACAACGCAGAGGAACATTCCTCCTCTCTATGGCCCCATACAGACTGCCAAAATAAAGCTGCTTCGGGTCACTTTGAAGGTATGCTGTTTAAATGATGCATGCGTGATAAGAGTCCGGAAGCCGCACCAAAGCCACAATCCAGTACTAAGGTCTGGAGCATGGTTTTGGCATAGCTTCTGGGCTCTTATCACGCATGCATCATTTAAACATCATACCTCCAAAGTGACCCGAAGCAGCTTTATTTTGGCAGTCTGTATGGGGACTATATTGCAGTTCTTTGTACTGCCCAAAAACTCCTGGAAGACATCACAGCTATCCAAGAGTAGGTTTTGAAGGGCCTATTAGGAGTTGTGGAAGGATGATCCCACTTCTGGTTCTGCTAATGGAAAAAGTTTCATCAGAGCAATTCTACTGTATGCTAGGCATTGCTTGTGAACCCTGCTATGAAACTCTCAGCCATGTGTGTGTGAGCAGACCTTCAAGTTGCCTGTCAATCTATGGCGACCCCATTGTTTTCATAATGTATTCTTGGGCAAGGAATACTCAGAGGTTGTTTTGCCAGTTTTTTCCCCTCTGAAATATAGCCTTCTCTGAAATATAGCAGGGCTGACACTGCAAAGCCTCCAAGATCATACAGAATCTGTATCTATATGGTATTTCAGCCAACTGCACTTATATGAAAGGTCTAGATATTTATACTACTGTAGTTTTGATTGATAGGGTTTTTTTGGGGGGGGGGTTATTATTATTATTAACCTTTGTTGCCTGCTTTTTAGTCATTCAATATTCTTAAGATCCCTTAGATGCATTATTGGAAAAGTGATGGAGTAGTAAGTACTGGAAGTACTGTATTAATCCTTCCAACACCTTTGGTTTCAAATGTGTAATAAGTGGTAGTTAATTTGGATGTTTAAAAGTCAACATTCTACACGTGTCACTGTGAGATACTGTATAAATGACATGTTAGTTTCAATTCTGTTTTACAGCCAAAGCCATGTGTCAGCTGAGTTGCTCCTTTAATTTCAGTAAACAAGATCCACAATTCACTTACGACAGATGTATGTTAGCCATTACACTCAGAAAGAAATTTCTCATCTAGTACTTCTGTTCTTATACCACTTCTGAGAAGTCTCTCAACTCCCTTATTCACTTCCATTCACCATGTTTATAAATAAATGAGGAACATGGCCAAATCGAGATGAACAATTCCTATCCCACACTAGCGCATTTCCTACATGCAGCCAAGTGCATGAACATGTGGCTGCTGCACGCATGACGATCAACTTGGAGCTTGCATGCTATTTACTAGAGCAGCAGTTCCTATGCACTCAGGACTAAAGATGCAAATTCAATTTAGAAAACAGGATACAGGGCTAGACTTAAAAAACAGCAAAGAGCATGTCAATAACATGTGTAGAAGACACATACAACTGACAGGTGGCCAATCCAAGTCCCCTGTTTCGAAATGCAGTCTTCTTCAGAATGTTTCAGCATGATTTTTGGATCCCATTTGCTGATTTCCAAAACGGAGCAACATCCAGAGAGATGATGGCTGCTGCTGTTTTGAAAATTAGAAAGTGGGATCCAAAGATTATTCAAAGCCTTTCTGAAGAAGACTGCATTTCGAAACAGAGGAATTGGACCAGCACCTGACAGCTGTATCTGTCTTCCATACATGTTGCTGACATGAACAGTACTTTATCGTTTCTTAGAACTTGAGTCAAGTTGCATGCAGCTTTAATACATCCTGTTGACATGTATTTGATTGTTTCTGTTTGTTAGTGTTTTACTGTTTATATTAGAATCATAGAATTGGAAAAGACCGCAAGGGCCATCCAGTCCAAACCCATTCTGCCATGCAGAAATCTCAGTCAAAGCATCCCGACAGACGGCCATCCAGCCTCTGTTTAAAGGCCTCCAAGGAGGGAGACTCCACTCTGAGGCAGCATATTTCATTCCCCAACAGCCCTTACTGTCAGGAGGTTCCTCCTAATGTTGAGATGGAATCTCTTTCCTGGAGCTTTGAATCCATTGCTCTGGGCTCTATTCTCTGGAGGAGCAGGAAACAAGCTTGCTCCCTCCTCAGTATGACACCCCTTCGAGTATTTAAACAGGGCTCTCATATCACCCCTTAAGCTTCTCTTCTCCAGGCTAGACATCCCCAGCTCCCTGAGTCCCTTCACCATTTCAGTCTCCCTCCTTTGGGCACATACTTTCTTTTAGCCTTGTAATTCCCCCACTCCTGCAAAGGGATACCTTTTGGCCCTTTTGTGTATTTATCGTTCTTCCTTCTCTTTCTTACACTGGCGCTAACAACAGCTTTCCCCAAAGGGTTACACGCCAGATGTGCTGCAGCCTTGTCGAGAGCTTGAAAGGCTTCTACCAGAGTCATCAATAGTGGAACAGTGGCCCTCAACAAACTCCAGCTCCCAGAATTCCATAGCCCTAAGCCAGAAAAAGAGTTAAAAGCGGAGCCAAACCGGGTTATGTCTCCAGTGCGGAGCAAAGGAAGGCCTGAGGGGCGGAAGAAGGAAAGCCGGCCTTTTTCGCAGCGCTGCCCCAAACACACCCCTTCCTTCCCCCTTCCCCCTCGCTCCCTCTTCCTCCTCACCGCTTCGGGTGCCGCAGCTGCACAGTCTCCATGGCCGTCGGAAGAGCGAGGAACTCAATCGATGACCCCCCCCCCAAAAAAAAAACCGCTACCGACGCTCTCTCATCGCCGCTCTCCGACTGAGGGAGCCTCCAGACCACGCCTTCCGGTTCCCCCTCCACTTCCGCCTCCCAGCAACCAACCAATCAGAAGCCCGCCCGCTAGAAACTGACAGTTGAAGTGGGAGGGGACATTGACCACGTGGTTTCGGAGCTCTTGGCGGCAAGTTTCCTTCATAAACCGCCCGCACAACGCGCTGGGTCCTGTTTGCGCATGCGCGCGGCAGCCGCCATCCTCTGGTGGGCGTGGCCTCCCTCTCAGAGGTCTCCTTTCTCTGTCAGTGGCTCCTGCAGGCCTTTTAGACTTCAACTCCCAGAATCCCTCATCATTTGGGCAAGCTGGCTGGGGCTTCTGGGAGTTGTAGTCCAAAAACCATGAGGAGAGCTCAAAGAAAGAGAGATGTCCAAGCCATGGATATCTTTTAGTCCATACTTGTTGTGGCTTGTTGTTGTTGTGCAACCCTGAGGTGGTGAGCCTATCATGGTGTTTTTTTGCCCAAGTTTCTTCAGATTTGGGGTTTTTTTCCCATTGCCATCCTCTGAGGCTGAGAGAGTGTGGCTTCTTACCCAAGGTCACCCAGTGGGATTATTGTACCAAAAAAGAAAAGGAAAGGAGGAGAGGAAGAGGAGCCTTGTACCTTCATTTCCTTTCTTTTTTAAAACAACAACAACAACAAGTCAACAACAATGTTAATAACTTAATAATAAGTTATTAACAAAAAAGTTAATAACTGTTGAGTTATTAACGCAACAAAGATGTATAACAAACATATACATATTAACTTATATAGCACAAAAATATAATACAATACTGTACTACGCTCAAAGACAAGACAAAACTTTACTAACATCACATTCATTTAAAAAAATAAAAGATTTACAAAATCCAAAATGGAGGCTATCATTATAACTATAAGTCTCCTAATTATACTTGACTTCTTCATTCTTTCTGCAAATGCTCCATTAAATTATAACATATTATTGGCCAACTAAATATATGGCCGATTGCATCAAGTAGTTAGAAATATACCTACATTTACTATTGCTAAATCTCCATTACTATATCCACACATTTGGCTTTTTACGGAAATCTACATTCTTAATTCTCTTTCATTAACCATCCAATATATCCTCAAAATATTCTATATCTACCTTGCCATCCTTATAGGTGACAACAAACTTATTATCGTGCCTTATTTTATTTTCCCCCAGGTGACCTTTCCTCCTCAGATTCCCTTGGGAACCTTGTACTTTTAACATTAATTCATCACACTTGATCTTAGCCAAAAGACCCAGAAGCAACTTCATGGTATACAGAATAATGAGGAGGAGCAGTATTGGGTTGAGATAAATAACAGGATTTGGTTATGCTTTTAATAAGTGAATCTGCTGCTTTGTTTTTATTGTATACTAATTAGTGTTATTTTAGAGAGATTTTAATCATGTAATAAACATTTTGATCCCACTGGAACTTCTGCATGTCTGTACAGTGGGCCCTTGGTATCTGCTGGGGTTTGGTTCCAGGATCCCAAAATCCATGGATGCTCAAGTCCCATTATATGCACTGGTGTCCCTTATATAAAGTGGCAAAACCAAGGGTTGCTTTGAGGATTGGGGGATGTTTTTAATGTGGATGCAGAATCTGTGGATATAGTCCCAGAATTCCATAGCAAAGAGTGAGACAACAAGTTAAAGCGTTGCCAAAGCGGGTTATTTCCCCAGTCTAGATGCATCCACAGTAAAGAGGCCCTCCTCCTCCTCCTCCTCCCAGTGAGGCAAAAGGAGGAGCCGGAGGAGCGTCCGCCCCTCTTTCCAGCCGAGTCTGGAAGCCAGAGAGAGAGCGAGAAGGTCCCTTCTTCTTCTCCTTCTCCTTCTTCTTCTCCGGTCTCTCCATGGCTCCGGCCTCCCAGGCGTCGTCCCTGAAGGAAGCCGGGAACCAGCAGTTCCGCAACGGACAGTACAGCCAGGCGGCCGCGCTCTACGGCCGGGCCTTGGAGTTGCTGGAAGCCGCAGGTACAGCCCCAGCCCAGGCCCAGGAGGAGAAGGGGAGCCGGGAGCTCAATTGATCTCCTTAGGTCCAGAACACGCTGCAGACTTGGCCCTAGACCTGCTCAGTCCTGGCCCTCCTCCTCTCCTCAAAAAAGCCTGCATCCACACCACAGGGATAATCCGGTTTGACACCGCTTTAAAATGGCCATGGCTCCTTGCTGGGGGTTACAGATCCCAGAATTCCACAGCCCTGAGCCTTGGCAGTTAAAGCGGTGTCAAACTGCATTAATTCTGCAGCCCAGGTGAGTCCTTAGATTTCATTAGAGCCACACTGTGTTATGTTCCTTGTCACCTATGGCCTTGTCAGTCTTTGCTGCTACTTCTCCAACCCCCCCATGGCTATGTTTTCTTTTTAGTGTCTCACTTTACAGTTTGCAAAGTCCTTAAAGGCCAGGGGGAAGTCCAAGGCTTCCACAGCTCTTTGTGGGTTTTTTGTCCTATATGGCCATGTTCTAGAACAGCTTGTTTCTGACATTGCGCCAGCCTCTGTGGTTGGCATCGAAGGCCTTTGTGGCGTCTCTGAACATCTCTCAAGGAGCATCAAGGAAGACCACAAGATCAGGATCACAAGGGGAATCTCCGCAGGGGAGAAGCTGGGATTTGGGGTGTCAGGGGTTGCATACCAGCCTGGGTTAAGTTCCAAGTGTGAAGCTTTACACTTAACTACCAGCCTCTTCTGTTGAAAGGATTTCACTCTGGCTATGAAAGGCTTCTAGAGATTTCATAGCATCATAGAGTTAAAAGAGACCCCAAGGGCCATCCAGTCCAACCCCATTCTGCCATGCAGGAACTCACAATCAAAGCACCTGTGGCAGATGGCCATCCTGCGTCTGTTTAAAAACCTCCAAAGGAGGAGACTACACCACACTCTCAGGCAGCATATTCCATTCTTCAACACCTCTTACTATCAAAACGTTCCTCCTAATATTGAGGTGGAATCTCTTTTCCTGGAGCTTGCATCCATTGTTCCAGGTCCTTTTCTCTGGAGCAGCAGAAAACAAGCTTGCTCCAGCCTCAATATGACATCTTTTCTTTAAACAGGGCCTTAACCTTCTTTTATCCAGGCTAAACCTATCCAGCTCCCTAAGTCTCTCCTCACAGGGCATGGTTTCCAAACCTTTCAGCATTTTGTTTGCTCTCCTGTGGACATGCTCCAGCTTCTCAACATCCTTTTTGAAATGTGGTGCCCACAGCTGAACAGGTGAAGCCTGACCAAAGCAGCATACAGTGGTACTATTACTTCCCTTGATCGAGACACTATACTTCTATTGATACAGTCTAGAATCGCATTGGCCTTTTTAGCTGCCGCATCACTCTGTTGATTCATGTTCAATTTGTGGTCTACTAAGACTCCTAGATCTTTTTCACATGTCAAGCCATCTTATATCTATGCATTTCATTTTTTCTGCCTAAGTGCAGTACCTTACATTTCTCCCTGTTGAAATTCATTTTGTTAGTTTTGACCCAGCTTTCTAATCTATTAAGGTCATTTTGAATTTTGATCCTCTCCTTAGGGTATTTGCCACTCCTAATTTGGTGTCATCTGCAAATCTGAACATCATGCCCTCTATTCCTTTATCCAAGTCACTGACAAAGATGTTGAATCTAGGCCCAGGACAGAACCCTGTGGCATTCCACTGGTCACTTCTGTCCAGGATGAAAAGACCAGTTGCAATAGATATGAACTGGATGGAGCATTGACTTGAATTAATACTGCATAGATTCACTATATCTCAACCAAGGATTTCCCAGATAAAGTCTAATATATACAGTATATATATATATATATATATATAGAGAGAGAGAGAGAGAGAGAGAGAGAGAGATCTTGTAGCACCTTTGAGACTAACTGAAGGAAACAAGTTGGCAGCATGAACTTCCGTACACTAAAGTCTACCTCCTCAGATGCACATGGACCATAAGCATCTGAGGAAATAGACTTTTGTCTACGAAAGCTCACACTATCAACTTCTTTCTTTCACTTAGTCTCAAAGGTGCACAAAATCTCTATATCTCTGATTCTACAGACTAACATTGTTTTTATATTGACACTTCTAGAATTACACTTGTCCCTTGGCATTTGTGGTCTTGACATTCATGTCCCTCAGTCTTTTGTGAATGGCAAGCACTAAGGGACAAAATGGAGTACGTGGCCATTCAAGCCAATGGGGCTTGAATAGTTGCGATTTTTCATTTTAACGAGTGGGGGGGCAGAATGGATCCCCCCAAAAAAAGAGAGGCAACTGTAATAGAATTAATCCTTAGACACCACAAAGCCTTTGTGTGTTGATGAAAAAGACCTTGTGTTACAGGACCAGATTGTGACTTGAGGACTATCAATTGTAAATGCCCAAGTACATCCCAGAAGGATGCCCTTAACACTCCACATATGTAGGTACAGTACCTAGAATATTTTAAAATAGTACCTGATGGCAGAATATAAAAACTCCATCCCATCAGCTGGTTTGGGGTGCTCTGGGCTTTTCCCCAGCTTCTCAGGTAGAGCAGAGGTGTGTTATGATCCTCTGGATTAATCTGGAATAGCATATTTTGTCACACTACATATTCCTGGAGGTGGTAACCCATAGAGTACATATACCAAATGTGGCAGGTTGCAATGGGTGTACAAGTAGGAGATTTAGGTCTTCATAGTGGCTTGGTCTTAAAGTTACTGATAGCCTCTGAAACCTCCTCTACAGCCATAGACTTATTATGTCAGCAAGCATTCTGCTGCAGTAAGTGTGTCACAATGAGGGAGCTTGGGTTACTGACAGAAAAGAGTCTGGTCTGATAGGAGCCAGACAGCCTACTTGAAGGACTGTCAGTTTCGTTTCTTTTGTATTGCTCTTACTCAGTATGACTATAGCTCATTTAAGTGCTTTCTGTTTCGTTTCTGCCTTCCTGAATTCCTTCTGGATTTAAGGTGAGAGAAGGTCTTTTAACTGATTTCTGCCTTTGACCTATTTCCTCCTACATTCTTTGCAGCTTCTGAATTACTTTGGATACAAATAGTGGCAGACTTCTGATTGAAGAGCACAAAACATCCTGAAATGGGGGTCCCAGCATTGGGCCCCAGACTTTTTTAAAAAGGCATGTCTGTGCCTTTATGGAATGATGTCTACTGTGTTGGTCTTTATGGAATTGCCAGTGTCTATTATATAGGACAAGGATGCTTAATAATGATTTAATGTTCACTTTTAACTGGGCACTAGAAAAGCTTTTTTTAAAAAGCACATGATGGCTTTCCCTCAGTGGTTTGGGCATCACATAGCCTCTGAGTTATATTTTTGATAATATTTTTTTCTTACTTAAGTATCAATACAAACATATTGCCTTGTTAGTCTGTAGAATCAGTAGTTAGATAGAACTTTTAGCACTTTGATACTAACTAAAGAGTATTAATAGTTGAGTATCAATAGTTGATATAAAAGTACATATGTTAGCTGCCTGTCAAGGATGACAGCAAAGGGATGGCATACTGAGGCACTGGTTTAGCCAAGTTTAGTTTTAAAAATATGTAGGAGCAGCAATTGAGTCCCTGATGACATGTGTTTTGAGTGGAATATGGCAAACATTACATACACATGTACTTTTCATTTTTGATAGATAGCATGCATATCCTGTTCTTCAGCTGAAATTTACTAATAGGGATGACCTCAGGTACATCCAGGAAGGTATGAGTTGCTAGCCCTATTTGGTTCTCCATCTGACTATGCATGGAGCAAAAATTGGAGAAAGAGACAGGAGCATGCACATAAGTGCCACCCCTTCTAATGTCTGTAAACGCATCCAGCAAAATACAGTTACAAATCCCTCTTGAAGATTTTATGCTCAGTAAATGAAGGTCTAACTTACATTGAGGGGTTCAGATGGGACTTAAGTACCATCCAACCAGTTCAGATGAATGTGTTCAAATGAATGTCTGAACAGTTTTAGTGTGCTACACTGGGTTGGACTGAATTTTAGAAAGTAAGAATTTACATCATACAGAGTCAAACCGTTGGTCCATCTAGCTTGTATTTTCTGGTCAGTCTCTTGTAATACTCTGGATTTCAGACAGATGCCAGATATAGAATCTGCATGTAAAATATATGCACTTCCATTAATATCTGGCCATTCCCTGAATTCCTCTTATGTTCCCTCTGGGTAAATTTGGGCCTGCCTACCTACCTCACTGTGCTGCTTGGTGATGAAATGGTTGGCAGGGGAGGGAGACAATGAACAACTTCTTTAAACTCCTAGAATGAAAGCTAGCATAATACAGTCACCCCTCCTTTTTCTGGATCCTTTCGTGAAAACAGAGTTTCACCTATATTCAAGCCCCATTGGCTTGAATATAGGGGCGGGTATGTGCTGGTGCACGATGCAAACACACTCCCCATTCATTCTCCCTCTGTTTGTCCTTCACACATAAGCAAGGGACACAGATCCAAAGACTGTGAGAATGGAGGGAGGACTGTAATATAATAAGAACAGGAACAGGAGTGCAGATTTAGGACAGTACAAGAATAGGGAGAGAGCAGCTTACAAAACAGGTTCAAATTAGGAATGTTTTTGACAAGCTTGGATTCTTGAAAAAGTGTGTTCTTTTGTAGGAATAAAATAAACATTAATCTATCTTTGATAGTGCATAGAAAGGTGGGAAGTATATTTCTTGAACATTGTATTAGTTGTGTCATTAAGCCAGCCTATTTATTTTCCCCACTTAGGAATTTTCATAATAATTGTTAGACTTGAAGGTGGAAGTAGGCAGCAGAAAATACCACATAAAGAAAGTGGCTCCCAACCCCATTCTATCTTGCTAGTACCAATAATGCTTTCTCAACAATATTTCTGTATCTGACTTGATGACTGCTTGCCTTTATGCACAGGGGATGCAAATGCAGAAGAGAAAAGTGTTCTTTATTCCAATCGTGCTGCATGCTATTTGAAGGATGGGAACTGTAGTCTGTGCATTAAGGATTGTTCTGAGTAAGTAGCTGCTCTTTCAATCAGGTAACAAATTGTAAATTTTCCAGGCTCTGCAGCCATGCATGTGAAATATGGGCAGGGGTTACTGTTCAGAAGATGAAGGATTCCTTCCCAAGTCAGAAGAACCGAGGCACTTACACTGACTAGTAACATACCTCTCAATAGTTCCTTATCAGTGGGGAGGGGGATTGTGTTGTTATCTCTTCTGGCTAGAAGTAGGGATATATTCTGGTGAAGTTGCTAAAAGTGCTTGAGGGCAAGATAAGACTGGCAGGCATAAGTAGAGGTGACTTAGCTCCAAAACACACTGCAGAAATAATTCAGTTTGAGACCACTTTAACTACCCTGGCTCAATGCTAGGGAGTTCTGAGAAGTGTATTTTTGTGGAACATTTAGCCTTCTCTGTCAAAGAGAGCTCTGGTGCCACAATAAACCACAATTCCCAGGGCAATTAAAGCGGTCTCAGACTGGATTATTTCTGCAGTGTGTTTTGGACCTTATTATCCCTAGCTAGTGGCAAGTATGACTACTGCTGTGGATTTCACGCAAGCAGGATTTCCTGCCCAAGGTTCAGCAGTATACAAACCTTGGCAGCTAAGCCAGAACCCTGCCTTTCTTTTTCAGCACAGTTCTGTGAACTTTTAGGGGCCATTGTGTTAAAACTTACAATCCAGGTAAGTGTGTTGGATTGTACTTTTAGCTTTTAACCTACTGGCTTAAAATAGAAGTACAGTCAGCACTCCACATTTACAGTTTTGTCTTTTGTTGATTGGACTATTTACATTTTTGATTAATATGTTCTCTCTAGGAATCTCTGTGTCCTCCAGCATGATTGTTGTCAACTGTTGTCAAAGTCATGCTGGGGGAACTAGAGATTCCTAGAACTTCTCTAGACATTTGTAGGTCCTCCAGTGCAATTTCATGGACACCTTCTGGCAGATCTGGACCACAGAATTGTCCTGGAGTACCTAGAGATTCCTAGAAAGATATGCTCTCAGTTTTTTTTTTATTTGCAGTTTTTCCACTTTCATGGGGGTCCTGTGCCCCTAACCCCAGTGAATGTAGAGGGTCCACTTTAGTGAGTGTAAAGAATGAGACCTAGCTTTAGAAATGTAGGAAATTATTTGTAACAGTGCAAGTCTTGTGCCATTGTAGCTGCATGACAGGAAAAGAGCATTTATTTGTAATTGTTAGTGGAGAATAATTCTATCAGTTAAATGCTTTATTTCACAAAAACTGGAAAATGGGAAAAGACCATACAGTGTTATCTCGTTGCATGCAAAACCCATCTCTATAATAAACAGGATTTATTTCATTTTCATTGCTGTGTTTTTGTTTTCTTCTGTTATCTGTCAGCACCTTGCAAGCCCTTTTCAGAAAGGAAGGTAGCATGCACATATTTTAAATACTGTAGATACTTTGAAATATGGATGGAAATCTATCCAAGATCAGTTATTTTACATAAGAAAAATTGAGTCATGGAAAGCTCTGATTTTACCACAAACCAGAGAATGTTTTACATTACAATGAAATGTAGGACAGTAACTGTTTCATGACAGAGCCAGCATGATGTAATGAGATTCTGGAAGACTAGGGTTTGAAAAACCATTGGGTGATCTTAGGCACGTTGCACACTCTCAGTCTGTTTATTGCTCTGTGTTTTTGTTTTTCTGGGGGGGGGGGTTGTTTGCTTGTTTGTTTTAGGTTTTGTATTTGTCTTGTGTAGCTTTTTTTTTAGTATAACCAGTTTGCATGTGTGAAATTAGTATTTTGCTGTAGTTTATGGGAAGTAGAATATGTGATTTGGCAATTTGGGTTTGGACACCACTTCTGCTTTGTACTCAGTTTCTTGGTCAAGCTACTCTATGATTCTATAATTGTACTTGTTTCTAAGTTTTACCAATTTGACTTCTGTGAAACAGATCTGGGAGTGGAATCATGGGTTCAAAGCAGCTTTTTTGTATTTTGGAGGCCAGACTCCTTCTTTGTCTCTTATTCAGGTTCTTGATCCAGTTAACTTTCCTTTGTACTTAGATGCTTCCCTTTTAGTAAACTATTGACCACATCCACCACAACAGCTTTTTTAATGACCAGTGCCAACAGTTAGAAACCACTGGTTTAGCCCATTAGAGATCAAAATTGTTAATCAGAAATTTGGATAAATGGGTCAACTCACTTTCACTGAGTTTTAGCATTGCAAATTCTGCTGCTTAACTTTAATGATCCAATGACTTTTTTTCCTTTCCTTTCTGCTAATTTAGTGCCCTGGAGCTTGTCCCCTTTGCCTTCAAACCCCTGCTGAGGCGGGCAGCAGCCTATGAAGCTCTCGAGAGGTACAATTTAGCCTATGTGGACTACAAAACTGTATTACAGATTGATTGTTCTGTACAGGCTGCACATGATGGCGTCAATAGGTAATCCTTTGCTCTGTGCTTTCGTTTAATGCATAGAAATCCCTAAACTATATCAGAGGTCATTCTTACCATGTTTGGATGTATATGTAATGTACCTCTGGATAATTTATTGTAAGTGGCTTACAATGCTTGATAATTTAGGATGACTTGTTTCTATTCCTGTTGGCTAGGTTTAGAAATGGGATATCTACACTTGAGGGGCATCATGGCTCTGATTCCCAATTAAAGACAAACTGTCTGTCTATCACATCCTGCTAGTGAGTTTCCAACCACAGCAGGCTATTCAATATTTCGATGAGGTGCTGCACCCACTCAGAAAGATAGATTTAAAGTGGGACTTAGGCAACTCGTCACCTACTGAGTGCTTTAGACTACAAATCCTATTATTTTGAAACATTAGTAATGCTGGCTGTGGCTTATGGGAGTTGTAATCAAGAACACCAGGCTGACATCAGGATGCCTCCCATAGTCTAAGCCATCTGGTGTTTTTGTCATTAGTTACAGTGGGAGGTCACTATTCTTTCCTATGCCTTCCAGTCACTTGAAAAAGGTTGATGCTAACTAAGGTTGTCATATTTTTAGGTTCCACTTCTGCTTTGGAGGGAAACTTGTCCTCTCCAGTGGAATTGTGGATCCCTGGTACTTATATGTGCCTGACAAATTGTTGGGTTGAGTGGCTCTCCCAAACCATGCATGTGAACTAACATGTAAATGACACCAGTATTCTCTCTTACAACTGCATGTCTGGTGGAGTTGATATAATAATATGGTAGTTGATGCAATAAGATGGCCAGACAGTATTGTGTGAGTCCAAATCTGTACTTAGCACCACTGTCATCCAAATGAATCAAATTACCTAACACTGGCAGCAACTGATTTTTAAATTGTGATTTTAAATGATGAATTTTATGTGTGGATTGTTTTAAAATGTCTATGTCTTATTTGTCCTTTTAAACTGTTGTATGTTTTAATTAATATGTTCTAAATGTAGAACAGTATAACTTTAGAACTGTGTGTCCAATTTTAATGTAGTTTTTGGGGTACATTCTGGTTATACCAAACAAGGTTGCTCATCAAAGTTTTTCTTGAAATCTTGGACATATATAAAGGGTATGTACTGTGAGCCATTTTGTTCTCTTTTGTGTTTAAAGAAAATTGAAATGGATAATTTATACTGTGTTGACCACAGTCATACATTTAACTTGATAGCTTTGAGACATGAATTATAGTGGGTTTATCTATAGTTTCCCAAAGGGCTACTGCATTTCAAAGTTGTCAGCAACCTTTCTTTGTGTAAACTAAGTGTATCCTGAAAATTGTTAGGATTAAATTAATCTTGATTTACACAGGTACATAATTTTACTTACATGGATTTGATAAAGCGTGGAATGGAGTCAAGGGCAGAAAAACAGAGAAACATGGACTTATTTTAGACAGTTATAGCAACAAAAAGTATATCTTGGTGGCCAAGAATGATTTGATTTTTGACTGTGTCTGCTAGGTAACTTCACTCCAGACTCTTTTTCTTCATACAACATAAATGTTAGACTTTTTCCTGGTGTCATTTATCAAATTTGACAGCATGTATTACTGTTGTTGTTAATATGATATTAACTTCTATCTCGCCTTTACCCCAGTTTGGAACTCAAAGTGGCTTAGAACAGATTGAAAACACATAGTTAAAAATTCACAAATGTTACCATGAGATTCAAAAAATTAAAATCAGATTAAAATATACATCATTAAACACATACACACACACACATTGCACAACAATAATTCAAAAGATCCAGCACATTTTTTAGGTAAGACTGGCCTTATGCAGTCTCTCATCAAATTTGCATTGGAACAGAAAGATTGTACAGAAAGATTCTATACTTGCCTGTGAAAAGGAAGCAGGGAGGATGCCAATCTTATTTCTTTAGGGACAACCACTGAGAAGGCCCCCTTGTGTGTACATCCCAGATGTAGCTGTGAGGGTGGTGGGGCAAAGAGAAGAGCGTCCTCAGTAGATCTTAAATCACATGCTGGTTCATAAGGGAAAATACAGTCCTTCAGATATCCGGACCTTAGCTGTATATGGCTATATAGGTCAAAAGGCAGCACTTTGTGCCCAGAAACAGAGCAGCATCCAGTGGAGCTGGCTTGAGGAAAATGAAAGATTTAAGGTGAACCAGTTCAATACTGGAAACTATCAGTGTATCCACATTACACAATTATATCAGTTTCACCTATTTAATTTCCCTGGCTCTGTGCTATGGAATCCTGGAATTCGTGGTTTTGTGAGATACAGAGATTTCTCTGCCAGAGAGTTCTAATGTTGTAGCCCAGGGGAGAGCAGAAGAGAATTCTAAGCCACCAAACTACAAATCCCAGGATTCCATAGCATGGAACCATGGCAGTTAAAGTGGAATAAAAGTGCTGCAGTTGTGTAGTGTAAACAAATCCTTTATTGTTCAGTTTATCTATCAGCAAATCCTAACTGTAGCCAGACAAAAATTATTACTGTGACCCCATCTTCTGCCAGAGCAAGGGGATAACATTTTATTTTATTTTTTTGCTCTTATGCTAAATAGGAAGACAAGCACAGATGTGGATGGGTGGGTCCCTGTTTTCCTTCACAGCTCATCATGTGTTTAGGAGCTCTTCCCTGTTGCACTGTTTCTAATGGTTAAAAAGCAGACTTCTCATGGTTTTCCATGTATCCCCAAGGTCCAATGGAAACACTATAGACAGCCCTTGCCATTCTCCTTTACTTATGATAGCAGAAGAGAGTGACCTTTTGCTTCTCTAGCCACAAAAGGATGTGAGATCACTGTGATTTTATGCTTCGGCTGTAGTTCCAAAATAAAAATAAATAAATAAAATAGTTGCTAGCAGTGGCCCAGTAAGTTTATTAATTGATCTTTGGCCCAGTGAACAGTGTAAGGGACACTGCAGGCAACTGTTTCAGCACAGACAGATCCCTTGGTGGTACAATGAATGTATAGGTCCCTGAGGTTGGTACACATAACTAGTGGGATTAGTACAAGATATAGAGCTGCCAGGGATGCTTCCCTTAGTAAACATAAGAAGACCTTAGAAGAAACATCTGTCTATCCCAAGTCACATTTTGAGCCATACTTCTCTGTCCCGTCACACTAGAAATAGCCAGAGAAACAGGGGTCATCACCCCCTCAGCTAACTCTTTCTGAAAAAGTAATCCTCAGGAATTGGCTAAATTAATACAGGTAGATCTTCTTTTCTAGAATGACCAAGGCTTTATTGGACAAAGATGGCCTTCAGTGGCGCCAGAAGCTACCACCAATCCCAACTGTTCCTGTTTCTGCTCAGAAAAAGTGGGAGCCACCTCCTGCTGGAAACAAAGTGAATGATACTGCACCTGTAACAAATCAAGGTGAGTAGTTCTGATGCTGTTACGGGATGAGAACAAAAAACAGGGCATCCAAAACCTTACATTATCAGCATACCAGAAGCTGTAGTTGGTTGATTTTCATTGTTGCCCAGGCTGAATGGGGAACCACATGGTGTTGCCTTTATAGTATTGACCACTCCTCCCATTCCTTCCTACCTGAAACCCATGATACTTTACTTTCAGCTTGTCTCCTTAATATGTTTGGAATTTTGTCTTCTAACTTCTTTTTAAAAAAATTCTAGTCCTGTTTGAAGTATCCAAGCCGACCAGAAGGCCCAGGGGAAGAAATGTTCAGTGTTTCTATGCCCAAAACAATCCCTGTCCCCATTTCAAAAAGAAGCAGTATTGTTTTGCATGGAGAAAAGGTGTTTCTTTGAACAAAGCCCATAATTTTTCATGTAAAAAAGCCAAGTGTACTTCTCCATAGAATAATTACCCAAAACATTTTGGGTTGTGTAAATACTGAATAAAAGCAGTGCCAGATTCTCACTTTCATATTATTCTTTCCAATCAGCTTTCTTGTGTGTTAGGAAACTAATTTTGAAGCTAGAAATTGAATAGCTACAGTTATTTTCATCCCTAGTACAGGTGTGAGATTACACTAGAATTCTTTTTATTCTTTTCACAAATCCTGAGATTCTCTGCTGCTGCTTCATAATGGAAATAGATGGGCTGTTCTGATGTTATAGGGTTGCTGAATGGTATTTGTCTCTTCAAACCCTGATGAATGATTAGTGGAAATAGCTTGATTTTTTAAAAATGAAAAATAAGTGACATCATGAATTGCCTTTAATTGTTGTAATTTCATACTCTAGAATACCCAGTGCTAGATAGACTTTCATGGTATGCCCCACTCCCATAACAAATATGTTAATTTGCTGTTAGCATTTTTACATTGTTCTATTTTTCTTGAATTATGAATTCCAGTGCCTACAGCTGCTACAACGAAGCAAGCAAATGCATTGAAACTAGAAGGAAATGAATTTGTAAAGAAGGGCAATTATAAAAAAGCTGTTGAAAAATACACACAGAGTTTAAAACTCCACAAGCTTGAATGTGCAACTTACACTAACAGGTAATGGTCATATAACTATGTGACATATAAGTTACCAACACCCCATACACCAGGAAATTAAATTCCATGCATAAGGGTCTCAGAATATTGGAGAACTTCATTGAATCCAGGTTTTATCTGTCCTTTAGTCCATAAAGCTACAGAAGAGTTTGCGGACATTTTATTGACGATTTACCAGCTTGTTAGATGAAGGGAATGCTGTGGATATAGTATATCTTGATTTCAGTAAGGCTTTTGACAGGGTACCCCATGACATTCTTGCAAACAAGCTTGTAAAATGTGGGCTAGACAATGTAACTGTTAGGAGTAACTAATACCCCAGAGGACAGGATCAAAATTCAAAATGACCTTAATAGATTAGAAAGCTGGGCCAAAGCTAACAAAATGAATTTCAACAGGGAGAAATGTAAGGTACTGCACTTAAGGCGGAAAAATGAAATGCACAGATATAGGATGAGTGACACCTGACTGAACAAGACTGTGAGTGAAAGGGATCTGGGAGTCCAAGTAGACCCCAAATTGAGCATGAGTCAACAGTGCGATACGGCAGCTAAAAAGGCCAATGTGATTTTAGGTTGCATCAATAAAGTATAGTGTCTAGATCAAGGGAAGTAATAGTGCCACTCTATTCTGCTCTGGTCAGGACCCACCTGGAATATTGTGTCCAGTTCTGGGCACCACAATTTAAAAAGGATGTTGAGAAACTGGACGTGTCCAAAGGAGGGCGACTAAAATGGTGAAGGGTCTGGAAACCATGCCTTATGAGGAACAACTTAGGGAGCTGAGGATGTTTGGCCTGGAGAAAAGAAGGTTAAGGCGTGATATGATAGCCCTGTTTAAATACTTGAGTGGATGTCATATTGAGGAGGGAGCTAACTTGTTTTCTGCTGCCAAATAGACTAGGGCCCAGAGCAATGGATGCAAGCTACAGGAAAAGAGATTCCACCTCAACATTAGGAGGAATTTCCTAACAGTTAGGGCTGTTTGACAGTGGAATAAACTCCCTCAGAGTGTAGTGGAGTCTCCTTACTTAGAGGTTTGTAAACAGAGGCTGGATGGCCATCTGTAATGGATGCTTTGATTGAGATTTCCTGCATGGCAGGGGGTTGGACTGGATGGCCCTTGCGGTCTCTTCCAACTATGATTCTATGTGCAACATGTTCATGCCTGTATCCTTTTATTCCTCCTTTGGATATACCTGCTTACATGAGGGCTGGACATTGCCATTCAAAAAATAAGCAGGAAGTCTGCATTTATCTGCTTATGCTCTTACCCCCTTAAATCAAGCCAGAGAAAAGGAACCTCTAGCCCAAAGACCAAATTTGACACACAGATGGTTCCATGACATATTTTTCAAAATAAAATGGATCCTTTGCGCTACCATTCTTTTTAGTTTTTGAATGAGATAATTTCAATTCAGAATTGCTGTTTTCAAATTCATCTATTGCTTATTGTCTACATTCCAGGGCTCTTTGCTACCTGAATCTAAAGCAGTACAAGGAAGCAATTCAGGATTGCTCAGAAGCTCTTCAGATCGATCCAAAGAATGTCAAGGCATTTTACAGACGAGCACAAGCATACAAAGAACTTAAGGTAAGAAATACCCTAGAATTTTAGGTGCATGAGAGGTAGTGTATTGAAAGCATCCAATTCTTTAAGATTAATCTGGTTACTTACATTGTTTTTAATATGCAGAACACTTTACCAGCAGTGCTTTATTCTCATAGCACTATAAGGGAAGCCACACATTTTGCAGACAGAAAACAGAGTCTGAAAAAAAATGTTTTATTGAAGTCCGTGTCTATTCAAACATTTAATCTGTTTGCAGAATCTCCCATTTAGAGAGCTTCTGCAAATGCACATCATCCTTCATTTTTCTTTTAATCAGACTGTTACTTAAAGCAGTTGTGTGATGACTTTAGGGAACAGGAAAAGGAGGTGTCTTTTTGGTCCGTTTGTGCTTCCAGTCCTCAGTTGTTATTTTTTGCACCTCAACAGCTGCCTTGCCAACTCTAAGGCATGTATTTTGTATTTCCAGTCTAATCTCCTTTCTTCCAGAAGCTGGAAAAGGAATTGACATTTGTAAGGGAGATCCTAAGAGTGTTGGATCATCACCTAAGGAAGAGTGAGAGCAAGGACATAGACTTTTAGCAGCTGCAGGAAATGGTTGTGCTCTCTATCTAGTTGCTAGTGTGGGTTAACACATTAGAACATATCCCAATCCCCATTTTTTAAAACAAATAAACAGCAACCCCACAGTGTTAGTTTACAAAAGTGGACACCATACACAGGCAATTGTTATTGCCTGATAAGTTGAAAATGAGTGGCAGGGTGCAATTTGGCTTTGGGCAAAATTCTGGATTTACATAATGTTTGTGGGTTGGCATTAGAGGGCTCAGAAATTAAGACAGAATATTGCCTGAGATTAAACATGACAACCGAATAACTTGCTGATGTGGCGTTATAAGCAGGGGTGGTAAAGGAAAGAGCAGAAGAAGTGGCCAGGTAGCCAAAGGCATTAAAATGTCTTTCAATCAAAGGACACTACGCTATTTATTTTTCTGTTGATTGAGGAGCCTCATTCTTCCAATTGTCCGTGTTCTTTATTTCTAAGAATTCTCTGTGTTTTTATTGCTGTAACCCACCTGGATTCCTTGTGATTGGGCAGGCAATAAATAAATAAATAATAATTATTATTATTATTAAGTCAGGCAAGAACTCTAACTGCTACCAGCACCCCACCTTATGTTTTTTCTATTTCCAGAACTACAAGTCCAGCAAAGCAGATATCGCCAGCCTCTTGAAAATTGAACCAGAAAATAGTGCTGCTAAGAAGTTACTGCAAGAATTGAACAAACTCTTAAAATAAGGCTGGCTAAAAACTGTGTTGGTTTGAAGATGACATGTTTTTCCTGTTTTAAAAAAACAAAACACAGGGACCAGGCTGAATGCTGCTGCAGAATCCACCTTCCAGACCTGGTGATATCTTCCTGGTTCCATGCTTTATACAAGATGTTCATCCTTCCTCTTAAAGCCTTTTGAAAGTTCAGTGTGACTTCTTGAGATGTATAGCTTTCTAGCAAAATGGCTCCTGCACCTCTCTACTTTAGAAAAAACTGCTGTTTCTAGTTGTTGGAAAATATCACTCTATCAGTCAGAGCAGCCCTTGTCAAACAAGCTATTTTGGATGTGTGTTTGCACAGAAGGAAGTGTTGCGAGCCTTTGGTAGTGGTTGTGTATACATTTGATATCAGCACAGTGCAAACTAAAGGGTTGGGCTAATAGTGACAGATGGAAGTTAAGAGTTTAAAAATAGTCTGCTTGCCTTAATTTTTTGTGCACTACACTCCAACAGAGCACTTGGTCTTCAGAAAATTACATAGGAATCTAAAGCTGCTTTTCTCTTTTACCAAAGAGTTTAGTACATTGTGTTATCCTTATTATGTGTGTACCTTTAGCACTCAATATTTTCAGTTTTTGTTGATTAGAGTAAGTTTCACTTGCCCTCAGTTTAAATACCTGTTATGTTTCTATATGCCTACTACCGCACAACATTTTCCTCCATTGTACATGTCAGAGTAATTATAGCTGGAAGTTCACATTGTGGAGGGTCAGAGCAGTGTAGGAGAAGAGTCCAAGGCATATATATGTCTTTGCAACAAAATACTTGTTCTTAGACTTAAATGTCACAAATAGCAGATGATAATTTATGTTGAGTTCTAACACACTTTCACTCTATAAAAGGAATAGGGATCTCAAGCAGTTGCAGTACTACAGTTACAACAGTCTCAGCCAATATAATTAATATTGAAAAATGAGGGGAATTGCAATCCAACTAAATCTGAAAGGCAATATGTTCCCAATCCTACTGTGGATAAATGGTAGGAGAAAATCCTGGTCTAGCATTCTCATTAATATGCTGGTTTTCTACATGTGCTCGATAATCGAGGAGCAATGAATTATCATTTCCACCTGCAGTCTGGTATAGCCCAAAGGTTGATTAACTCATGGTTGCTCTTCTACAGCGACAACAAAAGCTACAGCTTGATTTTATTATTCTGCCCTCCACCATCCAATTTCCAGTTAAGTCACCCTGGAGGGAGCTTACTTCCCCCTCTTGCCTTTGAACTTCTGCTTTTAAGGAGTGCATGAAACCTTTCAAGACAGGCCCACATTCTTGAGGATATTCACCAAGTTACTATTGTTAATGTTGCACTGGGGAATATAGTACAGAGCTGCTACCTGACTCTCCTCTCTCTGGGGAGTTTGAAAGGAGGGGAATGGCTATCAACATATCTTTTATCAGTAAGTTTTCTTTCTTATACCCTCAGGACAAGGAATAAAGCTGGTTTCTTAAATGATAAATCAGTCTATTCTCTGGTTGTTAATTTGAACTTATAAAATAAAGTTTGCTTTTATTCCTATATAGGAGAAGTGTCTTGTGAAAGTGGAGAGATTGCCTGGTTAATTCAACATCAGTGTCCATATATTCTTAGGAGCTAGGCCAGTTTTCGACAGGTAGTCAGTAAAGTGGTCCCCCTGTGGACATTTTTTAAAAGCACTTTAAAGCAAGATGCTAGGACTACACACTTTCTATCGAAGCTGAAATCATGCAGAAGGTTTATAGGAGTGTGAGTAAACTTAGAAATGTGGTGAGTACTGCCTTGCCCCCCCCCCTTTTTTTGAAACCAAAGGCAGGAAGGAGTAATGCTGTCAAAGCTAACTGTGACAATGGGGAGATCAAACAGGTTGGGGTGCATGCTGGTCACCTCTGGCAGATGCATTTGTTACATTTCTGAGGGTGCTTCAAGGTAACACAATAAAGGTACCTGGCAAAGAATAAGTCAGCCATGGGCACAGGGAGTTCTTGGCAGCTGCTAAAGTGTGCAGAGATAGGGCTCCAGAACAATGCAGTTATGCTTTGCCATAACATGGAACCACCAGCTTAGACCTCCATGATGGAATAGCTTTACATTTCAGTGAATTCTGAAATAAGCCCAGAAGAGAATAAAAGATGCCCAGTGACCTAATGTACTGCATAGTGGGCCCTTGGTATCTGCTGGTTCCAGAAATCCCCCATGGATACCAAAACTCATGGATGCTCAAGTCCTATTAGATACAATGCCTTAGTAAAATGATGTCCCTTATATAAAAAGGCAAAATCAAGCTTTGCTTTTTTGGAATTTATACATTTTAAAAAATATTTTCCAACTGTGGATGCTTGAATCCATGGATAAAAAGTCCATCAATACAGAGGGTTGACTGTACTTAGTTAAGACTGCCTGAAACCTTTGACTAGATCTAGGGCTGTACATATGATACAAAATGTGGCATCAGGCACAGAAGTGTGTTTACTCCAGCTCACTGCTTTTTTTTAAAAAAGCACTGTAGATTCATGTTCCTTGAATAGTTCAGCTAGAATTCTCCTTTCTACTTAAATACTCAGAGATTTATAATCCAAAATAGTTTTTTTTATTTTATTTTATTTATTTATTTATTTATTTTGTAGCTAATGGACATAACTGATATCTTTAGGTAATTTAATAATAATAATAATTTGTTTTATTTATATACCGCTATTCCAAAGATCATAGCGGTGAACAGCAAGTAAGCTAATTAGCAAGTAAGCTAATTTGCCCCCAACAGTCTGGGTACTCATTTTAGCGACCTCGGAAGGATGCAAGCCTGAGTTGAGCTTGGGCCCTTTTGCTGGTCTTGAACTCACAACCTTGTGGTTTCGAGTGAATGGCTGCAGTACAGGCATTTAACCACTGCGCCACCTGTGGCCCTATTCCAAATACAGCCCCAAGGTTTTATGTTTTCCTGATCTGCTCCATTTCATATTACAATAGGTAGCTCTGGCAAACATTTTACTATTAATATGGTTTCAGGCAGATATTCATCAAAAGAAACTACTGCCAAACCTGAACTCCTGTTATCCCCAAGGGCTTAGTTTTGGGTTCAGTGTAGCCACTTTTCCATCATTAGCAAAACTAGCATCAAACATGAAAAACTGGTTTCAGAATTTAGCTGGGCACAGTTTTTGTTTTGCTTTATAAAGTTAGAAACATAGTACTATCAACCCTGTTTTGTTTTGATGTTTGTGTTTTTGAACAAACTAAATATCTTAATCTAAATATAAATATATTAGTGCTTCCATGAGGATATAGATAATACCTAGTTATATAGATGATACCTTGTTACTATTACCCTATCACTGATCATGTTCCTCTTAAAGTCATTAGGAAAAGTGATTCCACTCACATAGAGAATGGCATTCTTTTTCTATCATAAAGGCTTAATGCAGGAATAAGAATCTTATGGCCCTCCAGATATTGGACTTCAGCTCCCAGCAGCTCCAGCCAGAATAGCCAATGGGGAGGAGTTGATCCAGCAACTTTTGGAGGTCCACAAAACGGCTCACACCTGGGTTAATACATAGCATACTAGCATGGTCCCTATTCTAAACTGGAGAGAATGGAAAAACAGTTGAATGACCAAGATTGTCCTCTATACTTTATTAAAAGAAATTTTCCCTTCAAGTTAGTACAACTAACAAATCATCAACACCTTGCCTACATGGTAGTGTTTGGGTACACAATCATATTAAAGTAAGGGTTACTTGTGCTTTAAAAGCCTTGTACATACTTTGTAGACTAGTTTTAATTAGCTATTTCACTTTCTTCCAAGCTGTCACTCAGCCATGTAGCCAAATTAAATGTTCTGAGCCATCATTGTACATCCTAGGATGCGAAATTTATCAGGCAATGGACTTTATTATCAGGATTTGCTGAAAGCAACATAGGCAGGTTACAAACCGCCATAAAGTACGCTCTCCGCGCGTACTAGGGTTAGGAAGGGCCGTATTAGGGTTAGGAAGGTTCTTACCTTCCTGACGGCCCTTCCTCCCAGTACGCGCGGAGCGCGTACTTTTTCGCGGCGCCCATCCACATGGGCGCCGCCATTTTGACGTACTGGACGCTGTGCGTCCAGACGTGTCGCAGCGGAAGTGACGTCGCGAGGGCGCACTCCACCCCTCGCGGCGCCACTTCCGTGTTCCAAAAAGGAGCGGCATTTCGCCGATCCTTTTTTGCTGCGCAGGGAAGCCTTGCGATCTGGCAGCTGGGGCTTCCCTACGCAGCGAATGGCGGCGGCGGGAAAACGGCCCCTTGAGGGCCGTTTGTAACCCGCCTTAGTTTCTACAGACTCACACATGCATTAAAAAGGGGAAGCACCTGTGTTTCTGAAGCTGGGAATTAAATCTTGCTTTTAAACACCACAGAACTCCCTACAAGAATTACTTCTAAAATCATGTAAGTGTCAAGTAGTTTGCTGTTCATTTCCGATAAAAGCTGAGATCACTTTGTGCTCTCCCATGGGTCTTCTCAACAGAGTTTTGGATGTATTGAAGCAAAAAAAGCATTTGTTAATGCCATTTAAGGAACACTGAGGAAAAAGTCTAGACAAGGACGCAAATTGTTGAAGTGAAGCTTCAGCTCTTTATCATGTCAACAATAAGAACAAATAAAATACTCATATAAGCCCCAATAGTGTTTTAAGATTAAAGCTACTAAAAATGACCAGTATTGCAACTTAACTTTACAATCAACAGAACAAAAGAAACATTTCGTTCCACTTCATTATCTGTTACATTACCAAAATATGTCCCCCACGTATTAGGGTTACCAGATAAGCACATGTGAATAAATACATAATTTAAACGTAAGTATAATGACAGTGGGGGGGGGACTTGAAATGGCTTTTTAAGTGCACAAATAAAAGTGATTCATATAGAGCTAGATTTCTGTGTGAACCCGCCTATATACATTATGCAGATTATTTTAACAGCAAAGAAAGGAAACATTTTGTGCTTGGTGCTGCTTTCTTCAGCAAAGTTGTCCACCTTCTTTTTCCTGTAAAACATACTTTTCATGTTAAACTGAGAAGCTGCCATGATTCTTTCAAATCTCTTAAAAAAAAAAAAAACTTTGCTTTTAAAAAAAGAAATGTCTGTCTGCCCATCATGTTGAGTTCCACCTCTGGGAAACAGGAGGCTATACACTTTTAAATATAAAAATACCTACTTTTAAATATAAAAATATCTGTCTGTGAAATTCACTGCTACCACCAGAAGTGGTGGTGGTCACTTGATTGGTTAGCTTTTAAAAAGTGATTACCAGACAAACTCAGGGAGGCCAATCAATACATGACCCTGATGGTTTTGCTGTTCAGTACCTTACTAAGGCCTGTTACAGACTGCCAAAATAAAGCTGCTTCGGGTCTCTTTGGAGGTATGCTATTTAAATGATGCATGGGTCCTAAGAGTCCGGAGGTTGCGCCAAAGCCACACTCCATTCCTAAGCACTGGAGTGCAGCTTTGGTGCAGCTTCTGGATTCTTAGGATGCATGCATCATTTAAACAGCATACCTCCAAAGAGACCCGAAGCAGCTTTATTTTGGCAGTCTGTAACAGGCCTATGTCACTATGCCCAAGTATTAGTGATGTCTTTGAATTGTGAAGATCCAGGCATAAGTCCCCCTAAGCCATGAAATTTACTTGGTGCTTGGTGACCTTGGGCCAGTAACTTTCAATCTGACCTACCTCATAGTGTTACTGCAATATTAAAATGCAGAAGAGAGAGAGAGAGAGAGATACACCACTCTGAATCTACTGGATGGACAGTGGAATTGAAAGTATTAGTAATAATGATAAGAGTAATAATAAATGCAGAGCAACAACAGCGGGAGGAGAGATGAGCTGTAAATAGGCTTGCCATAACCTAGTTGCAACCGGGAATTTCCCGAATTTGGGGGCCCTGAGCCCCTCCCGGCACGGGTGCAGCCCCCAAACCGGGAGCCCCCGGTTGCAGCCTGGGTTGCTGCGCCCCAGGCAGGCCTCGCTGCCCTCCTCCTCTTCCTCGGGGAGGCGGGGAGGAAGAGGAGGGCAGCAAGGCCTGCCTGGGGCGCAGGAGGCGAAGCTGGAGGCGGCGCCTCACCACGTGCCCACGCCACCCTCCTCCTCCGCCCCCTCTCCCCCAGGCCACGCGGAGGAGGCAAAGGTGAACGGAGGCAGCACCTCCTCTGTGCTGGGAGGGGGAGAGGAGGTGGGGGAAGGTGGCGCAGGCGCGTGGGGAGGCGGGGGATTCCCTCGGGATTCCCCCCCCAGCGAGGCCCTGGATGGGGCTCTGTGATCGCGGAGTCCTCCCAGGCCTGGCATGGGTTTGGAGGATGCTGTCACCCAGGCCCATGCCAGGCCTTGGACAAGGTTTTAAAATGTAGGACCTTTTTTTAAAATTTCCTGGCCAGGAAATTAAAAAAAAAAAGGTCCTACATTTTAAAACCTTGTCCTACATTTTTCCTGGTTTGGAGGTCCCCAGGGATGGCAACCCTAGCTGCAAAGATAGAAAAATATTAAACTATAATGGCTGATATATAAATTCTAGATACAGTACGTTGAGTCTGTTTGAGATTATCACAATGGGTTTTTCCATTATTTAAGTTGTGAGACTGGTGGGCAGTGAGGGGATGTTTCTTTGCAGGCAAATGAAATAAATGGTCACCAAATTGTTCTGTGTCCCTTTCTAGTGTGTCCACATGCCTTTTTGTTTGTTTGTTTGTTTCTGAATGTCAGTTTTTCAAAAAGCTCCAAGGATCTTGTTACCCTTCTTGTTGTTATTCAGATGCGTTGCTGCTGTTCTTAACGGATATGTTTGGTGAATCACTTAGAATTCTCTGCTAGAGAGCTCTAATGAACTGCAACATGTCCTTGAACTACAGTACCACAGAAATATCTGGCACAGAATTCTATGGGTCTCACCAAACTACAAAACCCAGGATTCCATGGAACAAAGTCATGGCCATTTATATCATATTATACTACTACAAGTAGGATATCTATTATCCAAAATGCTTGGGACCAGATATATTTTGAATGTTGGAATATTAGCATATACATAATGAAATGAAGATGAAACCCAAGTCTAAACATGGCGTTCATCGATGTTTCATATACACCTTATACACTTAGACAGAAAGCAATTGGTCCTCTATATCTATGGATTCTTTATCCACAGTTTCAATAACTTGAAAATATTTTAAAAATCAATAAATCTAAAAAGCAAACCTGGAGTTTGCCATTTTACATAAGGGATGCCATTTTACTATGCCATTGTATTCATTGTATTTAATGGGACTTAAGCATCCACTGATTTTGTTATCCATGGGGAGGAGGGTCATGGAACCAGTGGCGTCACTGGGGGGTGCAGAATACACTGGGTGATATCCCAGAAGGGAGGTGACACCAGGCGCCACCCTCACTAATAAAGCTGGTGGGTTTGCTCACATAAAAAGCAGCCAGCCACTGAACAAATGACTGCTGCTGGTGAGGGGGGCATGTACTGTAGCGTACGGCAGCTAACATGCCCTCCCATCCCTGCGCCACACAACTTTAGCCATGTAGGACAGGGAGGGAGAAGTACCCAGCACCCCCCCTCCCCGTCCTTGCCCTGAGACAGGGAGTTTGGGGCACACCCTTTTGGCTCCTCCCTCAAAGCCCCACACTGGGTGACACCCCAGTGTGGAACACCACTGCATAGAACCAAACCCCAGTAGACCTGAAGGGCCCACTGTATTTTTTAACATTTTGCACATTAAATAATGTTTGTGTACAATGAACCATCAGAAAGCAAAGGTGTCACTATCTCAGCTGCTCATGAAAATGGTTTTGGATTTTGGAGCGTCTGGATTTGAATGCTTACATGAGGGATACTCAAACTGTTTAACTGTATAGTTGCCCCTCTTGTGTCCCACCAGTGGGGCCAAAACACTGGTGTGGAACAACCTCACTTGGGCAGCCTGCTTGGTGCCTATGTTGGCTTTATTATGATATTTTCTTAAAACACAGCCTTTTATCAACACTTTGGAGGTCTAACTATTTTGCCCAAATCCACACAGGTTTTAAATTGTTTTAATTTGTGTTGTTTAATTTGCATCTAAATAGTTTGAATTATTCCAGTTTTAAGTTTTAGACTTGTTTTAAGTTGATTTTATCTGCACACTACTGCAAGACATTTGTCCAGAAGTCACAGCAGCCTGCTTTCCCTTTCAACATCTGGGCCACTCCTTAGTGCTAAAAAGCTGGACTCCATTTAATTTTTTCCTGACTTGCATTCCTAGCCTCTCCTTCATCGAACAACAACAACAACAACAACAACCACATCTCTACTGCTACTTCAGTTGTTCTTTGGCACCAGCACTAAGTTCCTACCTCAAAATTTCACAATAAAGAAATTAAGTTCAATATAGAAGTCCTAATTAAAAAAAAAAATAGATCACATACTCTCTGGTCAAGTCTAATTTGGTTTTTTTTAAGGTACTTACGGATTACTGCCAAAAATATAATCACTTTCCACCCTTAAATTTAGAATTGCCTCCCAGAATAACTCCATGTGGCCACTTCATTTCCTTTGAACCATACAGTATATCAAAACCCTTGGGGGGGGGGGCAGGTTGGATCATTCCCTTATCTCCTTTACATTATTGTAACTGTTCCAAAGTTTGTTCTATACATTTGTTCCTTGTTTATCTATGCCTCCATTCCTCTCTTGTTATTCTGTGTCTTTTAAGGTTTAGGCTCTTTGAGATAGGAATCTGTCATATCTTTTCTCTGTAAAGCCTTGCCATAACATTACAACAATAAAAAGTGGACACTTGTCAGCTTGTGTCTGTGAAAGCCTTGTCTGTAAGACTGTGGAACTCAAACACCTGACACTTGTTATTCATGTTAATGGATCCCGAGTAGTGTCCGCTGGCAAATTATTTGGTTGTTGAAATGTATTTATTTTAATGTGTTTAAAATCTGTAGTACCATTTTCAGTTGCTAGGTGGCAGATTTCCCTGATCATCATATAGCTTTGCAATATGGGCTGAAGGTTGGGGGACCAGTACAAGGGCAGAATTAGAGGACTTCCCTCTCTTGCTGCGGCTGGGCAACCCCCTCTCATAGATAGTGAGAAAACAGATCTCTCTATCCCTTGGTCCTATAAAGACCCATCATTGCAGGCATCCTTAGGCAGGATGCCAATACCTGTTCAGACGGGGTGGCGGGGGTAATATTTTCAGTTCCTATGCCTGAATAACTTTGTTTCAGTCTTTTGGGTATCAAGCTATGAACTATTTCTACCCCTGCCAAGTTGAGTACTTTCCCTATTCATGATCACCACCACCACTTGCTGCCTACCTAGTTTTTCTGTATCCACCTTCATCACTGGAGGAATGCTGATGAGCCACTCTTGTGTGATGCTTCAGACAGCTGATGAACTTGCAGTACAGCAACTGCTTCCTCAATCTAAAAAAGCCAAAGCCCAAAACAAGGGGATAATTTTGTACAAATAATTGTACAGAGATGGATTCTGCAAACTGACATACAGTTCTAGATTGCAAAATCCTTTCAATAGCCCTAAAAGTATTACATCTTTCATTAAGCCATTTAGTGCTTTGATAGTCAAGTAATCCATCCTAAATTTAGGACCAAACATTTGAAAGAACTTCACTCTACTTTCCCTGTGTGTGGTATATTCAGTAGCAACTGCTTTCTCCATTTTCAACTGTGGGGATTTTTTTTGCTTTCTTTCTAAGAGAAACAGAACAGAGGGGCGCCATCTTGATTTTGTGTGTGTGTGTGTGTCTCAGATACTCATGCCACACATGGTTACATTTTTAAAAATAGTTTGTCTACCATTAAGAGAAATGAGTTAGGGAACAGCTGAGGCCTGCTTATACTTTATTTGAACTCAGCAAAGGTTTACATGGTACTAATTTACCATGCTGTGTGTGCAACTTTACTTGGTATGACAAAGTTATATCTTTTCCCTTCTAGAACTAGAAGCAAAGCCCAAATGACTCACTGAACATCTCTAGAATGTGTCACGCAATCTCCCCCACTGTATCCTCAAACTAACATTATAATACTGTACTGTATAATGAAATGTCAGGAGCAAACCCTTTTAGAACATGGCCACATAACCTGAAAAACCCACAAAACCCTAAAATTATAATGGATTGCCACTTAAAAAAAGCAGAGTTTGGAAAGGTTCCTTTTGGACTACAACTGCCAGAATCCCCAGAAATTCAGTCTCATCATGAGAACATTTGGTATTTTTGTGTATAACACAAAATAGAGCTATAATTGCTTAAGTCTTTACTAAACATTTGTACAGCCACATGCACATACAATGCAAATGGAAAATAGACTTAGCTGGAAAATGACAGAATGGAAAAGGGCGACTGTGGAGACAGTAGTAATCAGACAGAGATAAACCAGCTTAAAGAAATGCAAAATCAGCAGAATGTACTGTATTTAAGTTACAAAATGTACGTTTTACCATAACATGGCAATGGGATTTTAAGCACAACATTCCAGTACCTTAGAATGGAGGGATTCTGGTGACTCCAGCATAAGCAACAGCTCAGAGTTATCTATCTCCAACAGCATGCCTGTAATCTTTCCAGCCAAGGATGGGTGCATTGCATGAATTAAGGGGTAGAGACGTTCACCTACACACAACAAAAAAGATAAATGCAATATGGCGAGTTTGGAAACAGCACCTTTTAAAATGAATTACAGCCCCCATAGAATCATAGAACCATAGAATCGTACAGTTGGAAGAGACCGCAAGGGCCATCCAGTCCAACCTCCTGCCATGCAGGAAATCTCAATCAAAGCATCCCCAACAGATGGCCATCCAGTCTCTGTTTAAAGACCTCCAAGGAAGGAGACTCCACTACACTCTGAGGGAGTGTGTTCCACTGTCGGACAGCCCTTACTGTCAGGAGGTTCCTCCTAATGTTGAGGTGGAATCTCTTTTCCTGTAGCTTGCATCCATTGTTCTGTGTTCTAGTCTCTGGAGCAGCAGAAAACAAGCTTGCTCCCTCCTCAATATGACATCCCTTCAAGTAGTTAAACAGGGCTATCATATCACCCCTTAACCTTCTCTTCTCCAGGCTAAGCATCCCCAGCTCCCTAAGTCGTTCCTCATAGGGAATGGTTTCCAGACACTTCACCATTTTAGTCGCACTCCTTTGGACACGCTCCAGTTTCTCAATGTCCTTTTTGAATTGTGGTGCCCAGAACTGGACACAATATTCCAAGTGGGGCCTGACCAGCACTGAATATAGTGGCACTATTACTTCTCTTGTTCTAGACACTATACTTCTATTGATGCAGCCTAAAATCACATGGCCTTTTTAGCTGCCGCATCGCACTATTGACTCATGTTCAATTTGTGGTCTACTTGGACTCCCAGATCCTTTTCACACACAGTTTCACTTAGCCAGGTGTCCCCCATCCTATATCTGTGCATTTCATTTTTCCGCCCTAAGTGCAGTACCTTACATTTCTCTATGTTGAAATTCATTTTGTTAACTTTGGCCCAGCTTTCTAATCTATTAAGGTCATTTTGAATTTTGATCCTATCATCAGGGGTATTAGCTACTCCTTCTAGTTTGGTGTCATCTGCAAATTTGATAAGTATGCCCCCAATTCTTTCATCCAAGTCATTGATAAAGATGTTGAATAGCAACAAAGAAACTATACTCCGTTTCAGAACCAACCTCAACACTCATTATTTTTTACAGTTTTAAATTGGTTTAAATTGCTTAAATGGATTTTACTTAGATGGTATTTTAATTTGTTTTTGAAGTCTTTATCTCTGTACAGTTTTAAATACAGTGGACCCTTATTATACGCTGGGGTTTCGTTCCAAGATCCCCTGTGAATAACAAAATCTGTGTATGCTCAAGTCCCCTTAAATATAATGACATAGCAAAATGGTGTCCCTTATAAAAAATGGAAAATCAAGGTTTGATATTTGAAATTTATACTTTTTTGGAACATTTTCAAACCGTGGATGCTTGAATCCATGTATAAAAAATCTGTGTATAAGAAGGTCCGACGGTATTTTTACTTGTAGTGCCTCAGTTCATGGGTCCTGGTGGGCTGAGAGGCAATCAATATATAAATAAATACTATAAATAAATTGTTGTTGTTGTTTGTTGTGTGTCTTCAAGTTATTTTTCAGTTTATGGTGACCTCAAAGGGAAACTTATCATGGGGCTTTCTTGGCAAGATTTGTTCAAAGGGGGGTTGTCTTTGCCTTTCCCTGAGGCTGAGTGTGACTTGCTGAGCTGGGATTTGAACCCTGACCTCCAGAGTCATATTCCAAGGCTCCAGCCATTACACCATGCTGGATCCAAATAAAGAATAAATAAAATAAAATATCAGTAGCTAAACAGGGTGCTTCAGATGGGCTACATATTAAATGAAAGAAATGTCACCACTCACCAAGCATTTGTTTCTGTTCCTGAGGAGGTGCTGCAGCCAACATGGATGCTGTCAGTGGCTCCTGCCCATGAATATGAACAGCTGGTTCTACAATCTAGGACCCAAGAAACAGAATACACTGATAGTAGTATTTGTGCTCCAGTTGTTTCTGAGTGAAAACCAAATAGCCTCCATAGCTCTAATCACAACAGGTATTAGATAGGCAGCTTGTGTTCGTCCAGGCATTGCACCACAACTCCCATAGTCCCTTACCACTGGCTATGCTGCCTTGGGCTGAGGCAAGTGGCAAGTCAACAAGGAGGACCAGGGCTTGCCTATCCCTTAACTACAGTAAGCAACTCCTCCTATATGAGCTAAAACTCCCTACAAGACTGCATGCCAGCTTTAGCATGGGTTCCACTTTGGAACAATAAAACATACCAGAAGAAAGCAATCTCCTTCTTGCTCAGCCATCATGGAAAGGCAGAAGGAATATACTATCTTTAAATGTCTAAGATCTGTGCAGAGGTAAGTCAGTCATAAATATTAACTACAGGTTGAGTATCCCGTATCTGAAAAGCTAAAATATTATTTATTTATTTATTTGGGAATATCTGCATATACATAATGATTATTATTATTAACCTTTATTTATAAAGCACTGTAAATTTACACAATGAGATATCTTGGAGATGGGACCCAAGTCTAAACAAGAAATCCATTTATGTTTCATATACACCATAAACACAAAGCATGAAGGTAATTTTATACACAATATTTTAAATAAATTTGTGATGATAGTTTGTCTCCACCAAACCATCAGAAAGCAAAGGTGTTACTTTCTGAGCCATCCATGTGGACAGTTTTGTATTTTGGAGTATTTTGAATTCCAGATAAGGGATACTCAACATGTTGGAAAAGCCTCAAAGGATGGAGGGTTGAAAGAGTCATAAAACAAATGAGTGCGTTCCATTTGGACCACTCCTGCACAAGTAAATGGAGCCACTCAAGCAAGGTTTTATCTGGAAAAACGTTTAAAATAAGCAAACAGTAAACATGCTCACACCTTTCCTTTATGTCAGATTACAGAACTCTTAGCCCTTGAAATATCCTGGCCTACAACTCTAATGGGAGGAAACTGTGGAGGGTGTAATCTGAAGCACCTGGATGGCCAGAAGTTTCATAATTTCTGTGCTAAAACAATCTTGCTGGACTGAAAACTGGAGAGGGCCCCCATGCCTGTAATGGTTGTGCTGAAGAGGGAATTTTAACAAATGTTTATTGTTCTTGTGTGTCTTCAAATTGTTTCCGACTTATAGCGACCCTAAGGAGAACCTATCATTGGGTTTTCTTGGCAAGATTTCTTCAGAGGAGGGTTGTTATTGCCTTCCCCTGAGGCTGGGAGCATGTGATTTGCCCAAAGTCACCCAGTGGGTTTCATAGCCAAGCTGAAAATTGAACCCAGGTCTTCAGAGTTACAATACAACACTGAAACCATAATGCCATGCTGGCTTTCTACAGCCAGCTAACATGCAACACCTGCTGAAATTCCATCTTCTTATTGTTGATAATTGTCTTCAAGTCAAGTTCAACTTATGTTAGCCCCTATGACTGAGGGACCTCCAAGTTACCCGATCATCAACAGCCCTGCTCAGGTCTTGTAGACTCAGGGCTGTGGCTTCCATGATTGACTATCTATCTGCAGTGCAGTCTCTTTCTTTTCCTACTTCTTTCCATCTAAGCATTATTGTCTTTTTTAGTAAGTCACGCCTTCTCATTATGTGGCCAAAGTACTCCAGACTTTGTTTAGTCATCTTGGCTTTCAGGGAGAGTTTAGACCTGATTTGCTCTATGATTCATTTATTTGTCTTTTTAGCTGTCCATGATATCCACAGAACAATTTTCCAGTATGATATCTCAATCTAGTTGATTTTCTCCCTATCAGATTTCTTCACTGTCCAGCTTTTGCAACCAGATATTGACAATACGATGGCATGGAGAAGCCTAACTTTAGTATTGAATGATATATACTTAGATTTCAAGATCTCATCTAGTTTTTTCATAGCTGCCCTTCCAAGTCTTCTGATTTCTTAAATGCAGTTCCCACTGTGATTAATGACTGAGCCAAGATATGAACAATCTTGAACTACTTTCTTCATCATTTATTCTGAAGTTATGTATATCTTCTCTTTTACACAATCGTTAAAGGTACAGGAGCTTCCTCCAGTTTTCTACCTATCCATGCAACCATATTATTGGCACCATCACAAAAATCTTCCATGTTCAAGAGTAACTGGGGAAAGAACATGCTTCTAGTCTGAAGCATGTTGTCAGTTTTCTAAAAATTCCATGATAAGAGGTTAGTCACCTGTTGCATTGACATGGGTGCCACCGCACTCAAGGGCTGGATGTTCCTCACTGCTGAAGAGTACTTGTATTGTGAGATTCCACGTGAGAAAGTTGGTGAGGTGGGTGCCCGAACACTGACAGTTTGGGTTCCTATGTTGGCTGTAATCAAAACAGCAACATGTTAGAAATCTTTTAAGGGGACTTCTTTTAAAGGATGGAAAAGATGGTGAAAGCTATCAGGATTATGATAAATCTAGGATATGCAGGACTTTGAGGTCTGCTCAGGATCTTCACTTCATGACAAACACAGCTAGGACCTCAAATTTACAGTAAATTAAAGACTCTATGTATATGGCAGAAGTAGGAAGACCAGCAGCACATGGACTAAAACATTACTCCCCTTGGTAAAACCTCTGTCTGGAGGCAGCAGACGGGGAGCATGTTTTGCTGCCCATCTCTCCCTTGTTTTCCAGGCTGAAGCTTCCTGCTCCAATAAGGCCTTCCCAGCTTCCATTTCTTGGTCTCCAAGAACTGGTTTTTGTGAGCAGAAATTATTTACTTTCCAAACTTTCAGTATCAACATGTTCCCTGCATTTGAGCTTTCAGTTCTGCTAATGGATCATTTATCAAAAACAAAGCAGGAACCATTCACATGAAAGCTCATTTACACATACACTACGCAAACTCAGTGCATTCCATCAGATGATGAGCCATATGCATTTCCTAACTTACCCACTCTTTGGGCATTGGGTGGCACTCTGGGAACTTGAGTGGATGCTTGTCTCATAGTGCTGATGTTGTTCAGCAAGCGCCTAGGAGGTGCACTTGTCCTCAAGATCGGTGTGGCTGTGTGATAGGTTGCTGAAGATATCAAATATCTTGATCAGAAAACTTACCTACACATCATATAATGGCATACACAGAATGTCTACACAGAGCCCTGTTTTTGTTTTCATTTGTTTGTTTGTTTTTTGAATTACTGAGCATTAGGCTACAGAGTAAAATCACCACATAGAAAATATAGAATCATAGAGTTGGAAGACACCCTAAAGGCCATCGAGTCCAATCCCTTGCCATGCAGGAACACAGAATCTAAGTACCCCTGAGAGTTGCCCATCCAACCTCTCTTTAAAACCCTCCAAAGAAGGAGATTCCACCACTCTCTGAGGCAGTGTATTCCACTATCAAACAGTTCTTGCCATCAAGATGTTCTCCTAGGTGGAATCTCTTCTTCTGTGGTTTGAATCCATTGTTCCATGTCCAAGTCTCTGCAGCAGCAGAAACTAAGCTTGCTCCATTCTCAATATGACATCCCTTCACATATTTAAGCATGTTGCTCTAGACTGCAGTATCTGAACTGTTTCTGATTCTAAGAAGCCTTAGGCTGCTGCCACACTGCAGAAGTAAATCAATGTGCTCTACTTTAACTTCCAGTGCTATGGAATTCTGGGATTTGTAATTTGGTGGGGCACCAAAGCTCTCTGACAGGGAAGGCTAAATATCTCACAAAACTACAAATCCCATAATGCCATAGCACTGAGTCACAGCAGTTAAAGTGGTGTCAAACTGCTTTATTTCTGCAGTGTGAGTACGTCCACAGTTCAGGCATCAGCCAACAGGGAGGCAGAACTTCACACTAGTGCAGCATCATGCACACCTACCTTACCACACATGTTCTTTCAATTATTTAAAATAAATATATTATATATGATATATTATATAATAATAAAAAATATGTATTAACTCACAAGGAGACCTGGAAGGCTGAACATTCCAACGAGGAGCAGGGCGGACTGGGGCAACAGGGCTTGGATTATAGAAAGTCGTTCTGGGTTGTGGCTATATATAACAAAAAAAGAATGCAAGATAGTGACTAAAATAAACAGATTACTGAATTGTCATCCAACATGCAGAACTTTGGAATATACCAGCCCTGGGATTTGTAGGCTAGCCTGAAGATAGAGCACCCTCCCTCCATAACTGTCATCCTTCGGCCTGTGAAGGAGAGACTAGGCTGGCCCAGCTCCATCAGGGCTAGCCTGAAGATAGAGGCTCCTCCCTCCATAACTGTCATCCTTCAGCCTCTGAGGGAGAGAATAGGCAGGCCCAGCTCCACCAGGGCTAGCCTGAAGAAGATCCCTCCCTCCGGTCCATCTGCCTTGGTCCAGAGGGAGAGAAGAACCACTGGACCTCATCCCCTTTCCCACCACCATTCCCTTCTCCTTTTGTGTCGTGTCTTTTAGATTGTAAGCCTGAGGGCAGGAAACCATCTATTATCTCCTCTGTTGTAAACCGCCCAGATTCCCAGTGATTGGGCGGCATATAAATAAATCCTATTATTATTATTATTATTATTATTATTAGTTTGTTGTGGCACCAGAGCTTTCTGACAGAGGAGGCTAAACATCTCACAAAACTATGAATCCTAGAATTCCATAACATTGAGCCATGGCAGTTAAAGCCATATCAAACTGCATTATTTTTGCAGTACAGATACAGCCAGAGTGTATTCCACAATTTGGGAGAAATCCTCACTATTGCTTTAAAACTCCAAGCATTTTGGACTTCACCTTCCAGAAGTCCCAGCCAGGTTGGTCAAAAATCAGGAATTATGGGAGCTGGAGTCCAAAACATCCAGAAGACCACTGGCAGATGAGTCTCTGGGCCTATTCAGACTACCTTTTACCCTGGATCAGAAATCAATCCTTCCACGTGAAGTTCATATTGGCCCCGATTCTGTCACAATCCATTTAGAGGCATGCACAAGCAAATGCCCTTTAGTCCAAGTCATCCAGATTTGGGGCAAAATCTGTCTTTTCTGAAAAAACCCGGGTTCCGCGAAATATGAACTTGCCCTCAATCATGATTGGGTCAAGTTCAGGGGAGGGATTAAGGTCAGAGGGCAGGCTGAGGGCAGAGCATTCCCTCCCCTCATTGGAGAAGGAGGAGAAAGAGGAGGAGGAAGGAGGCTGGATGCAAAAAGGGGAATCTGACAGGAGGTAGGGTGACAGGAGGCTAAAGGGGAAATCAGGGTGACTGACGGGGGTTGCAAAGGGCTGTCAGAGGGAGGGCGGGGGGGACTGGAGAAAGTGATGGAGGAGGAGGAGGAGGATGAAGGAGGCGCGGGAAGAAGGGGACCATGGAGGGCATTCTATAATGGAGCAGGAGGAGGAGGATGAAGGAGCCAGGGCAGCTCAGAGGGAGGGGAGGGTGGGAAGGAAGGAGGAGGAGGAGGATTGCCAAGGGAAATTGGGCTGCGGGGCCAAGCTGGAGGAGGGATGTAGGGAAATCTTTTGATTTTTGACAGTCTATGCGCATGATTTTTTGGGTGACATAGAATGTGTGTGTGCTTGCTTGTGCTACTTTCATTTCCTCTTGTTCCTGGAACTTAAGAGCCATTATTATTATTATTATTATTATTATTATTATTATTATTATTTGTGTTATATGCGGGTGCTACAATCAGAATGCCTGCGCTGCATTTCCCTTTTATTCCCAATTGATTCCATGGGTCTACTTTAGTTGGAACTGACAGGCCACACTCTCTCAGCCTCCTCTGAAGAGAATGTAAGCAGGAGGGAAAGGGTCAGTTCAGTTCAGGTCAGAGGCAGGGCATGAACAGAGCTTCCATCAGGCACCTCCCCCCCCCCTCTTTTTTATTTTATAAATTATTTTTGGCAAAAAATGTGCATGTTTTTTGCTTGAGGTAGATATATAGATAGATAGAAGGTGGCTAGCTGCTGCTTGTTCTCTTTCCCTTTCATTTCCCTGCTTCTAGCAAAGGGGAAATGTTGCAAAGAGTACTTTGCAAAAAAACTTTTTTTCCTTTGCAAATGAATGCTACAATTCGAATGTTACAAAAGTTTCTCTTTCCAATTTGGCAAATTGATACATGCTTTTGCTACTGTCTCTAAGGAATTCAGGGATAGCCTAAAGAATGCATGGCATGGCATCCTTTTCTGGCATTCCGAAGTGAGGAATTTATTATTATTATTATTATTATTATTATTATTATTATTACATGCATATGAGGCATTCGGGGGTGGCAAGGAGAGGGGATACAAGATGCAGAGATGGCATTAGCTTGCATTTGGGGGTTGAAAATGGGGCCAAGGGCAGATCATAACCTGCACTGACCCAAATGCCCACAACACACAACACACACAGAGGAGGTTTTTAAATTTGACAAGTGGTGCCTGGTCCTTTAAAAAAAAAAGGAGGGGGGAAGCACACTGCCAATGCCCCAATGAGTGCTACAAACATCACCTATGACCATCGCTTGATTGACAGCAGGAGCCTTCATGTTAAACCCGATTTCCCCAAGAGGGCATTCGGGTTAAAATGCCCCTGATTTGTAGTGGGCACTTGCTTACGGAGATATTTGGGAGGGCCCCCCTGAATCTGCCCAGTTCCTTCCAGGGCAAATCTGTCAGTGGGAATGGGGCCACTGATTCATGGTGTACATTTCAGCCTTTGCAGAAATTTCGACTGGATGGGTGACCTGTCTATGATGCAAAGTATTGCATAGTAAAGTGATGCACAGAGGGAAATAAAAGGCACAATCATATCATCACCTCATACCTCAGCCAGTTAGTTCCAGGCTGGTCCTATCATTAGGCTGAGTGAGAGAACCATCTCTACTAGGAAATGCTGGAAGCAAGAAACAGTAGCAAGGTGCTGGAGGACAAAGGAACATGTATCCTATGATCTGCCTTGCATTCCCTGAAATAACCTGTGGCTCTCAGGTATACTGAAGGACTCTTTCACTTCACTAGTCTTAAAGTAAGACTCAACTCCTAGTCTAGTCAGTTTCAGTGTATAGAAACAAATGAGGACACCATCCCTGTACCGTTCACGATCTGGCAGCAGAATGACTCAACCCTGCTCTGATTCAAATTGGAAATTCTCTGGAAAGAGCATATGCATTCCTTTTCTATATTAGCTGGATAAGGGTGGACAAAAGGGAGACCTCAGTTGTCAGACATCAGCCAATGTCCTTCCTGACTCTCTGTAAGCAATCACAACCTGAGCTTGGAAGTAATGAGTTATAAATAATTACCTGTACCTAGAGCACTTTATTATGACAAGGGCACAATTAAGTCATATTTCAAAAATAACATATCAAGTAGGTAGAGGGAATCCTTATCATATTTGCAGATGATACAAAGCTGGGAGGGATAGCTAACACACTGAAAGATAGGAACCATTCCATGGTGAAAGGAAAGAGTGTAATCTGTCCTGGAAGCTCTACTCTCATATCCATTCAGCCTGTTGAAATTTTGTAAGTTCTTTGGCACTGTTTTTCTTTGCTCCTTCCTTTTAGATCCTTTGCTACATGCCCCTACATTTTACCCTCAACTTACCCACAGGTCGTATCAAATTTGGCCCTAATCTTCCTCAGTTTTTACATGACAGCAACTTATAATTGAGTGTACAGTGGTACCCCGGGATACGAATGCGCCGCCTTACGAAATTTCCGGGTTACGAAAAAAATCCATAGAAAAAAACTGTTCCGGGTTACGAAGGTTATTTCGGGTTACGAAAAATTTTTTGGTGCTTTTCGGTGCTTTTTCGCATGAAATCGCGGCTTTCGCTATTAGCGCCTATGGCTTTTTCGGCTTACGAAGGATTTCGGGTTACGAACGCGGCGGCGGAACGAATTAAATTCGTAACCCGGGGTACCACTGTATATGGTATTTCTATAGCATAGATGCATCCCTAAGGTGGTAGTGGAGGTCTTTTTCTCTTGCCATCTTCAAAAATAGGCTAGATAGCTATCTGTTGAGGATACCAGAGTCACTGCACTAAATGGGGGTTGGAGTAAATGGCCTACTGGGCAACTTCCAAGCGTACGATTTTATGATTCTGTGATCCTGCAAACCTATAACCTTTCCAATGTCAGATAAAATACCTTTGTTGCTACTGACAGTATTTAGTATGTTTAATAGCAGTTGCGTCTTTATAGGTCTTACCTGTGGAATGGAGGGCAGGAAGTAGCCTGGAGGAGGCTGGAAGGAGCAGAGGAGTGGACCAGGCAAGGCCCTCAAGGTAGCCAGTCTCTGCATGTATTGGTTGGTGAGAATGGCTTTTCTTTCCTCTTTCCTTTGAGCTAATGCAACATACAAAGGCTTGGTGCTGACAATCCTCCCATTCATTTCAGTCACAGCCTTTGTAGCCTCTTCTGGGGAGGAAAAACATACAAATCCAAACCCTTTGCTGTGTCCACCCTCTGTCATCACCTAAAATTGAAAATTAGAACAGAGGCCACTGAGCTCATCATGACACTCTCATCTGCACGCTGCAGGCACAGAGACATGGATAGCGAAGAAAGGGACCAACTGACAGCTTTCCCAAACAAATACACAATATGAAGTCCAGTTCCAAGTACATTGACTGATTTAAGCCCTTGTTTCTAAATCAAGGCTAAATGTGGAAATCTTTAGCCATGACTATAAGAAAGCATAATGAATTATACTCTCCAGTACCAGCAAGAGAAACATATATATTGGTATATGCTTTTTAAAATCGCCAAATAACCGCTATACTGAAGATTTGCAATTTTGGAAGTGAGTCCCTACCATGCCATGCAATCAAGACCTTGCAGAATTTCTGCTCAGCTGTCAATGTTCCCACACTTATTCCTGTGCTCCAGTCAATTTGCTATCTTGCTTCCTTGCTCATTATAGTTTTCTAGTGACTAGGTCACAAAGAAAAAGTACCAGCAACCAGAATTCCAGTCAAGCTTAATGCAAAGTGAAGAAAAGAGCAAGTAACCTGGTGCTCCTGAGATAATCTTGGCCCAATAAGAATTTGGTCTCTTAAAAGAGCAGACAAGGAAGTAACACTTCTTCTAGACAATATCATTTAATATTGCAGGGGGCACTCATCTAATGGTTAAAAAAAAGTTCTGCACACATCTTGGGACCCCAGGGGGACATGAAAGGCACGCTAAGGGCACAACCAAGCACTTAAGCCCACAGTTGTCATTGGAATCAATACACTCCAGAAATATCTTCTATGGGTGAGAACAAGAGCCATATCTCCACTTCAAATGGTGCTAATATGTTCTAATGTTTCTATAACTAGAGCTTGCAAATCTTATATTCAGCAATAAATAATCAGCATTCATTAGTCTTAAAAAGTTAGAGAAAATACAAAATTAATGTCTCATCTTAACTTTTAATTTTAAAAAATGCATTGTTGAAAACCATTTAAAATGATTGACAAGAGCTGAAAATATGCAGCCTCCAAATTATCTCCCAATAAAATGTGAAATGTTAAATACTAACTGTGTATGTGTGTAATGAATTATTTTTTTAACAAATTACTTCCAAACTTAGTTTATGACCAAGTCTTACCTTGGCGCTGGTGATGGTTCCATAGGGAGAGAATTCCTTCCTCAGTCGCTCATCATCAATCCCATCATCCAAGTTCTTCACATATAAGTTCACCCCCTATAAACAAATAGGTACAGTGAGATTCCTGAACATTTATTATTTACAACACATATATACTCGTTACATTTTTTTTTAAATGGTACTAATATGCTGTCATATGGTTGAAAAGGAACCAAATGTTGTCTCATCCAACAGCTAACCCTCTGCATTAGGTTGGGGAAGGCAGTATCACATTCATACAAGAGCTCATCCATGCCATCATATTTCCATTTTCTTCTATATATGTTGTGAAAGCTGGACAGTGAAGAAAGCTGATAGCAAGAAAATCAACTCATCTGAAATCTGGTGCTAGAGAAAAGTTCTATGGATACCATGTGATAACAAGTTCTATGGATAACAAATGAGTATGTCTTAGAGAAAATCAAGCCTGAACTAGAAGCCAAGATGACTAAACTGAGGCCGTGATACTTTGGACATATCATGAGATGACATGACTCACTGAAAAAGACAACAATAATGGATGCTAAAGTGGCAAGCAATAGAAAAAGAGGGAGACCACACTACAAGTGGATTAATTCAGTCAAAGAGGTCATGAAGAGGACAACTGATGACTGAGGCTCTTGGAGGTCCCTCATTCATAGGACAGTCAGAAGTCAAAATCAATTTGTCGGAAATTAACAAAAACAAGCTCATAATATTGCCTTTGTACTAAATGCTTCTGTGTCAGTAAGATAGTATCTTAGCTGCATAATGATTTATACTTTATTGTATCAATTATTGTTTCAGTTTAATTCTATTTTAATATACTATTTTTTATGTTTTTAACTGTATGGTGTTTTTTAATGTTGTAAGCTACTTTGAGTCCCAGCCTTGGGAGAAGGGTGGGATGATGATGATGATGATGATTATTATTATTATTATTAATACTGACCAAATCCCAGCTCAGTTCTTGTTGAAGTAGTCATACTCTGCTTCAGATCTTTATTAATAAAGCAAGATTGAAGTAGTTAAAGATCCTCTATACCTAAGTTCAATCACTAATCAAAATGGACTAATGAAGAAATAAGAAAAGCAGCTATGAAGGAAACATGTAAGATGCTCAAGTGCAAAGATATACAGGTTGAGTCTCCCTTACCCAAAATGTTTGTGACTAGAAGTGTTTTGGACTTTGGAGTTTTTTTTTTTAAATTTTGGAATATTTACATATAAATAATGAGATATCTTGGAGATGGGACCCAAATCTAAACATGCAATTCATTTATGTTTTGTATATAGCGTATACATATAGCCTGATGGTAATTTTATACATAACATTTATAATAATTTTGTGCATGAAACTAAGTCTGTGTACACCGAACCATCAGAAACAAAGGTGTTACTATCTCAGGCACCCATATGGTTGATTTTGGGATTCCAGATGAGGGATACTCAGCCAGTTTATCATTAAATACTAAAGTCAACATCATCCATGATAATAGTATTTTCAATTTCTATAGAGGATTTTGAAAGCTGAAAAGAAAGAAAATCAACATGTTTGAAATATGGTGCCAGATGAGAGTTTTACAGATACCATGGAGTGCCAAAAAAATAAATGTACAGTATGTATCATAGAGCAAATCAAGCCTGAATTCTCACTACAAGCCAAGATGACTAACCTGAAGCTATTGTTCTTTTGATGCATCATGATACATGACTCACTGGAAAAGGTGATAATGCTCAGTAAAGTGGAAGGCAGCATGAAAAGAAAAAGACTGCACTACAGGTGGATTGATTTGGTCAAGAAAGCCATATCCTTGACTTTGCCAGATCTAAGCAGGGAGTTGACAACTCATGGATGCCTCTCATTCATTGCATGGCCACAAGTGAAAGTCAACCTGACAAATAACAATGAACTATCATTGCAGCCAGATATGCAATTTTTTTTAAAAAAAAAATTAAAACATTCTGGGCATTTAAAATCTCATTTAAATATAACTGTGTAGTGTAACACTGGGGACACCAGGGATCCTCCAACTACTATTGTAACATATCATATCACACTATATTATAATAATATAATATGTTAACATATACTGTTCTAACATATTAGAACGCTCAAAATTTATGACCACTGGCTATACTGGTTGGAGGAGCTGGAAGCCAATAACATTCCCTGGCCTAAAGACCAATTTGATAATTTGCTTCTTCATCCCACATTCTGTTTTAAGACTGACCCAGTTCAGACTCGATGGCTACAACACCCTCTTGATTTGTTTACCATCTAGCCAAGCGGTAGGTAAACTAGTAACCTCTGAATGTTTTAGACTGAAATTTCCATAAACTTCAGCCAGCATGGCCAAAAATTAGGGATTATAGGAACTGTAGTCCAGAACATCTGAAAGGCACTTGATGAAGAGGACCAGTTTGTGACTTTTTGTTGGTCAAATGAAATTATTGTTCAATGTTGTTTTTTAAAAAGTTGAACAAGGCCCAAGATTTAACAAGTGCTTATCAGAGGACTTAGAATACTGTTAGGTAAACAAGCCACATCAATTCCTTGGCCTTTTTTAAAAACCAAAGTAAACTCTTCACTTAAAATCAATTTCATTCCCCCACACCACATAAATCAACACTGAGTGCTAGCATTACACATGTTTAATTGCTACTTGAATTTCAAGAGAAGAATTAGTTTCTAGAGCAATGAAATTCAAGAGCAAGTCAATTCTTAGCTTCAAGAACTGTGGGCAGATGCAGTGATGCTTTCACCACTGACTATTCACCACTAGGAAGTAAGAGAATAGACAGAACTAGCTAGGGTTTCCAACTTCTTCTACTAATTCTTCCTATTTCTTCTAATGATGTGCATCCTTATTCCATTAGGTTGAGATTGTTAGCCTGACTTCATTTCCATCCCCTGCCTTTTCCCTTTGCCATTTCTCTGTCATGTATCTTGTTCTTGTTGTTAACTGCCTTCCCATTGATCTCGACCCATAGCAACCCTTTGTATCTAAAGATACATCTCTTTAGTGTATAGTTCATATTTTTAACTTTAAGAAAGCAATGTAAAGTCGAAGGTTTTCATGGACAGCATCCATGTGGGTTTTTCGGGCTATGTGGCCATGTTCTAGCAGAGTTTCTTCATGACGTTTCACCAGCATCTGTGGCTGGCATCGTCAGAGAATGCTTTGCCTGGAAAAATTGGGTGTATATATACTGTGTGAGCCTGGGAATGCAGGAGTGATTTACATGTGTATTGTTCTGTGCTGATGGCTGGCCTCAGGCTGGGAGGCTAATGCAAACGAGGATTAATGTCTGCTAATTGGTGATCATTATCTGCTGGGCAAGCCCCTGACTCTGAATGGTTTCCCATTTGCATTTGCGGAGTCCTTATTTTGCTATTCCTCAGAACTGGCAGCCAAATTTTGTTCACTTTAAGGGTTTCTTCTTTCCGGTTGAAATTATCCAGCTGTTTGTGGATTTCAATGGCTTCCCTGTGCATCCTGACATGGTAGTGGTTGGCATGGTTTAAAAACACTGAAGTTCTGGACCATGCCAACCACTACCATGTCAGGATGCACAGGAAAGCCATTGAAATGCACAAACACCTGGACTACTGGAAAGAGCGTGTCCAGAGGAGGTCGACTAAAATGGTGAAAGGTCTGGAAACCTTGCCCTATGAGGAACGACTCAGGGAGTTGGGGATGTTTAGCCTGGAGAAGAGAAGGTTAAGATGTGATATGATAGCCCTGTTTAAATATTTGAAAGTATGTCATATTGAGGAGGGAGCAAGCTTGTTTTCTGCTGCTTCAGAGAACAGGACCTGGAACAATGGATGCAAGCTACAGGAAAAGAGATTCCACCTCAACATTAGGAAGAACTTCCTGACAGTAAGGGCTGTTCGACAGTGGAACACACTCCCTTGGAGTGTAGTGGAGTCTCCTTCCTTGGAGGTCTTTAAGCAGAGGCTGGATGGCCATCTGTTGGGGATGCTTTGATTTGGATTTCCTGCATGGCAGGGGATTGGACTGGATGGCCCTTGCGGTCTCTTCCAGATCTATGATTCTATGATTCTATCATTTTTAGTGAAGACAGAGTTTTAACTGATAATTCTGAAATTCAGCTTCCACAAACAGGGTTGCTACATTGTCCAGTTACCTGGGTTTTCTTAGAGTCTAGCCATCAGAGTAAATGCCTGTTTATACTATTAGTTGAGCCAGATTCTATCTTTTAAAAGAGTGTAATTACTAGCTCCTTGCAGAGCTAAAAATATGATGAAAACATGCAGTTATTATTGTGCCTAATCATTTGTTAGAAATGAGCTCACTTTAACCTTTCAGTGGTTTTAAAAGCTATAGTGATGTCATGGCTAGGACTAATATTTTGAGGATCAAGGTAAGACAAGTGTAGAATGGCAGATTGGTTCATTTCTGGATCGACCATATTGGCTTCAAGCCAGTGGAAAAGTGACTTACTACCACAGTGAGAGATCCAATATTTAAACAGGTATGAGTGGACAGTATGAAATCCTACCCAAAACAAAACATAGCCTCAAAAACAGAAGTTTAAGCTGGTTAGCTCAGCTCTTGCTTAGACTTTGTTTTATGGGGGGAAATAGACCTCCCCCACACATTTGTAGACATTTAAATAGTTACTCTGTCAGAAATAGTGACCTTCAGACCAGGTTTTGAAGAGAAAGATGTAATATAAATAAAATTATTGTTCACAACACAAGTCCATTTTTGTGTCCATATTGTAGATTGGGAGGGGGGGGTGTGAGTTATAAAAAGAGTGTAGTGTTGTCCACTATTGTCACACAATATGATATATTGCATTTTCTGCTGGGATGGAAGAAATGCAATTTGGGAGAGGAAGGAATATTGGTAGGTGTTATTAAACAGTGCTTTAAAATGCTGCAGTAGAAATTACTACCACCATTTCCCCATCAGCATCTGGGCACTATTTGCAAACTGAAGTTTCTCCTCACCCCCAGCCAAAGATATGTCATCTCATCCCACTCAAAATTTCTAAGGTCACTGCAGCAAGGATCTAGTTTTCTATCAGTTAGATGTTCTCTTTTTTGAGTGTGTGAAGGCATGGGGGCCGTGTGTGTGTATGAGAAACTGTCTACAGCAATATGGATTTCTACCACAAAATTTGGGATTCTTAAAACCACAAGCGCTTCATACATTTTGTCTCACCCCATGTGCATCTTGTTTGTTTGTAAGGTTTTTTTGTTGTTTATTTTAATTTCATATTACCTGGTATCTGCTCACTCTCTCCTGCTTGATTTGCTCAAATTTACGTTTCAGCTCACTCTGACGTTCTATCCTCTTCTGAGCTCGGCCAACATACAACATTCGTCCATTGACCTCCTTCCCATTCATGTCTTCAACAGCCTGCCAGGAAACCAGGTGTCAAGAAAAAGGTTGGATGTGAGGAGGAGATGTAGTGCCAACTCTCTTCATCAACAGGATAGACATATGTATCACAGAAAGATTTTACTGGTTTTAATGCTTTCTTGCATTTCTAAAGCTTTTCCTTCTGAGACACCCTAGGCCCTGAAATTCCACCCACCATCTACCTTTGAAGACAATTTAGCTGATGCTGAAAGCTTCATATCTCAGTGGCATGTGTGACAGTTTTATCATATAATAGTTTGGTCTCTAAAGAGACCCCAGTGCAAACAACCTGTTAACATCTAATGAACACATACAATTGCAAGTCAAGTGTCTCCCCCATCATTCATTTTTGTGAGCTATGCCAACTAGAATAAGAAAAACAAGAAAAAAAAACAAGCAGGTTTTAAGCTAAAATAGAAAGAACAAAGATGATTTTACCTTCTGAGCATCTTGATGTTTTTCAAAGTTGACAAACCCAAACCCTTTTGAACGACCTGTGTTATCCATCATGACTTTGACACTCAAGGTCTTCCCTGGAAACAGAACAAACAACTTAAAGTCAGCAAGCTCACCAGCAAATTATCTCAGAGGAGAGCTGAGGTCACAAGTTACAACAACAACAACAACAACAACAATCTCCGAGCAAGAAAAATACTGGTGTCATGCATGTGGGATTTCCTTTGCTCCTGATGTATCTTATTTGACTTGCATAAATTTTTCTATGGTGAAGTTTTTACTCTAAGTCTTGCTTACAGGATAAGCATGTTTGCACAATAGGTTTGTTTCATTCCTGTCACTTGATAAGTCCTACATACCCTGATTATTTTTAATTGCCTAGAATGAATCCCTGCTCCTACACAAACAGCATACCTGCTAGAGAAATCAGAGAAACAAGAGAATGTGCAATCTATCAAGGTGGCAACTCTAGATTAGAATCACTAGAAAAGGAAAGCAATTCTTATTTGCCAGCTCTGTGCAGCAATATATACTTAAGTAGGACATTCAGTTGCAAAATTTTTATGGTTGTAGAATTCAAAGGCATAGCCATGTCAGTCTGGAACAACAGTATACAAAGCGATATTGTAGCACTTTTGAGACTAGCTGAAATAAAGAAGATGTAGCATGAGCTTTTGTAGACTTGAGCCTACTTCCTGAGGTGTTGAAGACATGGTTCCACCTCATGCATCTGACGAAGTAGGTTCAGGTCTACCAAAGGTCATGCTGCTGGTTTCTTCTTCCAGTTAGTCTCAAAGGTGCTACAAGATCTCTTTGAACACTTTTATGGTTAAAGGTAAGCATCAAGATCCCAGATTCCTAGCTCAAGAAAACGTGTGTGTGTGGGGGGGGGGGTGCTGTTTGGCAATGCCTGTTGTGTTTTCAGCTATTTGCAGAATAAATGAAGTAACATCAAAGCATAAGGAAAAAGCCAAGCAAGAGACCTCATTCTGTTTCTTCTTTTCAAGAAGCCTCAGGCTTAATGTCCCTACCAAAATCTCTACAGACTGTCCTTTTAAAATGTTGCTCTTACCAAATTTTGAGAATATTTCCTGCAGTCTTTCATCACACATGTCATCCCCAAAGTTCTTGATGTAAACATTAGTGAATTCCATTGCTTTTGCTCCATATTCTGCTTCACGCTCTCGCCGAGATTTAAAATGACCAACAAAACTGCAACAGTAAGCAACATCTGTGAAACTACTTTATAAAGGTGTTGGGTACAGAAGGAGCTTGGAGATTCTTTCTGTATTGTTCTTATTTAACAGGCAAGGAAATGTTCAACAGGGACAGCTTTTTCCTTCCAAAAAGTGTAGAGAAGGTTCAAAACAGGTTTTCAGAGCCCAGACATTGACAAACTCAGGAGAAAGTTATGGTAATCTCTGCCTTGAGGTAGTTCTACACATATTCTGTAGTTTAAACATGCAGTGAAAAAACTATGGAGGGGACTATAAATTTCCCTAGCAATGGCAAAACCACTCCAGTCTGTACTTTGCATTTATGAGGAAGAATGGATTCTAGTTGTGCAGCTTCTACTCTTTATTAATATATTTGTTAGCAAATGGGTGTTCAGGGGTCTTGTTCAGGAGTGGACAAGAGTGGTCTTACAGATGTTTTTGAACCAAATTCATAATTCTGAGATTTTGGTTATTATGAAAAGGCAATACATGTCTTAATTATTATGATTTTTCTTCATTCATTTTCATTTTTTTTAAGTACCAGGGATGGTGAAAAGGACTCGTGAGATTTTTTGCCTTGTGTGCCAAAACAGATTGCCCTTGAACAGTATAAAGATCTGAGAGAGTGAGGGTGTTATATGCTACTCTATCTCTGATAGCCCTATAAGAAACATGGAAACTATTTTACTTGGAAGAAACCAGCTTTTAATATGTCTGTCTTTTTACCTCCTCCCCAAATGAGAAACACTATAGAACTGTATTAGTCGCTGGGGTTCCATTTTTCTGTTTCTTCGTCTGGTATATTAACCTATACTTTAATCTATACTTAACCTATATAAAGTTTACCATGTAGAGCACCATAGAAATCCCTGCCATTCCTCTCCTCCAGCCTTCACTTACACCTTGCGGTCATTGAGCAACATTCCATTCATTGTGTCAATCGCTCTGTTTGCTGCCTCATGGGTCTCAAAATGAACAAAGCCATAACCCCGGGATCCATTCTCATCACAAACAACCTGTTTAAACACGTGGGAGGGTGGCAGGGAAGGAAAGGGAAGGGAAGAGAAGAGTGAAAAGAGCCACATTTTTAAAAAATCCATAATCGACTCTTTGTTTCCCCAATTTTCACAAGTTTCTGTTCAGTAATTACAAGGCATCCAATAGATCCAGCACTGGACTTGTGCTCATGAAAGAGCAGAATCAGAGAACTTTCTCCTTTCCTCTACAGTTCCCTATGTACATCAAAACCCTGCTCCTTTGAACTGTAACCCCACAAAAGATGTGGAGGGTAGTGGGAAGGCTAGCAGGATGTCAGGGAAACATTAATTTTAGGCCAGTGCCAACATAATTGTTACCAAAGTCATCTCTGTGAAACCCTAAGCAACATAGCCGCCAGTGATGAGCAACGATCCTGGACACTTTAGAGAATAAATGGTGGGTCTTTTCAAGTTTAGAAAAATAAATAGTCATGCATTTGAAATAAAGCAGAATGGGCTGAATATCTGATGACAATAATTTTCCTACAGTACTGAAGTACTCCTTCTTTGAGTCATTGCAGAAGCTATGACAGCCAAAAAGGATGTTCTTTTACTCTCCCAAAAAGATGCTAGTGAGGTCGGTGAGAAGAGATAATTTAACATTCTTTGCTCAGGGAAAAAAGTAAAATTTATTGGGAATCTCACACAAGATGATCCCACCAAGGTAGTGTTAGATTTTGGTCTAAATCCTGTTGGTAATTCCAGTTAGAGTAAACCCATTAGACTAACAAGATTCACATATGAACTGACTTACTATTTAACCATGGATTCAGTGGCTCAGCTCTAATTGGGATTAACCAGAAGGATTCAGTCCTACTTTTTAAACTGTTTCTCAGCAAGTGAAATTACAAAAGACTGAAGTCAGAGTGACTACATTTTTATGATTTCTGATAGAAAATGACAAATTCATGAGACACTTAAATGACAGATTGTTCACATTAACAACTGTACAACCTGCCCTGTACACATCGCTAGAAGTGCTTTGCTCAGGTCCTCTGGGAAATGCTTGCTCCAACCAGCCAAGACTAGACTAGATTTATTAGCCGCCTTGAGTCCCTGTACTGGGAGGAAGGTGGGATATAAATAAACATAATAAATATAATAGACTGACAACAGTTTCCCAGAGGACCTTTTCATCTGCTGCCCCCAGATTGTGGAATGACAACTGAAAACACTGATGGCATTTAAAACAACATTAAAGGCACATCTCTTCCAGAAGGCTTACTCAATCAATTTTAAAACATGACTTTTTAATTTGTATATTTCAAAGAATGTACTCATATGTGTATACAGTACTTCAATGTTTTTATAGTATTGTTTTTTAACTGTTGGTTTTATGTATTTTCTTTTTAATTGTGTTTTGTATTTTAATATGCTGTACCTCCTCAAGCCTTGAGGAGAGAAGGAAAAGTAATAAAATGTTATCCTCCTCCTCCTCATTACTACTACTACTACTACTACTGCTACTGTCATGCATACCTTGCAAGAAAGAATATTCCCAAAGGCGGAGAAAGTATCATACAAGGCTTTGTTATCAATGGAATCATCCAGATTCTTGATGAAGATGTTGCCAACTCCTGATTTCCTGAGTCCTGGATCTCGCTGGGACCACATGATGCGAATGGGCCGACCTTTTATGACTTCAAAATTCATAGTATCCAAGGCCCGCTCAGCTGGCAGGAGAAAAACTAATTAATTTACACAGAAGTCAGACACAAATATGGAAAGAAAGAACACACTGAGTTGTGTCTAAAATGTTTCTATGTATATCTGATTTATCACAGAGATAACCTCCAAATTTTACAGCCAAGGATTAACAAACTGGTATGAGAAGAGAAACTGTAGCTTCTGAAGGAGACTCCTTAAAGCTGTAAATGGAAATAGTTTCCTATACGATAAGCATGTCCAAGTTATCCATCCATAAAGGGAATCATGGTTGCATGGATTTGGTAATGGGGCAACTAGAACAATGGTTGGAGTGGGTATACTTAATCATAACAACTTGTTGCCAGGGAGGAACACTGAAATGTTCTTTCCCACTGGTTTAGTTACCAGCTACCTTGCAGATATCAGAACTTGTCAGAAATGCAAGATGACAGTCCAGTAAAATCCAAAATTAGGTAATGAGCAGAGTTCCTATTGAATATTTGCCTTGTATCCAGTGCTGTCATTGCACTCATAGAAGCAACTTATATGAGCGCAAGGGGTAGGAATATGGTTCCTCATTTTCCCTGCCCTACTATACATGCTCAAAATCTTTACTGCTTGCTCCAAAGGGCTGAGACAATCTCTGAAGAAGCTTTTCAAGACTGGAGGAGAGTCCAAAAATGCTGATGCTGGCATATACCCTACTTATATAGATCTTGAAGGATACATTATGATGTGCAAGTTAATAGGTATTGGTGCTTCAGTATCTCTTAATAGCCACCTTTTTTCGTTTGTACAATAGAATGTAGATTATATTTGCATGCCAATATTGTTAATTCAAACAAAAAGAAAAGTAGAGGAGAAAAAGTAGAGGAGATTTGCTAGAATTCCTACTTACCATCAGCAGGCTGCTGAAAATTTATATATGCATAACCTAGAGATCGGCGTGTGGAAACATCTCGACAAACTCTGATGGACATGATTGGTCCAGCAGGTGAGAATTTCTCATACAACATGGCTTCAGTCACATCCGGATGTAAGTCACCCACATAGAGAGAAGCTAATGGATATCCTGGGCCACTAGCATTCATGGTCAATCGTGCAGTGGAACTTTGGAAGTGAAGCAAAACCTAATTAATCCTAAACAGCACACCAGGGACACTGATATACAAAAATGGCAGGGTGCGGGATCAGGCAGGGGTAGTCTGCATGTAATCTCTGACTGAACCTTCAAAATGACCAGTGCAGAAACTGTTAACAGTATGGTAAACATAATCACAGGTTATCAATAAAGCATTAAGTCTGAACAGTTGCCCAAATGAACCTTGTATTAATCCAAGATTTTCTAGTATGCCATTTATATGAGAATGGCACATACATTCACAGATTATATATGCACCATCACTACCAGTGCTTTGCTCATTTAGATTACACCTCACTTTCAGAAAATTCAATATGTCCCATCAAGATTGAGGAATGTATATCCCTCCTGATGTTGTCGGATTGTAAGCACTAGCTACCACAGCCAGTGGTGAGGAATGATGGAAATTGCACCTTAAAACATTGCTCACTTGTGCTACAGTCATGGCAGGGGAAGGAACTCAGTCCTTTCAACTACAGCAGACACACTGAACCTATGACAACTTTCTGTGTCCACTCTTTTGTTGAAATCAACAGTTCGATTTAGGCTTATATATTAATTCTGGCCAGGAGAATGCAAATGAACTTGTTTTCTGGACATTATTAAAAGGATTGTAGAGTACAAATACTTCTGCATATTTATATTTACCAGAGCTTGGAAAACTTTGGGATGCTCCTTCCTGAATCCCCTAGCCATTCTAGCCACTGCTCATGCTGATTAGAGGATTCTGGGAATCCTAATTTTAAAAAAGTAATTTTCCAAAGTCCATTTTGTGAGACAGGTAAACGATCAAAACATTCCCATTACTTCAAACCACTGGCCATGTTATAACTGGGACTGATGAATACTATACTCCCAAAACACTGCAAGAAACTATATTGGGAAAGGTTGCTTTACACTGTCAGTTAAATGTATGTTTTCAGAGGGAAGCCTTTTTGCTAGGTGATCAAGGTAGTTACAGGATATATTTATTAGCAAAAGTATCACATACAAACACTAGTTCGAATATCTCAGTAAGATTATAGCTGTTGAATAGAACAGGCAGGAAAAGACAGCCATTTTACAGTATTTTTAAAAAGGATTCCCAACACATTTTTTTTTAAAACAAAGCTGGTGTGGCCTTTCCTCCTGCTATTCCCATCACTGGTTGCAGTGGAGGAAATTTTATTTTTGAACCTAAAACATGTATTCACACATATACACTAACTCGACAAGTCTCCTACAATGACTGAAAATAAAGAATGGAAATGCATGTGCATGCCCTTTCCATACATTCAAACAATGTGAAGTATAGTCATACCTCAGTTTACAAAGCTTCTGGGAAAGAAGTTCCATTATTACAAAGACTTTTCATAATTACCCAGTGTCCTCTTTTCCTTCTTTTCCTCTGCCTAGCTAACTTTTTTTAGCAGTACTGGTGTTGGGAGGAAAAACGGTAGAGAAACACAGACTTTGGGTGTTGGGTTGCAGCAGTGCATCTACTGTATAGTGAATAGTGCAAGAACCTTGAGCTGGGAAAGAATGGAATTCTGCTCTTGCCAATCCTCTTGTATTTGTATGTGTCTGCCTCCAACAGGCAAGGTAGACAGCAGCTGCTTCAAGAAGCCTTTGGTAAGCATATATGAACAGCAAAACAGAAAAAAGAGAAGAGCAGATAGGTCGGCTTCACCCCAGCATATTAAAAAACAAAAACAAAACTCTAGCTCTGTAAGTTTGGCCACCAAAACTGGAAATCATAAGGAAATCAGAGACCGCTGAAAGAAAATTCTATCCCTGGATATATTTTGGAAGATGCTTTCATGTGCTGTCTATAAGATTCAATTTTAATTTTGTTTACTTATGCAAGGCTAACTTGACCCAATCGCTTCGTTTCATATATGCATATTATTAGTTTTAAATATAAAGTTTGCTGAAACATGAACTATTCTTTCGTGTGGTGCATAGCCCTACCCCTATTTGTTCATGTTATTTCCGCCTCTGGTAGCAAATGTTGTTAAAGTAGTAATATTCAGGAACATAGTTAACTGGGGTATACCTGTCCATCTGTAATTAGTTATATTGTTATCCCAATCCTCCTCCAAACAAAACTCATTCCCACTTACTTACATTAAAAACAACCCTGTGACGTTGGATTACCCTGAAAGACAGTGGCTGATCCAAAGTTACTGAGCAAATGGGATTTTATCCCACATCTCCACCTATGCATCACATGAGCTTTCACTGAGGTGAAAACAGATACATTTCCAGGAGAATCAATCAGAGTTCAAATTCTGGCTTGGCCATGAAACATTCTGGCTGACCTTGGGCAAGCCACACTCTCTCAGCCTCAGAGGATGGCAATGGCAAACCCTCTCTGAATAAATTTGCCAAGACAACCCCATGATAGCTTTGCCTTATGGTTGCTGTAAGTTGGAAATAACTTGCACACAACAACAACAAAAACAAAGCTTATGCAAGGCTGGAGTGGGGAGAGAAAGGAAACAAATTCTGAAAGTTAACTTTACACCAGCTTATATTACTGCACTCCTTCATGCTGCACACTTACTCTCAGAATTAGACCTCCTAAACAAAGTGCTCAAGTAAATATATCCAACATCACATATACTTCCAACAACTTTCCATTCACCACTCAGCTCCCTCCCCACCAGTAACACTCACACATGTGGCTTTATCCAAGACCTCTAGCAAAAAGCTCACCTTCAGCCCAGGTGCTCTCTAATGTGGCGGTAACTCTCAGAAGTCCTTGGCCCCACCTCTACCCTTCAAAGTAACAGGTGTAGCCACCCAGGACTTGTTCTCATCATATCCAGAGCTTGGAAAAGTTACTTTTCTAAACTACAGATCCCAGGATCTACCAACCAGCCAAGTCAATTAGATAACTTTGCCCCCAGGCTCTGAACATCTGAGCCATGCCATTAGATCAGGTTGGAAATTGAATCTCTCTCCAGATGTTGTAGAGTTGTTACTCCTGACATTCCTCACTGTTGGCTATCCTGATCAGGGGCAGAGTCCAAAACCAGCTGGATCTTTGCAAATTAAAGTTGATTTTCCCTGTAATACTTGCTATCTCTGTTCAGCATGGAGCTGAACTCTCATGTCACTGATCCCACATCTATTGTCCAGAAATTTTGGTTCTTCAGGTATTGGACTTCAGCTCCCAGGATTCTTGGCATTTGGCCACAGTGACTGGGGCTTCTGGGAGCTGCAGTTCAACACACCTGCTCCAGAAAGTTAATTCAGCAGTAGTAGAAGTAAAGAGAATTCAGCTCTGGGGAAACAAGCCGCTTTACAAATAAAGTGGATGTGTAGGACTGTCTTAATACTGACAGTCTATACATATCTATTAGACCTGTATTTTTCTTTAGAACTATTCAATCTTTACCAAGCACAAGAACCTCTGGCCCTGTTCTAGGCATGTTGAGCTCAAACTCCCAGAAGGCCTAGCCAGCATGATCAATGGAAAGGGATTCTGGGAGCTTTAGTACCAGGGTTAGGAATTCTGCACCACCAAACTAACAGAAAAAGGGATACCACATCCAAATCCAGGTTTCAGCTAAACTCTCTTAAATCACATGTACAGGTTGAGTCTCCCTTATCCAAAAATGCTTTGGACCAGAAGCATTTTGGCTTTTAGATTTTTTCAGATTTTGTAATATTTGCATATACATAATGAGATATCTTGGAGATGGGACCTAAGTCTAAACATGAAATTCATTTATGTTTCTTATGCATATTGACTGAAGGTAATTTTATACACAATATTTTAAATAATTTTATCCATGAAACCAAGTTTGTGTACATTGAATTATCAGAAAGCTAATTTCAACCACCCATAATTTTGGAATATTTTATATTCTGGGATTCTGGATAAGGGAGACTCAGCCTGTACTAATATCAAATATCAGTCCTTATGTACAAAGCCAGCATGATGCAGTGGTTTGACACTCTCTCAGCCTAAGTGGAAAGCAAAGGCAAACCTCCTCTGAACAAATCTTCCCAAGAACCCCTGTGATAGGTTTGGCTTAGGGTTGCTATAAGTTGGAAATGA
>NC_056525.1:31654594-31713628 GCF_019175285.1 Sceloporus undulatus | reverse complement strand
CCTGAAGGCACATAATTCTTATGTAACCAAAACTCCACTATTCATACTCATGAGGGAGGGACCAGAAGGCTGAGGTGCGGGAGCAACCCAAGGTTTGCAGGAGTAAACAAACAAAAATACCCTTAAAAGTGGCGATTAGAAATCATGTAGTTCTACAGATGATGTTGGATTGCAATTCCCAGTATTCTTGCAAAAATGACTACAGTACACTGTTTGGGCAGCTGAGATTTCCAGTCAAACAATGAGAAGAGGAAAAACAACACAATGGCTGCATCTGTGTTGCAGAAATAATCCAGTTTGACACCACTTTAACTTCATGGCTCAATGTTATGGAATTCTGGAAACTGTGGTTTTGTGGTGCATTTAGCCTTCTTTATCAGAGAGCTCTGCTGCCACAACAAACTACAAATCCCAGAATTCAACAGCATTGAGGCATGGAAGTTAAAGCGGTGTCAAACTGGATTATTTCTGCAGTACAGAGGCAGCCAATGAGGACATTCTAGTGAGCACAGAATGCTAACTGGGTGGGGTGGAAAACTGCATGAAATGATCATGAAATGGAGTATCTTGAGAAAAGCCATGGCTGGCTGACTTTCTGAACTGAAGCACTCTGCACTGCAGCATTTTGCAAAAGTTCCCTCTGATTAAATCAGATTCTGCACTTCTATCTAGTGAACAGGTAAACTCCTCTATATGTATCAGATGAAACTGGGGATCTAATAAAATATACAGAGAGCACTGACATTTCAGAAATTCAAGGTACTTTTTGTGATATGTATTCTTACTTTCCAGGATCTAAGGACATACGCAAAACAGGTATTAAAAATGAAAACATAATAGCCCAATGGGGATTGTCAATCATAAAGATTTTGCCATTGTGCCCTGTATGTTGAGCTGAAGAGTTAAAGAGTGTTAGAAAACAAGGGTTTCAAAGATATTTAACTGTATAACAGACAAGGAAATATTAAATGTGTAGGCTTGATGTTTCTGCTTGGGCTTTGAACCAGGCACAACCCAAAAGATAAGAAAACAAATCAGCTGGGGAAAAACAGAAGGCAGTGTGGATTTCCTTTATCTGCTCCAAGATCCAAAACACACTGCAGAAATAATCCAGTTTGAGACCACTTTAACTGCTCTGGCTCAATGCTAGAGAATTCTGTGAACTGTAGTTTTGTGAAACATTTAGCTTTCTGTCAGAGAAATCTGAAGCCACAACAAACTACAGTTCCCAGGATTCCCTGGCACCGAGCCAGGGCAGTTAAAGCTGTCTCAAACTGGATTATTTCTACAGTGTGTTTTGGACCCAAATCTCTGATTAATCTCAGTTCACTAGATATAGGGAAGTAATAGTACTACTCTATTCTGCTTTGGTCAGACCCCATTTGGAATATTGTGTCCATTTCTAGTCACCATAATTCAAAAAGGATGTGGACAAAATGGAAGGTGTCTAGAGGAGGGTGACCAAAATGGTGAAAGGTCTGGAAACCATGCCCTATGAGAAGTGACTTGGGGAGCTGGGTATGTTTAGCCTGAAGAGGTCAACGGATGACATGATAGCCATATTTAAATATTTGAAAGGATGCCATATTGAGGAGGGAGCAAGCTTAATTTCTGCTGCTCCAGAGACTAGGCCTTGGAGCAATGGATTCAAGCTACAGGGAAAGAGATTCCACCTAAACATTAGGCAGAATTTCCTGACAGTAAGGGTTGTTCAACAGTGGAACAAACTCCCTCAGAGGATAGTGGAGTCTCCTTTGGAGGTTTTTAAAGAGAGGCTGGTTGGCCATCTTTCGTATTCCCGCATGGCTGAGGTTGAATTGGCTGACCCTTGTGATCTCTTCCAACTCTATGATTCTAACTATCTTGAAAACATGTTCAGTAACTGAATATTGAAGTCGCTGCACAATGTGGCTACTTTAACAGCTCTTGATGTATGTTACAGACAGACAACCTGAGGTGCTTTAGGTATTGCTGGGAGTCAATCCTGACCATTATCCATGTTGGCTGATACTGATAGGGAGTTTGGGTCCAATGTCTGGAGAACTTTGTAGTACATGTCATTTTATACTAATTTAAAAATGTTACACCCAGAACAGATGCTCTTGTAAACCCATCCTAATTATACAAATATATCTTCCCCCACACTCTAATCCTAAACCCAATGAGAAAATGTTTCAGACAATTATGTATGACAAACACTTGGACCCTTGACCATTGAAAGTATTAGGGTTTTTGTGTGTGTGTGTGTGCGCGTGTTAAATGATAAATGGGTCAAAGGAACCACCATTTTCACAGATTACTGTCATTCTTCAGTGTCCACATAAACAGTGAAAGGCACTTTGGCTTAGGATGTTCCCACCAGAAAGAATTTGAGTATGTTACCTTACCAGTTCAACTGACCCAGTTGGTTCGAGTCTAAGTGAGACACCTCAGAATTTGCCTCCATCATCTCCTGACTTATTTGTTCAGATTATTTCTGGCATTAAGTGAAGGTCGAGCCATTGCTACTTCATCCAACTTGCTGTGTTAAAAACCATGTTGTCTCCACCCCTATTTCCTGAACAGGCAGGCTGTTCGAACCACTATAGAGCCTTACTCTAGCAAAGTAGCTATTCATCTTATGTATGCTGCTGGAGCAGGTAGAGAACTGGATTGACTCCTTTGAAGCCTGTCCTTACATACTTGCCCTGTACCGTTTTCCTAAAAGAATAGTCCTTGAACGGAAAAATTTAGCATCAGAACAATCGACAACTGCTTGATATCCTAGTAGCTTGCTTTTCAAATGTGCCTAAAAGAAACTTTAGTTAACTCTTTTCTTGTTTTAGGGGGGTTTCGGGCTATGTGGCCGTGCTATGGAAGAGTTTATTCCTCATGTTTTGCCAGTATCCATGGCTGGCAAAATATCATGGAATAAACTCTTCCATTAACACAGCCACATAGCTTGAAAGCCCCACAAAAACTATGGATTCCGGTCGTGAAAGCCTTCAACTTTACAATTCTCCTCTTTCCTTCTGCTGAAGTAAAAACTCCAGCTGGGACACCATCAATGTCCCCACCCCAATTTACCAGTATTTACTTCATGAGGAAGCAATGTGACACACAACTTCTTGTTTCCACTGTAAAATGATCTAGTCCACACAAAGCTCTATCTGCTGATTATATGAACCAGCCATAAGCAGTCATTAAAGAATACTTCTGAAATTATTCAGGCACCAAATTAAGTGTACAGTCAGCATTAAATCAATATTGAGCATTGTTTCTGATTCCATTTCTATGGCTGCATTTTAACATTAGGAAGGGGAGCCCCTGCATCTTCATTTCAGGGAAAATTTGTACAGGTTGAGTCTCCCTTATCTGGAATTCCAAAATCCTCCAAAAACCAAAACTTTTTTCATGGACGGATGAGATAGTGACACTTCGCTTTCTGATGATTCAATATACATAAATTTTGTGCCATACACAAAATTATTAAAAATATTGCATATAAAATTACTTGCAGGCTATGTGTATAAGATGTATATGAAACATAAACACTCTGAATCCACTTTGAATTCCTGTTTTGGGAGAAAAGTGAGATATAAGTAAATATGATATTTGAATTTCAAATTTAAATTTGGGTTCCATCTCCAAGGTATCTCATTCCAAAAAACAAAAAGCAAAAACCACTTCTGAAATTCTTTCCACAAGGAATCTGGAGAGGCTCGTTTTTTCATGTGATAACCAGAAACTAAAATCTCACAATCTGAAGGCCACATTGCTAGAATGTGAAGTATAATTCCTCTCACAGTAAGATGCTTAAAGTTGGACTCTTATGAGCTCCTACATGTAAGAAAACACAGATCACAGAAATTTTCTCATGATTTTAATCAAGTCAAGAGCAAGCACAGTTTAGAATTCTAACAGACCTGTTCTCGAACAGTTACCTACAAGATCTCACTTCAATCATCTAGGATACATAGTATTATTGTCTCTCTGTCATGATACAAAGATTTCTAGAGCCCCATGTAACATGGCTTTATAATGCATTTAAGTAACATAAATGAGTTTATACCTTATTTCAGAAAGCTAAAAAAAACCCCAAGGGGCTTTGTAATTCATTTTGCTCTCTTACATTTATTTGGGATCTGAAGCATTTCTGCATTTGCAAGAAAAGCACAGCCATTCATGTACTGCAATGCATGTGAGTTACAATGCAATATCAAAGCAGCCAAAATAAAGGCACTAATGTGAGTTTTATCCATCTTATGTACTATGGTCAGTGATAAGGGATTGTGAGAGTAGTTCTCCATCCCATAGCTAATTTTTATGAAGCACAAAGAGCTCACTTACTTTTTTTTTAATGAATAGTATCCCAGTGAATAGAAAATTTGGCCAGGATTCACATTTAGATATCACCCTTGAGCACCCCAACAACCTCAAGCTAACTGAGAAGAATGAGCAACTACATGGAAACATGGACACAGGTCTCATGTACAAATTAGCAAAGCTAGAATCATAGTCTTCAGGCTTGATTTCAGAAAGGAAAAGAGAGCACAATGCAAGTTATAACAACTTTCTGGAGAGAAGTGAACATCATCTGAAGGAAAGTCCCTTCTGTTCTTGTTTCCAGGTTGCTGCTACAGCACCACCAGCATTATCCACTGTAGATTTTTAAGATCACAGAGAGGTCTTTTTGTAGAACTTAGGCACATGGTTGCTATAGAGTAACTATTTGAATGATGCTGGCTGTTGGCTAATGTTACAGTAAAGTCAATATTCTTTGCGGGCTGTTACCTTACTAGACCAAATACTCATTCAGAAGATCAGTTTGGTGGGTTTTTGTCCCTTTAACTGATTAAATGATTCAGTTGTAAGGCTATTTTCTTTTAGACTCTTTTAACAGGCCACAAGCTATAGCATACCTTGATTTTATGCTCTCTATGGTCACATTCCATAGAGACTAAAGAGTACAGTGTGTGCTACTATCCTACAAAGCACAATTTTATTCCAGGTACAAAACACAGCAGCAGCTGCCCTTTTCTTAGAGTAGTAGTAATAACTGACTTCACACAGCCAGAATTATATAAATGTCCCCATCTGCCCTCTACATACTAAGAACAATTTCATCTATTACAAACTGTTCTATCAGTTAGTACAGACATGGGACATAAAAGAGCATGGTCATTTTGCTACCACAGTATTGAGCCATGACACTAAGAAATAATGTAAAACAGACCACAAACTGATAAAAATTTTTATTGTCTTTGAATTGTTTTACACTTTCCTGATTGTGTAAGGTGAAACTAGAACTGTTTAAAAGACATACACAAATCTAGTACATCGATAACCAGGTATTTCTTTTTGCTATACTATTCTCACAACCACATGTGTGCTAGGCAATACAACCATCACAGAAGCAAACTTTAGGCAAAATACTGGTCAGTAGAAACAAAGCAAAAAGAGCTACCAGATATACAGACAGGCTCGATTCCACATTCACTACTGCATTTATCAAGCGCCAAGTATAACTGCACAATTTGTTCAGCTAGTAGGGGGGAATTCTGAAGTCAGTGCATGAGGTTCCTTTCTTCAGCAGACAGATGAACAGACAAACAGATGAATTTTATGAGCTAGGTGGAATGTTATAGGCAGAAGAATGATACTGAAAAGACTGTTAGGGTGAGTACTCAAATATTTCTACTGCATTTTTCATGCACCTCCTATTGAATTCTATTTTTTTGTTTGGGCATGTTTATGAGCAGTTGAACATTCAGGATTTTAATATCTCAAGCTAACAAATAACATATATGTTTAATGATCTGTATTTCTTTAAGGCAGCTCTAGGGACTCTTGAATAGGAACTTGATCTTGGTTGTGACAAAGGAGTGGCAGATAACTGTAGCTTACAGTGGCAGCTCTTCAGTCTAAACAAGACCTATCCCCCCCATATATGTCTCTCCCATCACTTTGGACTAACAACACACAGAAAGGAGCCTTAACTTTAAACTGAAGCAGCCATGCAAGGTGGGAGAAAACAAAATCCATCTGAAGAGTGCTGTCTGATATTGAAAGATACAAGCCTTATCCCTAAAAGGAAGAGAAAAATTAAGATAATATTTTTAAGTGGGAAAAGAATTCCTTTTTAGCATGATTACCCAACAACTAGTAAGGTCATAAAAAGCAGAAATATCCTGTTGAAATTCCATATTAGTGCACTAATCCACTATTAACAATAATGCACACTAAATATTTTACTTATTGCTTTGGGAATGGGCTCAATGATGCCCACAGTAAGGAGTACTGGATTATTTTTCCAGTCACAAAGCCCCTGTTTTCTGCCACTGTTAAAGAGTCTGAAGTTAGGTTTTCATCCCCCCCCCCCCCAATTAAAACTGAATCCTCAGAAAAGTTTACATTTGCATGAGCATTTGGCTGAAAAGCAGTGCATCCAGCATTATTATTTCAAAAAACAAAATAAAAAAGACTGAATGAATGTGCCTATTAAATTCACAGAAATGAGCTATTGAACTGGAATGTCACACAATAGATTATTTCCCTTCCATGTTGCAGTGTCACAATATAATCTCTATAATTTTCTGTACAACTTTACAGGAGAATTGTACTTTGACAACTTTGATACCAGATTATAAACTTTCCAGGAAATTACATGATTTGTGTCTACTCTTCCATCATTTAGAGTTTTGTAAAGTCAATTGCAATTGCAAAACCCATAATCACAGTGTTCAGTTAAAAAAAAAAATAGAAACACGGTAATCATAACTGCAAGTGTTCATAATAGGAAAGATTCAGAATGCCATTGCTCAACTGATTTCCATTTTACGTACACAGAACACCAACCAATTGTTTTTACCCCACAGACAGTTTGCTACGTTGAGGTTGTGAAGTCGATGTACTATTCTTTTTGCTTGTCGCACAAAGGGATATAATGTGTAGGATACAGAGTGACATTGAACATATAGTGAAGCGTGACAGCCATTAGTTCTCGCCCTCCCCAGCTTCCCCTTCATCTCCCTGGTTTTCCGATGTCCATAGCTGTAAGAAAATACAAATATGTTTATGCTGAAAGCATGCAGTTAAGTATACTGGTCCAGAAAGAGAAGGTGGAGTAACATGTTTTAGTAGAGAAGCATAATTTATTTGCATGGAAGAGTTAATGAATGATGAATTAAAGCCTGGAGGTTAGGATGAAGTTAAACAATGAGTATATGAACCCTACAGGCAGTACACAAATACATGTTATCGGACTGATAACAGCCTTTGACAAGATCTCCACTAAAGGTAGGACTGCTCCACGCTCAAGGCTAAGAGCTGTCATTAATATGTATGGAACTTAGCACTACCCTCAAAACGGTTTGTGAGGATGGAATTATTTACCATTTATGGGACAGTAAGACTTAAAACTTCTAGTGCTGCCATCATTTAAATTATACCCAGTTTTTACAAAGAATACTTACAGTAAGATTATCTCTAAGTAGCTGCATAATCAGAGTGCTATCTTTGTAAGATTCTTCATTCAGTGTGTCCAGTTCAGCTATTGCTTCATCAAATGCCTAAAGGAAATTCAAATAATTATATCATTAACCTTGCCTTCCACACACAAATGAATAATGTTTCATGCAGCTGCATCACAATGTTCAGCTCCTAAGCATAGCCTGCAGCGTAGATAAAACTGCTGAACACTGCTCAGAGGACCATCATCTATGTCGGATCATGCCTTTACTTTTGTTATCGATACCAGATTTCTTTACAGTGTAGAGGTTGGTACATAGTATGTTTAGTTTTTTCAGGGGCCACCCTGATATTCCATTGCTTGCTTTAGCTTAGCAACATTTTTTTTTTGGTAAAAAAAGTTAAGATTGAGATCAAAGTCCTCAAGTCATTACTGATTGAGTCATAAATGTCTCCTTCCATCGCAATGGTTTCTTTCGCCAGCTATTTGATAAATACCTTCAACATGTTCCCCCAGTATGATTTTATAAGATTAAATATGCTTACTGTCTTTGCCAGACTACAGGCTTTCTCTGGTGAGTTTAGTATCTCATAGTAGAATACAGAGAAATTGAGTGCCAAACCAAGTCGAATAGGATGAGTTGGCTGCATCTCTTTCTTGCTGATTTCAAATGCCTCTTGATAGGCTTGCTGAGAATTTGCTACTGTTGCTGCAAAAAGAGATAGGTTTATTTTAATAGCTTCTTCACATGGACCAGAGAGTCAGAAACACTGTAATAGGTATTTCTTAAAGCAGGCCTGATCAGTGTTCTGATAATTTTGGCACAAAAAAGGGTAACACAGAGGTTTTTTTTTTTTTACAAAGGCAGATTATCATTTTTTTGCCCTGATCAGGTGCTATTTCAGGGAGAAAGATCAGAAGGAGTGCAGCTGCGTATCAGCCAAAACTGATAATAAGCATTCCTGACCATTGCATCTATCAGAGCTGACATTTGGAGAGATGGATTCAGGAGCATGCCAAGGCTGCAAACACAATTTTCAGAGGTAGTGCAACCCTTTCTAGAACTGGCTGACACATCTCCAACCCCAGTTTATGACCCTTAATACCTCTGTTTTGTCTGGATTCAGTTTCAGTTTGCTTTTCTTTATCCAGCCCACTACCTCCTCCATGTATTCATTCAGAGACACATTATCCTTAGCTTAACAACAGACATAAGAAACAGCTGCCCGTACAGATTTTTATTTTTAGAAAGACTAATGATATAAAGCAGAGTCAGGCAGACTTCAAAAATCTAACCTGTGATTTCTTCCCTAGAAACAAGCGATCCATCACAGGCGCCAAGTGCCAAACAGCGGCTCAGGTGGGTGGAAAACACTATGAATTGTGAATCAGAGTGGTTCTGAACTCATATTCAGCCCAGGAAATTGTAATCATTACATGAAGGATTTAACCTCTACAACTACCTATTGCAAGTACATTTTCTTCTGTCAATCTGTGACTTTACATGGTCAAGATTTGCAAAACAGGAAGTACAGCAGCTCAAGCTTTTTGCTTCCCACAGATCATGTAACATCTGAAGTGGAACTTCGTATCTTCTCTTGTGGTCAGATGCTCAAGCTTACCCTGTACAGGAACCTCATGCACTTACTTACAGGGGAGATGCGAATGCAACAGGCAGGAACTAGTTCCTGTTTCTCTTCCCCTGTATTCTGAATATCTGAAATCATTTAAACAAATTTAACTTGAAATCTAGGAAAGCTCTTGTAGGGCACTGTTAAGAAGCAAGTAAATTAGTTACTTTGCTTGCTGTCACCAGATGCCACCTCAGAAAGGTATCTGTAGTAATCTCCTTTCATTTTCAAATAGAAGACCTTGCTTTCTGGTTGTGTGGCATTAACAATAAGATATTTATCCAGCAGTTCCTGAAAAACAAATTAACAAAATTGCATAATTTATTGATTTATTTGATTCATATCGCATCTTTTCCCCAATACAAGGGACTCAAAGTGGCTAACAGCAAATTAAAAACAATACAAAAACATTTTACAAGTATATATATAAAACAAAGTTAAAAGCATTGAACATTAAAAATTAAAATAGTAAAATGTGTGTGTGCGTGTGTGTGTGTGTGTATCTTAAAATCTGAATCACATAGCACTTAAAAGCCCAATCCTCATAAAAGTCTGAAGGCACTAAAGTGTTTTTGCCTGCAGCTCAAAGGAGGGCAGGGAGGGGGTCATCTTGGCCTCTCTAGGGAGGAAGTTCTAAAGTCTGGGAGCAGCCACTGATAAGGCCCTCTCCCTTATTCCCACCAAACAAGCCTGAGAGGGTGGTGGGACAGAGAGAAGAGCCTCTCTAGACAATCCTAGAATTCTAATGGACACATAAAGGGAGATATGGTCCTTCAAATAGCTGGACCCAAGCCATATAAGTCTATCTAGGTCAAAACCAGCACTTTCAATTGTGTTCAGAAATGGACTGGCAGCCAATGGAGCTGCTGCAACAAGGGAGTTGTCACGTCCCAGTTAATAATCTGGTTGCAGCTCTTTGGGCCAAGTGACTTTTCTGAGCACTTTTCAAAGCCATTACAGTAATCCAGGAAGAAGCGCAGTTCGTGCACTAGCTTTAACTGTGCAAAACACTCCTGGTCACCACTGAAACTTGGGCCTCCAGGCTCAGAACTGAATCCAGGAGTATCCCCAAACTGCAAATCTACATTTTCAGGGGAAGTGCAACCCCATCTAACACAGGCTGAATACCTTATCTCCGTTGTGTCTTTTGAATAACCTCTGTTTTGTCTGGATTATGCTTCAGTTTGTTTGCTCTCATCCATTACAGCTGCCAAGCATAAGTTAAGCACAATAACATCTTCTTTTGAATTAGGTGGAAAGGAATAACAGAGCTGGGTATCATCAGCATACTAGTGACACCTGACTCCAAAACTCCAGACAACCTCTCCCAGCAACTTCATGTACTTCAGTGGTGATAAGACAGAACCCTGAGGGACCCCAAGCTAATGGCCACAGGGTCGAACAGGAACCCCCCATGATCACCCACTGGGAGTGCCCCCATGTCTCTTTGGAAAAAAGTCAGAAAGATCTGCAAATCTGCATTGCAACACACATCTTCAGTTTTGGTTATTCAGGCCTGTTACAGACAGCCAAAATAAAGCTGCTTTGAGTCCCAGTGGAGGTATGGTGTTTCAATGATGCGTGCATCCTAAGAGTCCAGAAACCACACCAAAGCCATGCTCCAGTCCTTAGGGCTGGAGAGTGGCTTTGGTGTGACTTCTGGACTCTTAGAATGCATGCATCATTGAAACACCATACCCCCACTGGGACTCGAAGCAGCTTTATTTTGGCTGTCTGTAACAGGCCTCAGTAATTTTAAAGGTGGGTAGTTCTGCACAATATGTATGTAGGTGATAATGCTTCCACATAAATCCATCGCATACAACCATGTTTAGGTGGAGGGCTTAAAAAATTAATCTTATAAGCAAATCTGATGTTGAACGAAACTAAACAGGGTATGAACATTATCTGCCATTATCTTACATTTTCCTACAGATGGAGTACATTACAAAGTGTTGCTATACAAATTGTTACTGGTTGCTTACCAGAACATCATTGCAAATGTCCTGCAGTTCAGCCTCAATTTTCTCACGATACTCTCTTCCCATCTGTTGTTTCTTCTCATTTCGTTCTGTCTTCTGTTCAATGCTGGAAATGACACGCCAAGAAGAGCGACGAGCACCAACCACGTTCTTGTAGGCAACAGAGAGTAGATTCCTTTCTTCATTAGATAGCTCATGTCCTTGTTCAGTAACAGCCTTCATGGCAGCAGCCATATCATCATAGCGCTCTGCCTGCTCGGCTAGTTTAGCCTTCTGCACCAGCTCACTTTTATCCATGGTTAATCCTAAACAAAAAGAAGTCTATGTGTATTTTCTGTTCAGTTTCCTTGAAAAGGACAAAATCATGATGTGATAATAAGTGCAAGGCGCACTTAGTATGAGGGCAAATGATGAGGATGTGGGTTACTGTACCTATTTAGCTACCATTAAAGTAAGGTTGCTCACCAACAGAGCCCTCCAATATTAATTCTACTAACCATTCATATGCTTTCTCCCCATATTTACTAAAACACAACAACATCACTGGGGTCTGGCTGCAATACTCTCAAAAATGTGTTGGGATTGCTAGGTCCAAGTATTACACCTCAAGGAAGAGAGCTGTATGCAATCCCACATTGGGAAGCATGGCAGTCATGTTTGGGGAAAAAAGCATGCAACAGGAAGAGTGGAGCTAAAAGACAGACATAAGTATTACCTGACAATCCTGGGTGTGTGTACAGGTAAGGCTTGGGCAGCCCACCCTCCTAGATAGGCAAGGTGATTATGGAGTGGCAGAAAGGGAAAGACCTGATCAATGAAATCAGAACACACTGCTTGCTCAGGAAAAGTTAGCCTTTCAGCTTCCAATAAGTCATTTATCTTTGCTTGTCCTACTTCACCAGTTTGCAGCAGTCAAGGAAACATATAGAGTGGAAGCTTATAACACAATGTGTGTTTGTACACATCTCACAGAGGAGACTTCAAAGCTCTTCCTTTGTCTCAAGTCTCACAGCTTGAGGAGGAACAACGGGGCAGACTTGGAAGTTTCCTGACAAAGTTGGCTGTCAGCCCTTCAAAGCTCTTTCTCCTAAGTCAGAAGACAGCTAGTATGGGAAAGCCTCCCTGCATAAATAAGGCTGGTTCTACCTGTTTCCTATCATAAACAACCACAGGGAATCTTCATACTTCTGCAAGCCTTGGGTCCATTTAAGTCTGCTGATAATGCCATCTTGAGCATAGGTAGTGCCGATTTTTCTACATATTTGTTGTGAATTAACGGCTGAAGATGGAAAATAAATTCCCTTCACTCCATTGAATGTCAACTATCAGTTCATGTTCCCCAGCTCCCAATTCCTTCCAAATCTAGCAGGACCCAAGGGGGTAAAAATTCTGTATACCCTAGCTCTTATAATCAATGTGCTATAGCCACCCAGTTAACAGTTACAAAGCTAGAAGCATACTTAGAACCTCAATATTCATATTTTATTTATGAAATTTATAAATGTACTTATTTATACTTTATTTATTTATTTATTTAAATACATTAAGGAACTCTGTTATGGACTGAAGCTTTTCAGATGTGATGAGGTATACATAACATTACATTAAGATTATGATCTATGTTACATTAAAATTATGATCTATGTTACAGCAGAAAAATCATTTCTATGAACCTTTCAACAGCACAATACACTGAAGTAAATCCTATTCTTAATACTGTACTTAGTGCTCCTCACACCACATAAAATGATTAATTATTCACTGCCTTTAGCAAGCCATCACCAATATTTATAGCATCTACAAATATAAATTGCTGATTCAATTTATCGCTACTCAGCTGTGCTTCACTATTATAATACTGTACTTAGAAGAGTGAGATGATATCTGGGGCACAGGTGCATTACAAGCATACATACAGCAATATCCAGCCTCTATTAAGGCTAACTCTTGTAGATGTTCTCAGGACTGAAAGTAGCTATCTCAGAGCTTGAGACCTACACCAAGGCTGTCATTACTCTACCACAGGAATAATAATGATGATGATGATGATGGAAATCTGTCAATAGCTCAGAGAGTCAAAGCACTGCTCTTTCAAATTTGCAAAAGGATGATTGGCTATTGATGCAGCATCAGTGTCACTGGCTCTAGAAAAACCACTATGAAACAGCTCTTACCATTGGAAGGTTCTTCCTAATATTTAGGTGGAATCTCTTTTCCTGTAGACTGAGTTCACTGCTATGAGTCCTACTCTCTGGAGCAACAGAAAACAAGGTTGCTCCATCTTCAATATGACATCCTTTCCAATATTTAAACAGGGCTATCATCTCTTAACCCATTCTTCTCCATGTTAAACATACCCAACTCCCTAAGCCAATCTTTCAGTGGGAATGGTTTCCAAAACTTTTAGCATTTTGTTCTCCATCCTCTGAACACACTTCAGCTTGTCAATATCCCTCTTGAACTGTGATGCTCAGACTGGACACAGTATTCCAAGTAAGGTTTGACCAAAGCAAAATAGAGTAGCACTATTACAGCGCACCTGCTCCATATGCGGGCGCGCCATGCACGGCTTCCATTTTACGTGGAAGCTGTGTTGTATTTTCCTTGTTTTCCTTTTTTGAAAGGCTCCCCAGTGTCCAGAGTGCTCACCATTTGCCTGCTTATGTCTTTGAAATAAAAGATCAGAATGTATGCCTGGCAACCAGGCCTTGCCACCACTTAAGATTTGAGTACAGGAGGTTTATCAAAAGAGCACAAAAGCAAATGAATAAACGCCCTCCCTAAAGAGGGACTTGCGGACATGTAAGTCACTAGCAGCATACTGGCAACTGAGATGGAAGCCAGTAGCTTGCATGCTCCCCAGGAACAGGGCACACTAAGAATGTGTGCCTGGTAACCAGGCCTTGCCATCACCCTACGCCATATTTCCACAGTGGGGTACTATAATAGGGACTTGTGTCTGAAAGCTTTGCAAACCAGAAAAATGTGCACCTGATGGCTGAGCCTTGCCACAGCTGCCCTGGAACTGCTTTATGCCCTGGTAAATTTGGATATTCTCACTGCTTTTCTTGTTCAGTCAAGAATTCATCAGACCCATGCTCACTAAGATAATATCTGAAAAAGGGGGGAAATCCTAGGAAAGAGGTCTCCAAACAAAAGATTTGAAGCCATTGTAGAAGAGGTAGCAAGCTCATTTTTCTACAGGCACAGCAGAAAACAGGTTATACTGTATATGGGAGAAAGCACGTAACATGAATTTTAGCACTCTGAAGCAGAGATTCACAGATCTTTCACCTTGAGAATGCTGAGAGAAAGCCACCGAGATCAGACATTATTCCAGAAGTGTATGGAATTAGTATTCTGTGCCAAGCCATAGGAACCTTTGAGATAAGTTTGGATTCTGAACTATAACACCATGTTGCAGTCTGCTGCTTCCAATTGCCATGAGCTACACAGGACATTTAAACTGATCAGAAATTATGCCACTGAAAATTCTATAGAACAGGTTAACTTTGCAATGCAGTGTCTGACCTGCATAATATACTGTATACAGTATACTCAACCATAAGTTGACCTCAAGAAAAAGTTGAGGGCAGGTTTTGGGGCCAAAATTATGGATTTTGACATGATCCGTATATAAGACGAGGGTAAAACCTAGGGGCTTGTAACAAAGACTATAAAGGATGAAAGAAAGGAAAACAATGCCAAAGAATTTACAAAATTCCAGCAGGCATAACTGTTTGGGCTCATACTACAGGATGGATGGATGAGAGGAGAGGAGGGGTGGTGTCAATGCTTCTAGGACAGATTACCCACCTGCCTTCCACCAGGGGATTGTTCCTTTTAAAGTAAGAGTTAAAGCACAGCACTTACACTGATCTGTGGATAAGTCAACATAGATTTTTGGGTCAATTTTTTGACTGAAATTTCTAGGCTTATACATGAGTATATACAGTAGTAAAATATAAACTTACCGGCAAGAAATATTTTAATGATCTGGGTGACTGAAATTTTTAAATGTTAGAATAAATTAGATCTTGTTTTCAAAATAACTTTGGGGGTTATTTTCTAATTTAATTTATTAGCATTAAGCCTCATAAGAAATATTTTAAAGATAAAAGTTATGGAAAACTTTCTAGACTACCAATTAAACGGCCAAAGGGAAACTGGTTGTTCCTACGAATTTCCTTTTCCCCCTTAAAAAGCTAGCTTTAGCTCAACTTAAAACAACAGTCAGTAGTCCTATCTCAATAGGCATATAACCTCATTGAACAAAATGTTATAAAATATATTTCCATTTGCTAGAATTTTAAAAGTGAAAAAGAAAATAAATTCAAGATGAGCACCACAGTTCTAAAATTTTGATTGTAAAATAAGCTTTATTTGTTCTATATACACAGCTGAAGCTATTAAAATGTATGCAATATTTAAATAATTATACAAAACATTCTTATCCTCCACATGTAACTTGCATCTGGACAGAGCATTAGAGGCCAATGTACTGTTCCACTGCACTATCTTACCTCTCAGTATGATCTGCTAAAGCAGCTAAATTTGGCAAGGAATTATGATTCAATAAAGCTGTTGATTTTTTAAATAAAGTGAGAACAAGGGTAATAGGTTTCTTCGCCAAGAGTTATTTTCCCACTGCTGATCAATTTCTAAAACTATTTTTACTTTTCTAAGAAGAAGAGACAAATAATAATTTTAACATGTAACTACATCTTTATGTGGAAATATCAGTGATTACAAATATCTTTCCCCTCTTTCATACCAGAATTAAGTCAGATGAGGAAATCCAGAAATGGTACAGATGGCAGGGGAAAGGGTCTCATAGTGTTGCTTTTGATCAATTTTTTTCTGGGCAGAACATTTCACAGAAAAGCATGCAATTATAGGAATAAATCATTGAGTAATGAAAAGAGTGAGAAGAAAACAGACATTTTGAACTAGTTGTTTTCAAAAATGATGTTTTCATGGAGTGTGAAGAAAAAGCTACTTGGATTCTGAGATGGAAAGATAGAGACTTTGCATAAAAACCAAGTTCTTTCTAAAAGAAAAAGAGGAAGGAATCATATAGATGGTTACTTTAAGTAAGTGGAAACTGATAGCTAGCCTCCAAATCTCCTTGTACACCCTCTGGAGATAGCTAAAGCTCTCTAGAGTCATGGGCTGGGGGAAGTTTTGGCAATTCAGTTGCTATGGACATCAACTCCTTGACACCTCAGCTAGCATATCCAGTTCTAAGCAAAAACAGCAACATCTAAAACATCTATGCGGCAACACATTCCTCCATCTCTGAATTAGAGCCTCAGTGATGGGTTTCATACAGTGACAGAAAAGAAAACATACATATTTACCGATCTTGTTCCTTACATGTCTGTTTGTCATCCATCCTCCAAAGTTTTCCATTCACAGGATTTTAATAGGGGGGAAAAAGGCAGACAAGCAACATTGTTTATGTGAATTCAAAGAAGCTTGCTACCTCACTTCAAGCAAAAGTTGTATGAAGACAAATAATGTTTTATAATACAGAAAATTCAGGAAGCCAGCAGTTTTCTGAAAGGGGGAAGAGCATGGTCTTTAATGACCATGCAAAAGTAACTACAGTACTGGCCGATACTGTGGATGGTATGAAACTCTCAGCAGACAACATTGCTGGTGGCCACTTTCCAAGGGCACAGCATGAAGAGCATGTCCCTCAAGACCCTAAGAACAGCATGGGAATATCCCAGGTTATATTTTTGTGATAGTTTCCTCACATATGTGTCCTCTTTTGTTAATTGCACCCAGGTGAGGACCTCTAACCATGACTGTTACACTGAATACACATGACATGCCAGAATGGACTCTAGTTCACAAAAGTTTATCCCACAGTAATTCTATAACTGGTATTAGTCAAGCAATTATTTCCACACTGTCACACCACCCTACCGAAAATTTTGTAAAAAAATCCACTAATACAGGTTCAAACATCACTTCAGGACATTACTAATACCTGCACTTCTTTTAAAGCCTGCCAAGGGTTTTACAGTCTTTATTATGATTACCACAGTAACTTCATGCAACTCTCACAGTAAGAAACAAGCCCAGGGCAAAGTCAAGCAGACCTAGACAACTGGCTTTCTCACAAAGGACGTTATCAGACAAGGGAAATTGGAAGCATAATCCAATGGCAATCCAAACGCAATCATGGGGTTTAATGTTATTGCGTGATAGACTACCACACGCAATTTGTGGCAATGGGAAGTCAGTCCGAACACAATCATGGAGTTTCATGTTATTGTGCGAGAGGTGATCACATGCAATTTCAGGCAATGGCAAGCTATTTTCAGGCAATGGGAAGTCAGTTTGAACGCAATTCGAATTCACGTGAATGTGTTCTGACCCCTTTCTTTTCATTTGAAATTAAGAAAAATTCCTCCCATGCGATAAACTCCAAAGTGTCCCAGAGGGCGCAGAACACCTGAATGAGTTTATGACGTCTGAAAGAGTTAAGATCCTGAAAGAGGTGGGGTCCTTTCCTCTCCTCATTAGCCAAGAGATGAAGGTGAATGCTCTCTGGAAGTGGTTCTTCACTAATTCACACTGGATTTATGAGGATGCCTATTCTTCCACTTACTCTATCACTCCAACTTGATTTGAAATAAAGTGCTAATTTACTGTGTTCAAAGATATACATGTGCAATTTACAGCAGAATCAGTGATCTTATGACATACCCTTTTCTGATGAGAATTCTGGTTGGGGTAATTCACATATATATAAAACACAAAAGCAAGCTGCTTATATACAATAATATGCAAGAATATCTGCTGTGGGACAGATAGGTGGCATAGGGTGTGGCAAACCCAAGTAAGAAAAAACAGCCATTAGAGACATGTGGACTTTTACCAGGTCAAGTTAGACTAGAAAACAAAGAAAGCGGTATGAGAAGATCAGTCCATGTTCTACCTGCTTTTCACTGGATTTAAAAATGCATATAGAACACATGCTTATGTTAGTCACATAGTGCCATATGAACTATGTATGTACCTAGGACCTTTAAAAAAAGCTTTTAAAGAACTGTGGTTTAAACAGGTTGTGCAAATTAATGGCTGATTTCCATTTCCATGTATTATATTCATTTTTTTCATGCATAACCCCAAGCGATTGCTGAATCTTGCCTAGCTGCACATGCCAAAAGTTACAAGCATAGGTTGAATATCAAGGGAGAAACAGAATATCCCTGCTGTGTACCCCTCTTCAGATGATAAAACTAGGAAAGCAACCCATTTGTAATCACGCTTGGTATAATGCTTATAATTTTATAGTTTTTAGCTGATGTTTTAATTATTTTATGGCACTATGTTTTTAGAATTATTATTGTGAGCCATCTTGGGTCCCTTTGGGGAGAAAGGCAGAATAGAAATTAAATAAATAAAAATAAATATAAGTGACGCTTTAAAAATCCATAAAATTTGATCACTTTAAAAAATAAAGAACACAGCCCTGCTGCCATTATTTTTCTTGATGACAAAAGAGTGACAAAATTAAGTGGCATGTTATTTTTTGTACCTTAGAGAAATGTGGATTCCCAACAGAATTTCTGAAATGTATTCCTTTCCCTTATATAGCTGGAACTATGTTTTCTGTACAGCTATCCACTAACAAATCATGCCAGACAAATCTAATCTCTTTTTTATATATAAAATTACCAGCTTGGTAGAAGGAAATGCTGTGGATATAGTATATCTTGATTTCAGTAAGACCTTTGACAAGGTTCCCCATGACATTCTTGCAAACAAGCTTGTAAAATGTGGGCTAGACAAGGTAACTGTTACATGGATCTGTAATTGGTCGACCGACCGAACCCAAAGGGTGCTCAACAATGGCTCCTTTTCATCCTGGAGAGAAGTGACCAGTGGGGTCCCACAGGGCTCTGTCCTGGGCCCAGTGCTATTCAACATCTTTATCAATGACTTGGACAAAAGAATTTGGGGCATACTTATCAAATTTGCAATGACACCAAATTAGGAGAAGTAACAAATACCCCAGAGGACAGGATCAAAGTTCAAAATGACCTGAATAGACTAGAAAGCTGGGCCAAAGCTAACAAAATGAATTTCAACAAGGAGAAATGTAATGTTCTGCACTTAGGGTGGAAAGATGAAATGAACAGATATAGAATGGGGGATACCTGCCTGCATGAAATTACGTGTGAAAGAGATCTGCGAGTCCAAGTAGACCACAAATTGAAGATGAGTCAACAGTGCGATGCAGCAGCTAAAAAGGCCAATGCAATTTTAGGCTGCATCAATAAAAGTATAGTGTCTAGATCAAGAGAAGTAATAGTGCCACTGTATTCTGCTCTGGTCAGGCCCCACCTGGAATAGTGTCCAGTTCAGGGCACAATTCAAAAAGGACATTGAGAAACTGGAGCGTGTCCAAAGGAGGGCAACCAAAATGGTGAGGGGCCTGGAAACCATGTCCTATGAGGAACGCCTTAGGGAGCTGGGGATGTTTAGCCTGGAAAAGAGAAGGTTATGAGGTGATATGATAGCCCTGTTTAACTACTTGAAGGGATGTCATATTGAGGAGGGAGCAAGCTTGTTTTCTGCTGCTCCAGAGAACAGGACCTGGAACAATGGATGCAAGCCGAAGGAAAAGAGATTCCAGCTCAACATTAGGAAGAACTTCCTGACAGTAAGGGCTGTTCGACAGTGGAACACACTCCTTCCTCGGAGTGTAGTGGAGTCTCCGTCCTGGAGGTCTTTAACAGAAGGCTGGATGGCCATCTGTCGGGGATGCTCTGATTGAGATTTCCTGCATGGCAGGGGGTTGGACTAGTTGGCCCTTGTCGTCTCTTCCAACTCTACGATTCTAAGATCTAGGGCCCAGGTATTAGGCTGCTATTTGGCTTCTGGATCACGCCTTACCACTTATTCTCTCTCTCCACCTTCACTCAAACAAACATCTTCAAATAGAAACCACTCCTTGTCTTTAAAATACAACATACAGGTCAACCACCAGTTACAGCACAGTAGGACTGAGGGATGTTGGTGGTTGTTGACTAGACAGAAGAGATCAAAGCTGCAAAGGCAAACCCTGTTACAGTATTTGCCCAAGAAAGGGACTTGTGGCTTGGCTTCACAAAAGGATGGATCTCAAAGGGAGAATCTTTTTGTCTTGCTAATGGCATTTATATTTTATTTCCTGGACTTTAAGGATCTCCCAGCACACACTTTGCCAGGTGGAGGAAGAGGAAAACCCTACCTGCATGAATGCCCCTCCAATATCACCTGATCTAAGAACATGAATATTGATAAAATCTAAGCTTGTGGCTAACATTGCCATTATTCCCTCCTTCTGTATGATTTTTAACACTTCTGCCTGGTGAAGAAGTCCGTGGAGCTTCGAAAGCTTGTGACACATATTTTGTTGGCCCCAAAAGGTACCAGAGTTTAGCGGATTTTGGATGTCACTGTATTTTGGAGAATGGTCAAGGAGAGGCAGTGTGGCATAGTGGTTTCAGTGTTGGACTGCCACTCTGGAGACCAGGGTTTGATTCCCCACTTGGCCATGAAACCTATTGGGTGACCTTGAGCAAGTCACATGTTCTCACCCTCAAGGCAATGACAAAGCTTCTCTGACCAAATCTTGCCAAAAGAACCCCAGCACAGGGTCACTTTAGGGTCACCATAAGTTGGAGACAACTTGAAGGCACACATGCTAATAATTTCAAATGACAACTGTAGGCTTAAGTGCTTGGTTGCTCCTTTGGTGTGTCTCATGTCTCCAGTGTACAAGTCACACTCTCTCAGCCTCAGGGGAAGGTCATGGTAAAACCTCCTTTGACCAAATCTTGCCAAGAACTCCCCAGGATAGGTTTGCCTTGGGTTACTATAAGTCGGAAAAACAGCAAGATGGTCATAGATCCTCTCTACCTACTATTGATACTTCAAAGGTCTAGATATGTGTATAGGGGCAGGAACTGAACACATAAGATTTTCTGAATATATGAAAAAGCCCAGGATTCAATTCTCTACTCAGCCATGAAACCCAATGAGAGGAGTCATGCTCTCTCAGCCTCAGAGGGAAGGCCATGGCAAACCTCTAGTGAACCAATCTTGCCAAGAATAGCCCTGGATAGGTTCACCTCAGGGTCCTTCTAAGTGGGAGCCCTGGTGGCGCAGTGGTTAAATGCCTCTACTGCAGCCACTCACTCAGAAACCACAAGGTTTAATACAAAAATCCATCAGTGATACCTTTATTGGCTAACCAAAATGCTCAACACAGTTGCCCCTTGGAACTCACTGGGGAGTTTCAAAACTCATGCATATTCAAGCCCCATAGGCTTGAATGGGATGTGTGCATTGAGGTTAATGGCAGTAGCCGCTCCACAGATTTTCAAGCCCATAGATCTCAAGTCTGCAGGCTTGGAGGGGTGACTGGATAGTTGTTGCAAGCTTTCGAAACTCCATGGGCTTCTTCATCAGGCAAGATGCTAGAAACCAAGCAGGAGGGGGAAAAAAACAAGTGGAGATGTTAGTCAGATGCCTGCAATTATTTCAGTCCTTAGTAAAGAAGTTATGATGGTGGGGGGGGGGGGGTCTTTTGCAGGCAGGCTCCTTCTCCTTCTGGCCATGCAGCAAAAGGGAGGTTTTCAAAGTCCAGAAAATTTAAAGTCCATTTGCAAAAGAGAGCTCTCTTTTACAATCCAATATGTCCCCATTCCAGTGAGGGCACAGGCCTCTTTGTAGGCAGAGAACAATGGATTCCACCAGGTTGCGGGTTCAACGCCATTCAGAGGTTCAGGGTCAACTCAGCCTTGCACCCTTCAGTAGGTCGCTAAAACAAGTACCCAGCCTGTTGGGGGGCAATTAGCTCATGCACATTGTAAAGTGCTTAGGGAGTGCTTAGGTGCAAATGTACTTGCTAAGTTGGAAACAACTTGAAGCTACACAACAACATGGCCAACAGGATTTAGGAGTCCTAGTAGCCCTAGTAGACAAGTTGAACATGAGTCAACAGTGCGACGCGCCAGCTAAAAAGACCAATGCGATGTTAGGCTGCATCAATAGAAGTATAGTGTCTAGATCAAGAGAAGTAATAGTGCCATTCTATTCTGCTCTGGTCAGGCCCCACCTGGAATATTGTGTCCAGTTCTGGGCCCCACAATTCAAAAAGGACATTGAGAAACTGGAGCGTGTTCAAAGGAGGGCGACAAAAATGGTGAAGGGTCTGGAAACCATGCCCTATGAGGAACGACTCAGGGAGCTGGGGATGTTTAGCCTGGAGAAGAGAAGATTAAGAGGTGATATGATAGCCCTGTTTAACTACTTGAAGGGATGTCATATTGAGGAGGGAGCAAGCTTGTTTTCTGCTGCTCCAGACACTAGGACCCGGAGCAATGGCTGCAAGCTCCAGGAAAAGAGATTCCGCCTCAACATTAGAGGAGCTTTTTGATAGTAAGAGGTGCTGGAGAATGGAATGGAGTCTGTGGTGGAGTCTCCTTCCTTGGGGGTTTTAAACAGAGGCTGGATGGTGCTTTGATTGAGAGTCCCTGCATGGCAGAATGGGGTTGGACTGGGTGGCCCTCGGGCTCCCTTCCAACTCTGCGATGCTGTGTCTGTGCTGCGGAGAAGCCAAGAGTGTTCCCCGCGTGGCTCCTTGAAGGGGGCCGGGCTACTAGGGGACCAAAAAAGGAGGCGGAAGCGGCCTCCAGAGAAACACCGAGACACCCGCCCTCTTGGTCTCCAGGGGAAGCCAGGGCCTCTTCCGCCTGCAGCGCCTGGCCGTTGCTTCCTCGCAGCAGCAGCAGCAGCAGGTGAAGGGGGAAAGGTGACTCAGGAAAAGGGCGGGGCCCGCAGGATGGAAAACCCGAGGAGGCAGCGAAGGGGAGGAGGAAGGATGGGGGAGAAAAGGCGGCAGGGCGTCGCTTTGGGGGAGGAGGAAGGCCCTCTCTGGAGGGAAAGGTCTGGAGGCCCTAAAGCCCACAAAGGAGGAGGAGGAGGAGGAGGAGAGGCAGAAGGGAAGGGGCGCGCGCACGCGCAGAGGGCGACCCTTAAACAGCCAGAGAGAGAGGGAAGGAGGGTGAGGCGCGCAACCGCCGAAGGCTGGTTCCAGGGACGGAGTCTGGGGCTGAATCGCTCACCTCTGAGGCGGGTCTCTGGACGAAGAAGCCAAGGAGAGAGAGAGAGAGAGAGAAAGGGGATCCTCCTCAGGCGCTCTCTCTGCTGGGCGCTTCCCTCTGAAACACACCCTGCGGCTCCTGCGGGCACTTCCGGCGCCTAGGACACGCCCCTTCCGGCAGGGACACGCCTCTCCTCCCCCCTCCCGCTCTCCTCATTGGAGCAGCCGGGACGCAGGGAGGGGGGAGGAATGCCGCGCTCCGTAGCCATGGCAACGGGCTCCCCTCGGCGGCGGTGGTCTCTCGACTAGGCCTCGCTGCTTCGTCTTTCTCTTCCCTCTCGCCAGGCCCAAAAACACACACACGCTGCGGAAAGTAACCTGGCTTCACACCTGCTTTAACTGCCCTGGGTCAGTGTAGAGGACTCTGGGAAGTGTAGTTTTTGTGAGACGTTTTAGCCTTTTCTCTGTCAGAGAGCGAGCGAGGTAGAGCTCTGGTGCCCTAATAAACTACACTTCCCAGGATTCCCTAGCACCGAGGTAGGGCAGTTAAAGTGGTCTCAAACTGGATTATTTCTTCAGTGTTTTGGACCTAAATCACCCTCTGAATTCCTTCCACTTCCATTGTGAGGCGTCCATTCAGCGCCCCCTCCCGCTGTCCTTGCCTTAATGGCAAAACTGTTTTTGAATGGCCAAGGTCCCCCCAAATGTAGCTGAATAGTACGTTCCGGGTAGCAGTGGCCTCACTAAGGAGCTGCGCCGGGAGGGGAGTGCGGACCGAACCAAGTAGCATCCTGAGGGGTGTGTGAGACACCATTGCTCTTCAGGTAGCCCTGTTTGGGCAGAGAGGAGAAAGGAGAGGCCCCAGATTTATTTCTTTAAATAAAAATGTCAATTTTTTTTTAAAAAAACCATTTTTAAAAAATAAATTTTTAATTCTTTTGAAATTTTCTTTAAAACCAAATTTTCACATTAACCACATGAAGCTATGCATGTGTAAATCCATTCAGGCTGTGCGCATGATGTTGTAGTTAAATAATAATAATAATAATAATAATAATATTCATTTGTCTTCTGCCTTTTCCCGAGGGAATCAAGGCGGATTACAATAAAGTACAATATACTGTAATACTGTATAAGAGTCACATTTTTTAAATAATCCCCTCCCCCAACTCATAGAAACAGCAGCAAAAAAAAATGACAACAGTAAAATAATAACAATAAAAGAAATGTAAAGCAACAATATAAATTAAAAAATTTAAAGTAAAAGATTAACTAAAATGAATGGTAGATTTGAGGCGGACAGCGATCATCAATATCAATAATAGGGGGAAGGCTAATCTGGAAAGGCCTGCCAACCCAGTGGGTTTCCACAGCCAAGTGGGGATTTGAACCCTGGTCTCCCGCTACACTATGATAACTGTAACCCATTAAAATTGTTCTGCCCGATCTAAGTGACATTTTAAGAAACAAGTACAATCTGTGGTCTCTAAACATAAAATAACATTTTCTTCCATAGGGATGTGGAAGGACAAGGGCTGCATCCACTCTGGTGCCACAACAGACTACACTTCCCAGAATTCCATAGCACTGAGCCATGGCAGTTAAAGTAGTGTCAAACCGGACTATTTCTTTAGTATGTATGCAGCCAATGTACATTTAAATTTCCATGCTTCGATGGCAGTTTGTTTCTTGCTTTACAGTTTAGTTGCTATTTTACTTCATCCAGTATGGTAGCCTAATCCCTAGAATTCTGGAGAGGCCTTGCATATGCTTTCAGAACATTCAGACTTTGGCAAATTTCCATTAAAAGCAAGATTATTTTTGCAGCTGAAAAGGCCTTGGTATAACAAATGTACATACTGGAAAGAACGCATGCCTACTTGGCACTAGCTGGAGGAAATCAGGATGGGTGTATCTAGTTGATAGAAATTTCAAAAGTAATATCTCTTTGCTGTCTATTTCTCTTTTTATCTTAAGACAGCCATGCTAAATATCAGAGCCCTGCCTGTGGCTGCTAGGGGAAGAGAGGCCAGGCTGATTCTGTTTGTCTGAGAGGTGGACACTTCTGTCCCTCTTCCATGCTGTCTAGCAGGGCATCATCTTGTTTGTCAGATCTCTATGACTGAAAGAAGGGAAAGAACTAGATTCTCCACACCTGTGTAAAACTTCAATACTTTTCCTAACTATACTGAAGAAGCCATGCCCTGAGGACTTGGGGTGTATTTACTGCTGCAGTTGTGCTGAATCATTTACTAGTAGCCACAGATTTGAGCAGTCAGTTGAATTTCACAGTGCCTGGAGAGTTGTTGTCCATGGAACAGGAAGGTCTTGCTACAGGCAGGTGCTGGTGTCTCATATTTAATGCTGCTTCTCATGCCATTACTAAAAGCTCTGAGTGTTACTACTGACTGAGCCTGCTGCCAAAGACACACAGTCACAAGACGCAATGAAAACACAGAAGAAAACACTCCCTTTTCTGTATACTTTCCCAAAACACTATGTTGATGAGAACCTGTTGAAGTTTTTCATTCTTTGGAGTCCAGTCACAAAACTACATCCTTCTCACCCCACCCCTTCCATGCTTTCCTTATATGCAGAATGTCAGGGGTTAAAGTCAGCACACTGGGAATTGCTTAGATGTGTGTATGTCTGACCATGAGCATCCAGCACTGGAAGGACAAGGCTGATCAAGCACAGCTGATGCTCATAGCCCAAGGACACTCTGGTGCAGGGGACAGGCAACCTTTTGAGCCAGGGGCCGGTTGCTGTCCCTCAGACAACTGGAGAGGCCGAAGCAAAAAAAAAAATTAATTAATAATTTTTTTAAAAATTAATAAATAAATAAACCGGCAAATGTAGGACAACATTTTCAAATGGGGGACACTTTTTAAAAAAAAGTGGAGGACACACGAAAAAATTTGCTGATTTTTAAAAAAATGTTAATATAAAGCATGTTTTCTGAGGCTTCTATAGAACAATTGCCCCTGCGCACGAGAGCCAAAGGCCCCGGGCAACGGCAGCAGGACTGGGCTGGGGCGGTCCCAAGCCCTCGCTGGGCCGAATCCGGCCCGTGGGCCCAGGTTGCCCTACCCCTGCTCTGGTGCCTGTGTGCACCTATGCCTGGATGATGAAACATCTAGCTGGATGGCACAGGGCGACACTTTAGAACAGGGGTCAGCAATCTATGGCCCGCGGGCCCAGCTGCCCCCACCGCTTTTTTCTGCGCCATCGCCATTTTAGAAAAAATGCAGCCACCCCAGCCCTTCCCGCTGCTCAGAGCAGCTGCGCGCCGCCACCCCAGCCTTCCTGCTGCTCAGGGCTCAGAGCGGCTGCGCATCAGGAGGCCCCACGCTTTTGCAACGAGCTCCGCCCCCTAGCTCTCCTGTCAGAGGCCAGGAAAGAGGAGGAGGCCTCTAGCGCTGGCGGCCCCCGCCAGCTCTTTTCCGGTCTCTGACGGCTCTTTCAGGCCCAAAACACACTTTGCAGAAATAATCCACTTTGAGGCCGCTTTAATTGCCTTAGCTTAGTGCCAAGGAATCTTGGGAATTGTAGTTTATTGTGGTACCACAGCTCTTTGACAGAGGCTAAATGTCTCACGAAACTACAGTTCCCAGAATTCCCTAGCATTGAGCCAGGGCAGTTAAAGCGCTCTCGAACTGGATTATTTCTGCTTCATGTTTTGGACCTCAGAGGGGATTTTTTTGCCTTTGCCATTGTCTTCTGCTGAGGCTGAGAGAGTGTGACTTGCCTCTATTTTTGTGTGCTTTCAAGTCTTTCCCAACTTAGGGCAACCCTGATTAGCCAGAAGCAGGCCCACAGTTCCCATTAAACATTGTTATTTAATACAGAATTAAGTTTGTTTATTTAACTTTACTTGTTCTTGTTCTTCATTTAGATATTGTATATGTTCCCATTTTGTTTTTTTATTTCAAAATATGATGTGTGCAGTGTATGTAGGAATTATTATTTATTTTTATTTATTTATGTAAATTTTCTAAAAATTATTTATTTATTTATTTGTTTATTTATTGCTTCGGCCCCCCAGTTGTCTGAGGGACAGCAACCCGGCCCCCGGCTCAAAAAGGTTGCCTACCCCTGCTTTAGAATGTAACACAGGAAGTCACTGGGTTTGGGAGACCGCATGGTCTGAAGGCTATATAAACTCAGGAGCTTCCAGTGATTGCTTTGTGGGTTGTAGTAGCAGTTGGTATTTGTTTGTGATCTGTAGTATAGCACTGTAAATAAAGCACTTCGGGAGACTTGGCTTGTCTGGTCATTTATCAGCTAAAGCCTGGCATTGGTTGCTGAGAGTCCCCGGAGGTTCCTGCATTTCTTCAGTTCCTAGAAGACATCCAGCTGCTGTAATCTCAACTGAGGACTGAGAACCACGTTTCTGAATTTGCCAGTTTACTCTGCCGTATGTCAGCATTGGCTACAGGGCTCAGATGAGTTGCTGACACAGAACATGTGGAGAACATGTACTGTGTGAATGTTGGTAGACATGTTAAGGAAAATGCAACATGGGATATACAGTGAAAGAAATAAAACTTGTATGTGAGAGTCAGGATGACTCAGCAGAAGCAATTAGAAGCCACACAGGTGTAAAAGGTAATGCAATTAACAAGTCCGAAATGCCAAGGACAGAAATGCCAAGTGGATAATTGAACACACCTGAGAATTGTTAAAGTGGACAAGGTGAAATGATGAAATCATTAATTGTGGGATGAACCAAGAGAACCAATGAAAATGGTTGTACACGCCCACTGGGTGGAAACTGACAAGAGTGGGTGGTATTTTGCAATGACTATAATAATGGCTATGAATCCCAATGTATTTTGTGGGTAGTAGTAGTGGATAGTATTGGTGTTGTATTGGAGTTGTGTTGGATAGTTTTGGAGCTGTATATAGTAGAATAAAGTAGATTTTTTATATAAGACTACTGAGTTGTCTGGTGTCTTGGGTAAAGATACAAGAGCCAGCTGGATCCTGAAGAAGTGTGAAGACTTCTGTGGAAGCAAGAGTGAGAAGGCTTGGAGAGTTTGTCAGGGTCTTCAGCCTATTCTCTGTAACTCTGCTGCTTTAGAGCAAAGCTTTAACCACTGACCAAAACTGGTCAGCACCGGTGCGTAACAAGGTGGTGAGTTCGAGCCAGAGGTGAAGAGCTACAACTCCCATCATCCCTGACAGACATGCTGTTTTCTCCAAGGGCATGCTTGGAGTACTGGCTTACCCATTCTTTCCATAGTTGTTGAATGATACAGATTTGCTATGGGATGATTTGGAGCTCATTTTCTTCAGATTTATTTCAGATCCGGCTGGATCACTGCAGTTCCGTCTGAGAATCATCTGGTTCTGATATATGCTTGCAGTTTTTATAAATAATTTGAAAATTGTTATGGTTTTTCCTTTTTTGTCTAAGAATGTTGTTTTGGTTTTAAGAAAGCAGTATACCAAAACTATTCTTTACAAAATGCTGTTGGGGACCACTCTGAAGAAGAGCTGTTCGTCCTAATGCATTCTTTTTACTCTGAAAGGCAGCCCTAGCCACAGACTGGCTGAAATGAAATACTTGGGGCCCATTCACACTACCAAAAAAATCGGTTCTGAAACCGATTCAATCACGTGAAGTTCATACTCACCCCGAATCTCACACAAGCGAATCCGAGGTTTGCACACCTGTTCCGTGGTAAATGGCCCCTAGCGCGGTGTTTTTGAAATTGGCGCAAATACCGTTTCTTTTGGAAAACCCTGGGTCCTGGGAATGAGAACTTGGCCTCGATCACGATCGAGGCAAATTGAGGGAGGGATTTAGGTCAGAGGGTGGGCAAAGGGCAAGGCATTTCCTCCCCTCATCGGAGGGGAGGGGGAGGAGGAAAGAGCCCTGGGAAGAAGGGAGCAAGGGAAGGCATTCTTTAGGAGCCTCTTTTCCCTGCATCCCCTACCCACAGCCCTCTGTCGCTGGGCATTCCTTCTCTTGCAGGAGGAAAAAATTCAGGTCACAAACGGAGCTCACGTCAGGCAACTGCCCCCCCCCTTTTCAAATTCAAACAATTTTTTTGGAGCAAATATGCGCATTGTTTGTATTCCAGAGGCAGATGGAGCCAGGCTTGCACTTGCAGAGGGGGAAGCTACAAATGTTGCAAACAATCAATGTTACATTTTTAACAATTTTTTTTTGAGCAAATATGCGCATGATTTGTCTTCTTGAGCAGATACAGCAAGGGAAGCAAAGGGAAAGCTAATGTTGCTTTTAAAAGCATAAAAAAAAATGCATGGCAATCCCATCCTTTGCCTGGGACAGGGGCAGATCTGACCCAAAAGCCCACAGGTTTATTAAAAAAAGAGAGAGAGAGAGAGAGAGAGAGGGGCATCTCTCTCCCTGCTTCAGCCTCTGAAACCCCTGTGCCTGGCTCTTTAAAAAGGGAGGACACTTTCCCCGATGCCCTGCAAACGTCACCATGACGATAGCTTGATTGACAGCGGCCACCTCGCCAGCAGACACAGAATGCATTCGATTTCTAATTTGCAGGTCAAAATGCATTCGATTTCAAATTTGTAGTGGGCACTTGCTAACGGAGCGATTCGGGGGAGGGGCATCCGGATCAGCCCAGTTCCCTCCACGTCTTTTATGCCAGTCTGAATGGGGCCTTGGATGATAGCAGATAACATTCGATTGAAATCCTACTTCTGCCTTGCACTTGTTCCTCTGCGATTTCATGGAAATTTAAACTGGTAGAAATAGCACAGGCATGACTGAATGTCAAAGTGCAGTCTGAAAAAGTCTTTATTTTAGATCAATCTCCTTAAAATAAATGGACTTATGTAGAGCAAAGTCATATATAAAAGAGGCAATCTAGAAAATGATGACAAACCTGGAAACATCAACTGATAGTTCTGTTCTTTTTACATACTACTGTTTTTTACATACTTTTTACAGACTACTTTTTACATACTACTATTCTTTTTACATACTACTGTTGCTGATTTCGTGAACAATAACCCTTCTTTGTATTTTTTCTAACTGTAGAAAGGGTAGTTTATGTAGTATAAAATGACTATTTTGTCAGAAGAGACTGAAGTGGAACAATTTTTTTGTTAAACCTTTGCATGGGGAAAAAGGATTGAGTAATACTGCATATTACTGAAAATAAACAGGAAGCGTGCACAGAGCTTGTTCATGGTAGTATAACTGCAGACCCACATTCTCCCAGCACCGCCAGCAGATGGCATGGAAGCCTAAATGATTCGATAATTTTGTGTATCCATTTCACATCATCTTGACAAAGGTGTTTTTATTTGGAAGCTGTTTGATTATTGTAAACACTTTTCTGCATATCTTAATTCATTAGTAGTTCATGTGGATATGTTGTTGTGTGCTTTCAAATAGTTTCTGATTTATGGCAACCCTAAGGTGAACCGATCACTGAGAGACTGTGACTATTCCAGGGTCACATACTGGGCTTCCATGGGGGATTTGCACCCAGGTCTCCAGAGTTATAGTCCAACACTCCAACCACTACACCACACTGGCTTTTCCAGTGGATATATGGAACTACCAAAATGTATTATTGTTGCTGTGTGCCTTCAAATTCTTTTGGAATTACTGTGACTCTAAGGCAAACCTATCTCAGGCTTTTCTGGGGCTTAGAGGTTTTAACTTGCCCAAGGTCACCCAATGGGTTTTTATGGCCAAGTGGGGAATCAAATCCTGATCTGCAGAGTTTTAATCTGGTGCTCAAACCACTATACCACACTGGGTCCTACCAAAATGTATACATGTATGGAAATTGGGTTATAGAATTTTGTTCTTAAAACAGCTATGTGCCCCAGCTGTACTACATAATGATCAGTTCAAATACCATTTATTTGTGTATTTACAGTCTATTTAACCATTTTTTTCATTGCTAGGCAAACAGAATCAGACTGATTCAGACCCTTTGAACAGGCACCATGTACATTTGTAATGAATAATGCTTTCCCAATATTATTATTCCAACAGTCTTTATGTCTTAACATTAATTTATTGTTTATTTGTCTTTCTTTATGTCTTAACATTAATTTATTGTTTATTTTTAGTGTAATTCTCCAGACTGTAGCTGCTTTCTGTTTAGAGCTAAGGTGGGGACCCAAAGGCCTTCCAGATACTGTATTGAGGAACTATTACTCCCATCATCTTTAACATTGGCCAGTTTACCTAACCTGACCGTACTCTACATGTTACCTACTCTTGGCCTCTGGAGGGCCACAGGTTCCCTGGTCCTTCCTTTTAACATATGTTGTCTAAAATAAATAGCCATTTTAGTCTGTTGCTGCAAAACCAAAGAATTTTGAGGTAATACACTTACTCTAGTGTAGGCTTTCATGGGGCCACTACTTTTCTATCTTCTCAGTATTATATGATCTGCTGAAATAACATTTTCACTCCATAGCCTGTGGACAGAAGTTGCATCTCAAACCTATTAAGATTTAATAAGATTTGGAGAACTGGTACTCTGGTCCCTAGCAACAGCTACTCAGTCTCCATGGTCAAGTGTATTGAGATGCACAGAGAAAACTTCTCTGACAGGCCCAGAGTAGGCTCTGCAAAGACTACCAGTAAGTAAAAATATCAAAGATGGGCTTAATTCATTTCCAAACAAGTCTTCACAAGCTGCTTGTGGGGATTGTCTCTGGTCCAGCAGATGTTACAAGTCAAAAGCTGGAAACACGAATAACGACGTGCTCACCAAAGTTATTAACTGTCTCCCCAAACCAGCTTGTGGCTTGATACTGATACAATTACAGATAAAAATATTCACTTCCTTTTGTACAAAGACCAGACTGTTCTCAAATGCCAGCAAAAAGCCAAGCAAAACAAGCTTATTGTGATGACATGAAAATCCTATTACTACAGATGAAAATGAGAATGGTAAATAATTGAAGGCTAATGATCTTTATCTAGAAATTACTGTGGCAGGAGCCACTTTTTTAAAAGCCTAGATGGATGCATAAGAGAACATGTTGAAACGGAAGAATTAATTGGTCTTTTTTAAGTTTGAAAATATGTGGAAACTCAGGAGCTACTGATTCCAAATTGGGAGAGATTAGAGTAAATGAGATTATTATTTTGGGAAGCCTTCTCTTTATGGTGGGTTGCAGGCAGCTGTAATACTTGCCAGAAATAAGAACATACCTTATCAAGGGCCTATTTAATAAAGGCCTCCTGTTTCTTACAGTGGGCAAACAGATGACTATGGAAAGGGCATGAATGATAATGAATAATAGTTGAAATTAATTGATCCCCAAAAGCGAAACCTCTTGCCTGTGCCAGCCTTGTGGGAAATGTCAGAACAGGCAAGAGGCTTCTCGGTCACTGCTGAACAGGCTGCTAGATTATATTTCTCAAAAATTCTGGAGAAAAAGGATCATTCAAAAGCCTTATATGCATACAATGTGTATATCCTTAGTGGATTTTTGTGGAACTTAATATGTGCCACTATTGGGCATTCACCTAATTGAGTCTGAGCTGTAACAGTTCTGAATAAAGCCTGACTAATCAGGATGTAAGTAATTGGAGACAATATTTTTCAGCCTAAAGATCCTATTTGTTATGCTTTTCTGTTACTTTTCCCATATCATTCTGTAGATGCAGCATATCAATGTATGATTATGTTGTAGAGTGGACCCTTGTTATACGCTGGGGTTTGGTTCCAAGATCCCCCATGTATAACAACATCCGTGTATGCTTAAGTCCCATTAAATATAATGACATAGCAAAATGGTGTCCCTTATAAAAAATGGAAAATCAAGGTTTGATCTTTGAAATTTATACTTTTTTTTAACATTTTCAAACCGTGTATGCTTGAATCCGTATATAAAATCCGTGCATAAGAAGGGCCGACTGTATTGAACTTTATTTTAATATGACACGTCCACAATAGCAGCCTTCATAGCATCTCAGACAATCTGATATATCTGATATATTGTTAAAACTTAATTTAATTTGAAATATGGTTTTAATGCCTCTGCCTCTGTTTTGAAACTCCATCTTAATGTGTCATGTATGAACTGTAGGAGGCTCCTATTTAAACAAAGCTTGTCATAACTGGTGAATGATCAGATATATAAATTTAACCAATGGATTATTGCAGACGGAAGGTTTTAGAGATACAGAAGCTAAAACAAAATCTTTTCTAGAATAAGAGAGAAATGTATTGGAACGAAATGTTTCATCCTTATTGTTAGGATTGTGTGGTCTCCATCTATCTTAAGAGAGAAGTTTTAAGACGATGCAACAAAATTTCTGACACATTCTTCTCCTTATGTCCTACTCCCCCAAAGGTTATTTCAGTCATTTTAGGGGTCCAGTGCAATATTTAAATCTCCCCCAGTAGAACATTTCTTATTGCAAATTGGTTTAATTTAGTCAGTGTTTTACAGGGGAGGGGCTCTTAACCCACATTATGAGAATGCACAAAAACCTTCCTTCTGGGTCATTAAAATTCCATCCACTGTAAACTGAAGAGCCATAAAAGATAATTGCTATCCTTCTTCATTTAGAGTTACCTGGAGTTAAATACTGATCTTCAAAATAACTGTTTTAAGACGTGTCCCTGATCAACACGATTGGTCTCTTGTAAGCAGGTCACATTTGGCTTAGCTGTTACAGTGCTTTTACTTCTCTCTCTTTCTTTTTACAACAGACTTTAATACTTTAACATTCTAAGATATCACTTTAATCTGCCATTACTGGACTTAATTCCAAAGTAAACAATATTTGCATATAGGAGTATATCATGTCTCTTTTCTGACCTTTTCTGTTCATTCCTCTTATCCATAAAGCTGTGCTGCTCAACAACTCTTGAGAAAAGCATGGCTTATTAGAAAAGACAATGATACTAGGAAAGGTAGAAGAAAGTAGAAAGAGAGGAAGACTGCATACCAGATGGATGGACTCAATCAGGAAGGTCATGGGCCTGAGCCAGCAGGATCTGAGCAGAGAGGTGGAGAATAAGGAGACATGGAGATATCTCATTCACAGGGTCACCATGAGTCGAAGTTGACTGAAAGGCAGCTAACTACACCAAAATCTTGATTCATCACTAGATTTACTGGTAAGTGCATTGCATGGTCCTAAGTATTCAGATCTTCAAAGATTTCTGCCCACCACTGTATTAAAAAGCCCATTGTGTCTGTAACTTGCTCTTTCTTTGATTGTACATAAATGTATGTGCCTCTGTTTATCTCTGTACAGTACTCTGTGTTCTGTATCTTTATAGAACTCTCTTGCACAATTTTATTCAAGATGTGAGTTTTTTCTGTATTAACCATACTTGCTTCATACTTGCCATTTCTCCCACTTCCAAAACTGTGTTATTTAGCTTTTCAGTCTTATCTTGTATAGGCTTCAAGGTTGCTTTCCAGTCTGCTTTCAGCTTTCCTTTGAATTCTTTCTTTAGCAGAGAGAATTGTTTTCTGAGCTTCTGGAACAAAATAAACTCTTCTGTCTCATTAGTTTTATCATGTGTCGTGTCAGTGGGAGTGGTAGTCATCTTGTCAGATTTTTCTATTAAATTTGGCTTTCCTTTATTTGTAGTTGCTATTGGAGAAGTTTTAAAATTTATTTCTTTAGTTATTCTCAAACTTGCTGACATACTAGTGCTTACTGGTGGTCAAAACATAGAGCAAAGACTTTAAACAGGTCTTCCATCAGTAGGAAAACATGAATGCAAAATTCTCCATATTGGGGGGATTTGTAGTCTTGAAACATGGTACCAAAGTATCCAAAGTCACTATAGCATCTAACAATTTCTGCAAATGAATCCATATTTCATTAATCAGGAATCTTATTTTTAGGGTGATGATTTGTTCCAAATGTAGTTCCTTAATATTTGAGTAACTTCTGCAAATTTATTCTGTGTTGTATAGCAAATAATTAACGTAATTATAGTATTCTCACATTTTTTTATTTCAAAATCTACCGAGCTTTCCAAGAAATCTGCTTCTGAGCAAATGAACAAGCAATATATCTACAATGTTTGTATCCAGGCAATATTTTGCCAACCTATTTATTCCTTGGCTATTTTAATTCTTTTTGCATGAACCAATGTTGTAGTTGTGGGTTTTGAGTTACAGTACTTAGTTGAAAGTTTGAAGGTATAAGGGATACAGTAACAAAGACCAAAAGATAGTGGTAAATTAATAGAAAACCGGGGAATTAGAAAACAAATAAACAGATTAATAGGCAAAGGGGAACCCTGAAACCTTAGGAATAGATGTCCTGGTCATATTAAAATATATGAAATGTTTTGATAGTAAGTTTCGGTTTGATATATGTGGATAAAAAAAAGGGTGGGAGGAGGAAAATATAGACGGCCATGTTTAGAAGTGTCACAAGACAGACAATGCAAAATATGGACAAGAAATAATTTCTAGAAATTTGGGGAAGTGAAGTGGATAACAGTAGTAGAAAAACTTGATTTTTGAAAGTATTTAATGCAAAATTAAAAATTAAGAGATTCAGAATCTGTGATAAATGTAAATTTGATGCTGTGAATGGAAAACTTCAATAAAAAATATATGGGGGGAAATCTTATTTGGGATATTTTTATACTGCTTGTCCTATATAGAAAGGCTGGCTAGCTTACTGAACTGATCTATATTTTTCTAGGTCAGTAAAGCTCTCCACTAAAAACAGATCCACAAAGAGCAGCTTTTTTAAAAAATGCAGAAAATGCTGTTTTTCCAGCAGGTTAAAACAGGACACCATACGACCAAGGCCTTTTTGTTACTTGTACAATAATTGATTACACTTTCCGTTTTTGTTGTGCACACTTGCACATCCTTTTTCAAGGTAATGCTTTTGTTTTTGGACAATGCATTTTCCAGCCACTCCCAGCACAATGTTTTGTACCAGTTAAATTTGCTATTTGCTGTTGTATGTCTGTTTCTGCTGCCACTGCTGAGTGGTTGTAAAAGATAAGAAGAAATTATCAGAGGTTGATGGTGACAATAGGTTGGTCCCCCCCCCCACTTTTCTATTATTTTAGATTTCTTATTTTTCATTTATTATTTTCTAAGCTAACCTGAAATACTGATGGCATCATATACTAGACATGGGGACCATGTTACTTATCATTGGAGTACCATCACCTTCCCTAGTCAGTATGGCTATGGTGAAGCTCAAGGGAAGTGCAGTCTAACAACATCTGAAAAGCTCCACATTGCTCACTATGTCATATACATTGTATCTTAAATAATTATGTAGCAATGTTTCGTGTGACTTTGATTTTTCAATTAGCTGGGTCCAAGATATGTAAAGGAGTGGATGTGTAAGTAACCTTCCATGCAGATCCTTCTTCTCAATGATGACTCATTATCTCTTGAACCTAGCCGGTTAGCTCCCCTCAGTTAGATGTTCTCAGTCAAGATAGACCCAGATCCAGATTTAGGGTGGGTGAGATCTGAGTTGCCACCTCCCATCAATGTGGTGTGTATCCTGCCTCATATTGTTTAGGAGTTCTGTGATTATTATTCCCCCAAAAGTAACTTTATCTACCGTCCAGCCCTTCTAAAATCCTAGAGGCTGAGCATTTGCTCACCATGCTAGATGTTAGAACCCATTCTTGCATCTGGCCCTGTTTATTTCATTTCACAAATCAATATGATTATTTTGAACAAAACTTTCTGAAACGGTTGAGCTGCTTCTCTTTTCTTTGCTTTTTTGGTGGTGCAGGAACTTATCCCCATTCTTTTCATGATATTTCTACCTCTGTAACCCAATTTCTGTTAGAGAATAATGCCCAGGAAACACTGCTTCATTACCTGTGGTGCCCCTACCAGGTTGAGTCTCCCGTATCTGAAATGCTCAGGATATTTGCAAATGTATTATTATTATTATTATTATTATTATTTTATTATTATTATTATTATTTTCTATCCTGCTTTCCTTCTAAGGCGGGTACCCAAAATGGCTTACAGTCTAAAAAACACAGTACAATTTAAAACTACAAAATTGACAATTGTATGGTATTTAAACTATTACAATATTAAAAAGATCATTCATTTAAAAATAGAATAAATTTTAAAAAGATTAAGTAACTTAAAAAACCAAACACTTTAAAAACAATACATACAAACAAACAAACATATAAATAATGTCATATTTGAGATGGGACCCAAGTCTAAACATGAAATTCATTTATGTTCCTATACACCTATGCACATAGCCGAAGGTAATTTTATATACAATAATTTATAGCAATAGCACTACATTTCTATACCACTTTATAGTGCTAGCACTCTCTAAGTAGTTTACATGTGTTAGCTAATTGCCCTCTCCAACGTGGGTACTCATTTTACCAATCCATGAAGGATGGAGGCTGAGACAGTCTTGGTGCCGCCCCTGGGATTGAACTCAGAACGTTGTGGCTGCCGTACTGGCATTTAACCACCGTGCCACCAGGACTCCTGGTGTGAATGAAACCAAATCTGTGTACATTAAACTATCAGAAATTAAGGAGTCACTATCTCAGCCACACAGATAATTTTGGATTTTGGAATATTTTGATTTGGATTCCAGATAGGGAGACGCAGCCTGTACTAAATTCACTGTTAATCTGGGTTGTTTGCTGTGTTCCTGTCAAGGCCTTTTCCTGTCATATCACTCATTTAACTTTTCATTAGGCAATAGTTCTTTCTTTTTCTCCTTCTCCCATTGGCTCTCTCATGGATAGTTCATTATTCTCTCCTGTTCTTTCTCTCATACTGTTTCGGACAATCTTGACTTATCACTCTGAATGCATTCAGAGTGATAAGTCAAGATTGTCCCAGAAACAGTTGATAGAAGAACAGGAGAGATACGTAATGAACTATCTGTGAGAGACCAGCCACACCACTGTCGCCACTCTTTCTCTGTCTAACCAGTACGTGCACCACCATGATCTTTGAGATAAAGGTAGTGTGACGCATAAGATAACGTTTTGTGAAAATTGCAGCTGGACTTTAGATACATTCTCTGGAAAAATCTTCCCATTGAGCTGTGAAGGATAATGTGGGAATAAATCTAGTGTTGAAAACCCTCAAGAAATTATAATGCAGATGCTCATCAGGTGATGACTGCAAAAACACATTTGTTGTTCTGGCAGAGCTTAGAAAGTTACTTTTAAGAGAATAATGAATGATATGTTGAAGCCATCTCTAACTCTTGGGAAGCAGTGGGTGATGCTCTGGAAACCTAGAGAGGTTCTCCCACTACTATTCAATTATGGATGGCTTCCACATGTCGTTATATTCAGTAGCTTTAAAAAAAGGCTGTCAAGATGGATCTCTTTCAGTAGGCCTTTCTGAATAGAAACCCGGTCACAATCTAAATCTACCATCCCTCTGAATCCGCTACAGCCCATTCGCTTATTTGTTTTTTTAAGAGTGTTTTTAAATGGGTAATTGTTTAATGGGTATTTTAGGGGGGGTGTGATACTGTGATCTGGGATTGTATGTAATTTTTAACTTGTAAGCTGCCTTGATTGTCATTAAGGAGAGAGGTGGGATATAATTAAAATTATATTTTATTTATTTATTATTATTAAAAGTAACTTTCCGTCTAGAAAACCTTTTTACATGAAAATTCTCTATTAGGAACCAGAAAAATGTATTGATTGTGTGCTTATACTGAAGTGGGAATATAGTGAAAAACATAGCGGGGTACAAACCGCCGCTTTGCGGCGCTCCCCCGCCGCCGCCATTTGCTCTGTGCGGGAGCCGCAGCAGCAAACCGGCGACTACCGCGCGAGCAAAAAAGAGCTCATTTCGGAGCTTCTTCTTGCGGCGCTCTATGACGTCGCGAGGCGGCTGGCGCGGACCGCGAGTTCTAGGCGCTGCGACACCGTCTGGACGCTGTGCGTCCAGTACGTAAAGATGGCAGCGCCATGTAGAAGGTGGGCCGCCATCTTTGTACGTATAGGATACGTACTAGGGTTAGGGGGGTGCGGAAGCACCGCCCCTTCCTAACCCTAGTACGTATCCTATACGTACTAATGCGGTGTGTATCCGCCTTTGTTGATTTAATCCCGTCTCTGAAAAGTAAAGGTATGTGATTCAGTGGTAACAATAAAGAAACTTGCTTCCTTATTCAGTGAAAATCAGTGAAAGGTCCTGAACCAGGGCCCTTGAGAGATGCCATCAAGATTCACAGACTTGAGTGTACTTTGGATGCCTTAAATTGATTACTGGAGGTTTTCCTGTAAGGCATGCAAGTTATTCTTGATTTGCATCAGGCCTTGACTACTGTGGTTGGACCCATTTCTTTAATCTTTCCTCACTAGAAAGCACCACTAGAAACCATCCTCAGATAGGGACTTGTCACCAGCTTGGTGGTAAGGAGGGAGTTTGCACCCTTTCTTTGATGTAGTTACAGCAAATGCTGTATGTATTTAAGGCTCTTTCACACTACATAGACATAGCATTATGATTCCTGTTGTCAGAATCAATACTGAGAAGGATGGTTCCCACCGAGCAAGCGGTCAGGTAAGCCTGCATACTACGTATTACTCTATCTTTCAACCTGTATGCAGAAACATTGTATGCAGGCAGCTTAGACTCAGAGGCAGGAGGAAGAAACATAAAAATATCTAAGATATGCCGTGTACACAGCACTACTAGCAGAGATGTACAAAGACCTGGAGCAATTATGTAAGAAGCCAAGGGGAAAGTGGCAAGTCAGCTTAATGCAAAACACACCACAAATAATGTCCACAGAAGATTTACAAGAATTCACGCTAGACAAAAAGAAATTGAAATTTCAAAGGTTTGATACCTTGGATGAAATATTGATCAGGCGTAGACTGCAGTAATGGAATCGAAGAAGACTAGGGTTGGAAGGGCAGCAGTGAAAGAAACTGGGCAAGGTCATAAGTGTAAAGGACATAACTCTGAACACTAAAGTTTTTTTACTGTATCTTGTTTTATTGTATCTCTTGGATTCAGAATGATTAAGCGAATAATAATAATAATAATAATAATTAAAGTGAGGATAACCCAAGCCATTACATTCCCCATCACCACGTACTGATGTGAGAGCTGGACAGTGAATAAAGCTGATAGGAAAAATATCAACTACAGTGCACCCGTATCATACATGGGTGTGACATAGGTGGCTTTCAGCATACACTGAAAGCCACACCAGAAAAAGCCATGGTGTGCCCCCGAAGAAGAAATAAGGTGTACACCCATGGCATGCATGCCATGCTGTGTGAACAAGTCCCATTGTTTTTAATGGGGCTCCAGCATACGCAGGATTTCCCTTATGTGAGGGAGTCTGGAACTGTCATTTGAGATGTAGTGCTGAAGAAGAGTGCTGTGGATACTGTGGACAGCCAAGAAGACAAGAAAATGGGTTCTAGAACAGATCAAGTCAAAAATGTCTTTAGAAGCCAAGATGACTAAATTGAAGCTGTTGCACTTTTGGGACATCATGAGGAAAAATGAATCATTAGAAAAGGCAATGATGCTTGGAAAGATGGAAAGCAGTAGAAAGAGAATGAGACCACATGCCAATTTTTTAAACTCAAACAGGGAAGACCTGCAGAACTTGAACAAATCCCAGGATACTATAGAATGGGACCATGGAAATTAATGTGGAATCAATATTATATTTGCATCATGTGAAATGGCCCATAAGTGTTACAGGAAAGGAATGTTTTTAGCAATATTTGGAAAAACTTACTTTTTTGGACAATAGTCCAAATAGCCATACTGGATTACAACTCCAGAAGAAAGTCAATAGTCAAGTAGCTAGGAGATTCTGGTAGCTGTAGTGCAAAAAGGGAATTTTTCCAACCTCTGTATTTATGTAGAATATGACCTAAACATGAGTGCTCAGAACAGTACTAAGCATATCAGTAAGGATCCAGTTATTAATGGTTTCCTTGGCAGGAACATTGCTCACACCTTCACATCTGTCTCATTTCCACATTTCCAACCATTCAATCACATTTAGCCACAATTTTCTAGGTTAATCAATTTTTGTTTCAGGTCTGAGAAATAAATCAGTGTTCCCAGGATGCAAGTAAAAGAAGCAACATTTATAACAGCTTCAGGGCTAATGAAATATTAATTACACAGTCTTTTAATAGGAATAGACAGAACTGTACACCTACTGGCAGGAGATAATCCATCCACTGAACAGGCAACTGGACAGAAGGAACATTTGGGGGCATGTTCAATTTCTAATTTCTCTTGATCTCAGAGGAGAAGAGTGTCAAATTCATTTGGAGAAAAGGGACTTAGCTCAAGCTTAATTATGGTTCTTACACCATGGTGTATCACTCCAAGGCCATGTATTTTTTATACAATGGGCAGCAAAATGTCTTCTGCTTTTGAGTATTACATTTTACACAATTTAAGAAAAAAGATTACCTTCAAGTAACAACTGAATCCAAGCATTATTTGGATGTGATATAAACTTATAGACAAACCTAAAATTAAAACTCATGGTGTACCTTTCTTCCCCCCAAACAAACTGAATGAGCTCTGAAGCCCCCCTATTTCACAATGCAAATTATACTAGGACTTGGAACAGTTGCTTTTTTGACTCCCAGAATCCCCAACCAGCATGATAACTGTGATAAATTGGTGTATCTTCCAAATTCAAGGTGAAGTACACATTTTTCTGCATTTTGAATTGTTAGAAATGCCCCTTGTGATAATAAGGGTCCTTTGTCACCTAGAGAAGTTGCTCCCATACCAAAAATGGCATTACTGAGGGAGTTACCATGTAATTGTGGTAAATGAATAAATAAATATAAATGTATAGAAATAGAAACAAAATAAATCTGGTTCCTTGAAGCCTTCCAAGGTTTGTATTGATTCCTTGAGCTGTTAAAGCTTCCATTTGCATTTCAGTGTCATCAGTGGATTTGAAAGGTCACTGTACAAGAAGGGAGATTCTTTCTTGCTCAGTCTTTGAATCTCTGCTACCTAAATGTCTGAACATGGTTGATCACACTAATCAAGTACGTAGCGGTGCATTTCAAACTGTAGTGCTTACACTGATAGTTCAGCTGTGGACCCATTTATCTGAAGAGAATGCAAAATGCAGGTGGATGTGTTGATCTATATGTAAAATCCTGTTTAAAGAGGCTGTCATCTGATGCTGATCTTTTGTAAAGTGCATGGATCTTGTCAAGGCTCAGCTGCTCCAACATATTTTGCATAATGACAGGGATAATTCACAACTGGATATCATTGCTGAGACAATTCACCACCCAGCCACATCAAACTAATACTGTTCAATGAAACACAGAGGAAACAAGGAAATCCGAGTGGAAGTGGCAAGTATTCCTGCTAATGAAAAAGTCCAGCTCTGCAAGATGTGACTCCAGTACACCTTGGATACACTCATAACTCTACTGTGATGCAGGGTGGCTATTCAAACAGAGTGATTGCTCACCTTTTCGTGTCCTTTTTATCAGGACCAGAACGTGGAAGTATAATGCATTACAAATACAGATGTGACCTGTTATATTTTTTGGGGCTAATGACAATTAAATAATACTATTTTAACAATAGCTTATTCAAAGGTACTTTCCCACCCTAGATGGAGGGATAAATTTCCCTGGTCTGTGGGGAATAATAGAAGAGATAATAATAGAACTATAACACTAGAGACCAAGGGTTGAATGTCCAGTACGCCATGGAAATTTGCAGGGTGACCTTAGGCAAGTCACACTCTCTTAGACTCAGAGTGGAAGAACAAACCCTTTCTGAACAAATTCTGCCAAGAAAATATCTGTTATATTTTCACCTTAGGGTCACCATAAGTTGGAAATGACTTGTAGGCACACAATAACAGAATTGAACAGGTTGATAAATATCTGGGTACTGTATATGATTTCATGAAACTTTAAGTTGAAGAGCACAGTCTGCCCTCCCCATACGTAGGGAATCTGTTCTGCACCCTCCCCCCTACGTATGGGGACAAGAGCATATACTCAAACCCTATTGAAAATAATGGGGTGTGGGTAAGCACCCCATTCCTTCTGCTAGGGCTTGCCTTTGTGTAAGCTGAAAGCTGCGGAAGGCAAGACCGCCTATGGGGCAGGCCAGCTGTATAAGCAAAACTAATAGAGAAGGACAAAATTTGGGAGCAATATATAAATATATATGATAGGGTCGCCTTAGAGTTGCCATAAGTTGGGAATGACTTGAAGGCACACAAGAACAACAAGAACTACATATACATACACAGACAGATACACAGCCACACACACATGTGTATGTATGTATGTATGTGTATATATATATATATATATATATATATATAGTTGTTGTTGTGTGCCTTCAAGATGTTTCCAATTTACGGCGACCTTATCAAGGAGTTTTCAGAGGAGGTTTGCCATTGCCTTCCCCTGAGGCTGAGAATATGTGACCTGCCCAAGGTCACCCAGTGGGCTTTGTGGCCAAGCTGGGAATCGAATCCTGGTCTTCAGAGTTGTTCAACCCTAAAACCACTATGCCATGCTGGCAGTACACATACACACACAAGGTTGGAAAATTTCTCCAACAGCTCACTGGATTTTTAAAGACAAAATTGTTTCTCAGATTGTTTTGGCTGGACCTATTTGGTTACCTCACTTAAAGGGTTCTCTTGAAGGAATTCAACCCCCCTTCTCCAGTGAACATTTGGGGTCTCTAGATATGTTGCTTTGAATTTAATTTAAATTATTAAACTCTCACTATTTTGGTGTCCAAGATAATGCCAAATTCTTTTGAATCACACTGGATAAAGGTTGTGATGTTTGATGTTACCCCAGCAAGCTTGTCTTCCTCCTAGTTGTTAATTATGGCTCTAGGCAGTGCTGAATCTATTGTTAAACAGAGGCTGTTGGAAATAGACTATAGAGATCCAAGAGCAGCATTGTTCCTTGTTCCTCCCAGTCAGTGGGACTATCATGCCTCTCTTGTAAATGATTTAGGATAGCTGACTATTCTTAATTTAGGAATTTAAAGACATAGCCATGTTACTTTTTTAGCATAAAAAGGTGGAAAGGAATCTAGTAGCGCCTTTGAGGATAACTGGGGAGAGATACATTTCTAGCATAATCTATAATGGTCCATTTGAGTCCAGGAAAGGTTATGCATGCAAGTGGATTCAGTTGGACTTGTGAAATTTCTTTTCCCCCAGTTAATCTCAGAGGTGTCACTGGATTTCTAAATACAGAAAGGCTATCTCTTTGACAAGGTTTAATGTACTCCCCTATGATTTATTAGATGGAAGATAAAATAAAACTCCACTGAATAATAGATGCTTCCCCTGTAATAACCTCAAAGTAAAGTCTACCTTGCATGTCTTCTTTAACTATTGCTATTATCAAGGGACAGGAAAAGATTTAATATATCTCTCTTAACATACAACTTTTCCCAGTGAGTCTAGTGGATCTCCTTAATTTCTCCCCCAAGGACTGTAAGAAATCAGTTACTGAGCAATGTTTTGACCCAGACCCAGAAAGGGCTTCTGGGGGATGGCCTACTTCTTTTCCCTTCCCTTCCCGATGCTCTGGAAACCATGCCTTATGAGGAGAGACTTATGCAGCTGGGTACGTTTAGAATGGAGAAGAGATTATTGAGAGGTGATATGATAGCCCTGTATAAGTATAAGGGGTGTCATATTGAGGATGGAGCAAGCTTGTTATGTGCTGCTCAAGAGAATAGGACATGGAACTATGGATGCAAGCTACGGGAAAAGAGATTCCACTTAAACATTAGGAGGAACTTCCTGACAGTAAGGGTTGTTCAACAGTGGAACACACTCCCTCAGAGTGTAGTGGAGTCTCCTTTGGAGGTCCTTAAACAGAGGCTGGATGCTTTGATTTTGAATTCCTGCATGGCAGGAGTTTGCACTGGATGGCCCTCGGGGTCTTATCCAACTCTATGATTCTATGATTCCCTTTTAGTAATAGTTATGAATGCTTTTATATGCATTACTATCCTAACAATTTTTGCCTCCTTACAAGGAAGAAAAATCCGTATATCTTTCAAATCTTAGAAAAAATGGTTTAAAAGGAACCCTATTCTAGGATTGCATTACATATATGCATGTGGTAATTATTTTTATTTTAGGTTTGCAGTAATATAAGAGGAAAATAAAAAGGGTGGGGACAATTTCCTCCCCTCCTGCTGCCCCACTCACCCAGTCAGACCTGAAAAGGGCTGCCAGAGAGCAGTGTCAGTGGGGGGCTACCCCACTCTCCCCCTCACTGCATTGCTTGCCCCATCACTTGCCTGGCCAGACCAGGGAGTTTATTGCATGCACTTTTCAGCCTGATCTGGGCACGGGACGGGATTGGGCTGGAATGGGAGAAATTGGGTTTTATCACACACAAAATTGCTACTGAGCTGCTACCTCAGCTGAGCTCTGCTGGCCGATGTTCATACTATGGAAAGCTTCCATGGTAGCAAAATCACCAGGTGAAACATAGCTGGGGGACAGGTGATGGTCAGGCACCAGTGCAGCAGAAATTTTGTGTGTGATAAAACCCATTTCCCCCTGTTCCAGCCCGCTCCCATCCTGTGCCCAGATCAGGCTGAAAAGTGCATGCGATAAACTCCCTGGAAAGGGCTGTGGAGGGCCTCTCACTGTCTTGCTCACTTACTTGTCTGGCTGTTCACCACCTGCCTGAACAGACCCCAAAAGATCTGGAGCTGGCCAGGTAGATGGAAGAGGCAATAGGAGGGCAATGCTTTGTAACAGTGCCCTTCCATCCCCCACTTTTGCAGAGGCACCCTGGATGGTGGTCGGGGGTGTGAAGTGGATGACAAATGACTGCCCTACCAGAGTTGTCACCCGGTGTGGTCTACACCCCCTTTATCCCCTAATGATGCCCATGTTACTAGTGCTTTAACCCCCATGTTATGACCAACATCCATATGTTAGAAGTCTTTAAAGTAATGAACAACATTAAATCATTAGCCATTTTCAATAACGCATCAAAGTTCTGACCTAGTTTTTCTGCATTATTATACACATTACACAAAACTATTTGGAGGTCTATTTTGTTCAGGTGAAATTATTAGTTGTTTCCATTTCTCTGAATTCCTGAGCCAATGACTTATGGCATGTTCCATAAGACTGCTTGCTCTCACTTGGCTAGTTCCCTTCAAGTGTTATGGAGAAAATTATGGGGTTTTTAGAATGAAGAACATTTTGCTACAGCTGAATGAGGGTGTGCACTGTGAGAAATGTTCTCCATTATCACAGCAATTTCCATTCCATTACGGAATTCTACATTTCCATGAGGCAATTTGCATTTGAGGGGAGCACAAAGACTTCAAGATGGCTCATGATGTCCGCTGAAAAGCTGTTCCCTCCTCTCCCCATTTCAAGACCAGATAGATTTTGACTGGGCAGTAAGGTGAGTTAAAATTTGTTCATGCAACTTCATGTTCTTCACAGGACACCTCAGGGACAAACTGTTTTGTGTGCATACAAATTCTTTATGTTGTTACAGTCACAAAAGGAAGATATAGGTCAAGACATTGCAAAGAAATTGTTAGTCAGTGTCCATTCTCCTAAATAAGATTTTAGCTGAATTTTGTTTTAAATTGTTGTAAGCTGCTTTGGGTCCTAGGTTGGAGAAAGTTGGGATATAAAACAAGCAAGCAAGCAAATAAATAAACAACCCTATTGAAATAGTTCATGCTTGGAAGCTTCTCCAGTACTCACTTTCCTGACATATGAATTGAACCGAAAGTGATTTTTAAAAGGGTGTGTGTATGAATACAAAGTTGTATATGCTTTCACATGCATTACTATCGTAGCAATTTTAATTAGCCTGTCTGGTAGAAGAAAATACCTGACTTAAAAGGCAGAAAAATGTCTAAATATTGAAATTTTAGGAAAAATGGTTTTAAAACACCCCTGTTCTGGGATTGCACTACATACATGTATATGGGAATTATTTTTACTTTTGGTTCTCATTAATATAAGAAGGAAATAAAGTTGGTGGGAGCAATTGTGTGGCCCTCCAGAAGTTGTTGGACAACAAGTCCCAGTTGGTAACAAATGCTGAGAGTTACATCTGGTGAGCTGCTTGATTTCTTCCTCTATGTTAAAACATCTATATACTAAATATACTGAAACCTCTAATACCAAATAAACAGTGTGGTGCCATTTTAAAAGATGATGAATTGCTTCTCACTTTTTGGCCTGAAAAGGTGCATTCTGGGACTCTGGAAAGTTCAAGGAATACAGAATAGCTTTAGGGGCCTTTTGTACTGCCAGGGCTTCACTTTGGCCACCCCAGTATATAAAGTTAATAAGTGGAAGAGCAGATTGCAACAGAGTTTTGCCAATCTCACCTCTTCTTTCAAAAACAGAAACTCAACTTTAGAACCAAACTATATGTAGGGCCATATCTCCCTTTTGGAAGGATGAAGGAGTCACCTCAGTCTTCATATGATCAGTGCTGTGGATGCAACAGCAGTGACAACCTGCTAGCTGTTCCCTTCTGCTGGTAGATGGAGTTTTGTGTTCATTGCTTTCCCTACGCCCCTTAAGCCAGCTTACTGATGTGATTATGGATACTGCCCAATCATTAGTGATGAAGTAAAATTCAGCTCCCAGTGTGGTCAGTTCTTGTAAGTGAAATGAAGAGGAATGGGTGCCATATTGTCTTCCACCTGAAATTAAAAAAAAAAAAAAAAAAAAAGCCAAGGGACAGCCATGACTGAAGTTAACAGAGAATTTGGACACTATGTTGCAATAAAACTGAAACTAACTATTCATCTTCCCCTCCAATAATTAGTCCCCTTGCCTAGTGCCATCTAATGCCCCAGTGCTTATGGAGCCAAGACAACTCATTATCTGCCACCTAAGGCGACAAAAAGTAAGATGGTCTAACATGGCAAAATGTCCCCTATGCCCCTTGAAAGAGTTGAGAACACACCTTATTTGTGTGTGTGTGAGAGAGGTGCAAATGAGAGTCAATGAGGTGTAGTGGTTTGAGCATTGGACCACAATCCTGGAGACTAGGGCTGGAATCTTCACTAAGTGATGGAAAGCAACTTGGTGACCCTAGGCAAATTACACTCTCTCCACCTCAGAGAAAGGCAAAGGCAAGCCCTCTCTGGACAAAAAAAACCCCTGTAATAGGGTTGCCATAGGGTTGCCATAAGTCAGAAATGACTTGAAGGCACACAACAACAAGCAGTGGGAAAGTGCAGCCCTCTCTTGAGTGAGGGTTCATGCAGGCCCCTAGCCTCTCATAGTTGTAAGCACATGTGATAGAGTGATCATAAAGAAGATGTCAAGGGCCTTGTTAGGGAGGGCATTTCACAAATAGGGTGCCACAACTTAGAAAGCTTTCTCTCCGATAGCACTTGCCTCACCTTTATTGCAGGAGGATCCAAGACTGGGGGACTGAACAGACTGTCCCTCTAAGGGGCAGCCTGCAGCCGCCCCTTTCAGCGCTGGATCAAGGCCGCAGCAACTACATACCATGACTCCAATCTGGCCTTTCTGCGGCACAAAAAAGAACTGCAAAAAGTGACTCCATTTTGCACCATGGAAAGGGTACCATAGCTGCTAGTGCCATGGCTTTTCTGTGCTCCTTTGGTGCTGTGTCATCTGGATGCAGTGCCAGAGGAGCACCGTGACACCGTCCACCTTGTGGTGGGGCACACAGCGTCATGCTGGCATGGGGGGCGGAGCTGGACCATGCGTCATGCAGACACCATACCCCCCCCCCACCCCCATGCCAGCCTTTATGGCTGGTCTGTCGAGGCCCTGAGTTTCTGAAGAGAATCTCAATATTTGGAGTGTTATATATGGCAATATACAGTATGCAGTTGTATATACATAGGCCATGATCCTACATAAACCTAATGGCCACTAAGATTTCTGACTGTGTTGTCATTTATTGCATACCTGAGAGAGTCTTTTACCTTCATGTCTTTTAACGCTCATCTTGCTTCACAATATGCCAGTATGTTTATAGCTGACTTATACCTTCCTCAGCCTCAGTCACCAAAGTCTTATCTGCAATGCATCGATTATATCTCTATCATCTGTGAAGTTCCACTAGTAGTTCAATAACTTCCACAGCACATGAAACCAGTTAACTTTCTAGACACCATAGTGCCAACTATTGAACATGAAAAGGATAATGTTGGAGATTAAAACTCCAAGAATTTGCCAAAAGCTGGCTGGGTAATTCTGAGAGTTCTGGTTTAAAACTGTAACCTTTCCAAGATTTGACAAACCACACACACACTCACTCACTCTTATACATACCATCACTGTTTACAACTACAAATTTCCAGCTACTACCCAGAACACAAAGCACAACCAATTGGGCCAGAATACATTTAGGCATTTCTAACAACTGTTTCTTCCCTGTTGCTCCTTTTGAAAGTGCCAACTTTCTCATTAATGATCTATCAGCTTCTCCGCTAATAAATATATCAATATATTTAGAATGTGGCTTTGAAGTTCAAGACTGAAGAACTAGTGGTACCAGCAGAGGAAATGCTACTGGAGAGCCAGAGACCAACATTGGCAGTCTTTGAGCTTAACTCCAGCAGTGAGAAAGAACACCCTCCTCCATGAAATTGATTAATAATACCCCTGTGAATAGCAATAATTAATTATGTTAATAATCCCAACTCACACATAGGCTCCAGAGTTCAAACCCTAGCCCTAATCTTTTTCAGAATCATGAAATAACAGCCTGATAATTTGGCAAACCTTTCAACATTTCCTGGGAGAGAGGCACACAATGTAAACTCACAGAAAAAAAAATTGAGCCCTGGGGGACAGAAATAAGGATTGTATCAAGCAGAACAGTTACTGCTTTGTAAAGATATTAGGATGAGTCCTTCCTGAATCTTCGTTCATAAAGAAAAGCCAGAGTATGAATCATTCCGAAGATAATTTTGGATCATTTAACTTGGGGGCATGGCTGTTTGACCTTGTCACTTACTTTATCCTTCAGGGCAAATTCTAATATTTGAATGATGTTTTCTATGAACCAGTGTTGCTCTTTGATCCATGTAATGAAGGAAGATGAATACACCCATGACACATTACACATGTATACGTATTCCCTACATAAGATTATCTCCTTATATTAGGAAAAAATAGCATGCGTGAAAATGATCCTCAGAAACTGTGCACTCTGTGTTTTTCAAACTTCTGTTTGTAAAATGTGGTTCCAGAACCAGCCTCCATGCTGAATATTTAGGCGGCTTTGAGATATGTTAATGGGATGCACAATATGTATCAGATTGGTTTAAGAATAGAGGAAACTGCCTTATACCAGAAGACCCTGTGTGTGTGTGAGTGTGAGTGTGAGTGTGTGTGTGTGTGTGTGTGAATGTGTGTCTGCATGTGTGCATGTGCCTTCAGGTTGCCTGTTAACTTTTGGTGGCCCCATGAATTTCATAGGATTTTCTTAGGCAAGGAATTCTCAGAGGTGGTTTTGCCAGTTCCTTCCTCTAAAATATAGCTCACAGCTCCCATCCAAGTACTAACCAGAATTGACCCTGCTTAGCTTTTAAGATCAGATGAGATCTGGTGCCTTTAGGATATTTGTCTACCCACTTGAATATTTTTCATTCTGACAGGTGGCAATAGATTTCTAGAATCTCTGGCAGACAGGAATTTCTAGTCACCAGCCACAGGATCCTTATGTTTAACTGGAAATACCAGGAAATCAGCCTGACACCTCACATTAAGTGTGTTGTACACCAGTGTGCTAAGGTGACCACATGCTATGCTTTGCCAAGCTGTAGTCCCATCTCAGGTAATACTACTACTACTACTACTACTAATAATAATAATAATAATAATAATAATAATTTTATTTATATTTCCCAGCCTCTCCCTGCAGATCAAGGCAGGGTTATAACCCGATAAAAACATACAGATATAATCAATAAAACAGAATAAATCCAATACAGTACTTCATATCAACAATAATAATATCAATTAAAAGCTAATTTATCACAATGCAATAGTTTTATAACAGTAGAATTGCACAGAATCATCGTCAAGGATTGATGGATGGATAGCCTAAACAGGATCGGATGGATAGGCCCACTGGAAGAGCTCCGTCTTGACTGCCTTCTTAAAAACGTCCGAAGTGGTAATAAGACGGATCTCTTCTGGCAGCCCATTCCACAATTTAGAGGCAGAGTCAAAGTTCTTTGGTACCATTGTCCCTTCCTTGATAGAACCTTTGGAGATGCAAACACATCTCAGGACTGGTTATTATACAATTCCCACTCTCATTGAACTCTGTGGCTTGGAATTTTTCCATCTTAAACAGCCATCTTGAAGCCCATTAATTAGTTAGTTTTAACCAAGAAGTATAAAAAGCCTTAGCTGAGCTTCAGGCCTTATTCAGGCAAAGTGGTCATTTGGAGATCTCCCAGGTGCAGCCTTATCTCATTGCTCTGCCATTTTGCCTTATTTTGTTATTAGCTATTAGCTGAAATATGACAATTGTGGTACACAAACTTTCAGTGCTGCTGGAGATGAGGAGTCAGGCACTGGATTTGAACTTGAATTTTAAGAACATTGAACTTGATGTTGGACTTTCTACTGATAAAGTCACAACCTGCTGTTGCAAACAGATTTGACCAAAAAGGTTTTATAAGATAGTAAAAGCTAGACACATCCTCTGCCCCATCTCGGATTCGCCCCTTTTCACTTGCTGCCCCTCACTCCTGGAACCTTCTTCCCCCGCGAGCAAGGGCCATCACTACTTTAACCAACTTCAAAACAGAGTTGAAGACCATGCTTTTCAGAGAAGCATTCCCAGGCATTGCATAATTGTCGCTTGCTATTTGATGTTCTTTTGATGCCTGTTTTATCGAACCATTTCTTGTATTGCTATGTACTTTATATGTATTAGCCTATCTAGTCCCACCACCTTTCCCTTCTCCTTTTATGTCATGTCTTTTTAGATTGTAAGCCTGAGGGCAGGGAACCATCTAATTAAAAAGATTGTATGTACAGCACTGTGTAAATTTACAGCGCTTTATAAATAAAGGTTAATAATAATAATAATAATAACAACAACATCACCAACATACTGGGAGAAATCATGAGGCCCATTTAGCTACCTCTTATCTGTGTCCCTGAGATCGAACTCCAGTGACAGGAAAGCCACAGTCTGTTCCTGATTATAAGAATCACTTATTGCATAAGATCACACCCACCATTCTTTCTCAAATACCTTTCAAAATGATATCATTCATGCCCCCTTTTAAAGGGGATTTTTTTTCATTGAAAAATCAGGAAAAGGAACATCACACTCTGTGATCTGAGCAACCCAAGATGGATTTTTTTAAAAATGCATCTAATTACATATTGGGAATTAATTTTAGATGCTGAATTCATTCTGTCTTGCCAGACTCTTAAATAGTTCAGAATCCCATTAAAAAATAATCCACCTATTGCCAGACTTGCACTCTTTTTATATTAAACCCTGTCTTGTGTATCATATGCCTGTAATGGATAGATAGCTAAAGCAGGAACAAGGAGCTGCAGAGATATTCTTAAAATATAATGGAATGTTGTTTTTTCTAAAGAAAGCTTTTTGATTGATTATACCTAATCAGTCATAGAAGAGAGAACATCTTTCTCATTTTGGATGATGACTTCAATGGAACTAAACTAGCTTAAATCAAAGTGCTCAGTTTTGCATGGCTTTTAGTTTGGGATTTCAATGAGTTTTGAAAGATCTGAATTCTTCCTCTGTTATTTAAAGTGTGAACATAACTTTTGTACTTGGGGAAAAAACCAGAGGGTTAGAAGGAAACCCAGCATTGTGCAAACTTTCAGGATCTCCCTGACTCCTCAGTGCAAAGAGCTCAACTCCAAAAAGAGTGACAGGTTTCATACTTGGGGATTAAAGGTTTTGCTCATTCATCTCTGAGAGCCAGCTCATTCCTTGCCCTTTTTCATGGCAATCAGGGTTCAGCTTCCAAATAATTCACCAAACTCAGGCCCCTTTTACATGACACAGTTATAGAATTCTACTTGAGATCTCATGGCAACATCCTGTAAATCCTGGGAGCTATGATCTTGTGAGACACTAGCACTCTCTGGCTGAGATTTCTAAACACCCCTTGCTAAACTGCAGATCCTAAAATTCCGTATAATGCAGCCATGGTAGTTAAAATGGAATTAAATTCCTGTCAATTGTGCAGTGTCTGAGGGTATATCCATTCTACGCTTTAGAATTTTAGCAGTTTGACACTACTTTAACTGCCCTGACTCTTTCCTAGAATCCTGGGATTTGTAGTTTGGTGAGGCACTGGAGCTCTCTGACAGAACAGGCTGAATACTTCACCAAACTACAAATTCCACAGGATGGTGCTGTGACAGTTAAAGTGGTGTCAAACTGCTCCAGTGTAGATATATCCCCAGGCTCTGAACTGCAAAATGCTGTATTTGAGCTGAAGCAGCAGTACTGTAAATGAATTATAGATACCACTAGGGAGAGAGTGTGTTATGAACTTCTATGTTTTTATGTTATGAACTTTCTATGTTTTAAATTGAATTTCTATGTTTTTAATTGTGTTGTCCTTTTAATGTTGTGAGCCACTCAGGGTCCGAGTTCTGGGAAAAGAGCAGGATAGACCAGATCAGGACCACAACGTGTGGTTGCCGCGGCCCCAATCTGACTGAAAGTGGTTGGAGGCCTCCCCTTCAGGGCGGTCTGCATAGCCCCTAAATGAGGGAAAGAAGCTATAATATACAGTTTTGTAGACTAGGGTCCAAAACACACTGCAGAAATAATCCAGTTTGAGACCATTTTAACTGCCCTAGCTCAGTGCTAGGGAATCCTGGGAATTATAATTTATTGTGGCACAAGAGATCTATGACAGAGAAATGCATCTGACGTAGTAGACCAAGGCCCTGTACACAACGGCCATTAAGGCCGGCATGGGGATGAAGTCGGGGCATAGCGTCCTCATGACACATGCCCCAACTCTGTCCCCCCAGGATGTCATGATGCCGTATGCCACTCCACATGGTGCGTGGCATCATGGTGTTCCTCCGGTGCTGCGTCCATATATCTGTGCACCGCAGCTATTGCAACCTTTCCAGGGCGCAAAAAAGAGTGGCTTTTTGCAGCTCCTTTATGCACCCTGGAAAGGCTGGATCGGGGTAAGGGCAATGGCCCTGATTCTGATGAAGAAGGGGTGGCTGGAGGCGACCCCTTCGGGGCTGTTTGTACATGCTACAACTTCTTTCAGTTGGTTAGTCTCAAAGGTGCCACAAAATCCCTTTGCATACTCCATATCATGTTAGTTAAAGTTAACTGAAGTACATTTTGGTTCTTTTATATAGAAATATAAATTAAATAATCTAGTATGAATGGGAGATTGTAATACAGGTTGAGTTTTCCTTATTCCAAATTCTTGGGACCAGAATGTTTGGAAATTTCAGATTTTTTTGGATTTTGGAATACCTGCATTGGCATAAATTTACATAATGAAATATCTTGAAGATGGGACCCAAGTCTAAACACAAAATTCATTTAAAAGTCTATCCCTGAAAAAACAAAAAAATAAAAAATAAAATAAAAAGTGTGGCCCTTGAATATTTGATTAATCTGAACATTGGTCACTACCCCCCTTGGCCATAAAAGAAAAGCCCTGGACTCCAGCACCTCTAGGACAAAGTGCTTTGGATCCCATATTAGGGACCTGATATAAATCAAATAAATAAATAAAGTCAGAAACAGATTACTATCAATATAATCCAATTTTCACACACATGTACAGATAAACCCAGCAGACCTTTAGGGTGATGCTGAGACCTGACTTCTTGTTAATCATTTGCTCAAAAGTACTGAAGCTTGAATTCTACAGCAATGCTGAGGAACCTATGGCCATCCAAGACATTTAATTTCAGTTCCCAACAGCCACAGTCAGCTTGCCCAGAGTAAAGGTATGATGGGAATAGTAGTTTTTCGAGCATCAAAGATTCATCACCCTGCTGGAGATTATTTACCCCTCAGATTTCTTTTTTGGGGGGTGGGGTGGGGGTGGAGTATGTGATACATCAGATATAAATTCTTTAGTAACAATTTTCCAACTTAAACACAAGTCCCTGTTTTTCAAAGTTAATTGGTACTTCTCTAATTGAGGCTGCTGTGATATAAATAGACTCTGGACCAGATGGAAACATTGCTGTGATTTATAACTAGCTGAGCCACCATCTCTTCCATTTCTACTCTGAACAAGGCACCATTAATTATTATTCAGCCCATGCAGTTAGCCCTGGAAGTTATAACAATGTTATATTGATAATGAAGGAAGTAGAGAAGAAGCCTTAAATGTAACTTTGTTGGTAAGACTTTGTTGAATATGTTTCAGACATAGGGTTGCCATAAGTCAGGACCTCCAAACCGGGACAAATGTAGGGCAACATTTTCAAATGTAGGGCATATTTTTTTTAAATGGAGGACACACGAAAAATTTGATTATTTTTAAAATATGTTAATATAAATGCATGTTTCTTAGGCATGCTCAAAAAGGAGGACATTTTGGCATTATTCCTAGATAGATGGCAGAAATGTACTTCCCTTTCTGGCCAAACCACCCCCCCTCCTCATTCCAAAACACACGACAGCACATTTGGGCATTTCACATGGCTTTACTTAACATGGCCTCTTGCATATTTCAGAGGCTTATTCTATAACCAAACTTTGGGTTTAACACTGAACATGGGTTAACATGGCTATGCATATCGAACATGTCAAGGTGGTTAAACAAAAAGTGGATTTGCCCTCGGTTTCATAGAATCATAGAATCATAGAGTTGGAAGGAGACCCGCAAGGGCATCCAGTCCAACCCTCTGGTGTTCTTGCACCAACTATACTTCTCAGAAGTGTGTACTTGGTCAAGGTACTTTGGTTTTTCTTCACTGCGCCTGGTTGTAAAATCAGAGCAAATTCATTGGCCATGCCTCAGAGGTTTCATCAGCAGCTAGCAATAAAAGGAGAAAAAACACACAGAAAAGTCACTTTGGAAGTCCACACTGTCTCGCTTGCTTCAAAAACAGGGGCACAGGCCTATGAAAGTGACTGTATCAATATCACCACCACCACCATCATCACACTAACAATTGTAAAAGAAAGCAAACTTGTTGCATTAAAAGCAGAAAAAAAATACACAAAAAATAGACTTGGGAAAAATAAATATTAGAAACATACACAAGGGCCACGCACCCCACCTCCTCCTCCTCCCCTCACCTCCGTGCCCCAAATCTGGCTCTCCTCCTCTGCTGGCTTTGCTCGGACCTCCTCCACGTGGGGAACCAAAACAGAGGAGGACGCTCCTCCTCCTGAGGCGGTGGCCAATGGGGGCAGCTAGGGCTGAACAGCCCCGCCCCCTGCCAGCACTCACAGGCTCTGGCCTGCAGCAGGGGCGGGCTGTTCAGCCCTTGCCCTGCCAGCCTGCCCTCAGGAGGAGGAGCTCCTCCTGCTTAGCCCTGTGTGCGGCCCTGAAAGGGCACGCAGCAGGGCAAGGAGAAGCGCTGGCAGCCGGCAAAGGCTGCATTGGGGGTGGCGGCCCCAGAGGCGGCCACGTGTGACGGCCCCAGCAGGAGCGGCGGCAACCTCCTCGACCCGGGAAAAACATGGGTCAATGACGAAACCGTGCAGGGACGCCCCCTGGTGGCAAAAAAGCGGAATTGTTCCACCAGCAGTTGCCTTATGGCAACCCTAGTCTTACAGAATCCTGGGATTTGTCATTTTGAGGGATTCAGTGGGCCTTTGATAGCCACTGCGCTTGGCTTCCAGGACCCCTATGGATACCAAAATCCATGCATACTCAAGTCCTATAAATACAGTGGCATAGTAAAATGATGTCCCTTTGTATAAAATGGCAAAATCAAGGCTTGCTTTTTGGGATTTATATATTTTTTAATATTTTCAAGCTGTGTATGGTGGAATCTGTGGATACAGAAGGGCAACTGTACTTACAATTCTCTATTGGAGAGCACCTATACTACAGATCAAGGAAGTGCACTAAAGAATACTAAATCCCTCATTTGACTACAGTCCCAAGATTCTATAGGATAGAGCCATGGCAGTCACAGTAGCATCACAGTGCTATAGTTGTGCAGTTTGGAGGTATTCACGGTCACTCCAAAATGGTTCTTTTGATTGGTTTCTTGGTTTCCCCATGTGTTAAAAGCAGTGCTTCCAAAGCTATTAAAATATAACTGTGGAAAGTTGGGGGGAGGGTGTTCCTGCTCATTGTGGAGCTTGCAAAAACATAATTTCTAACCAGATAAATATTTTTTCAATTGTTAGACATTCTGTTTTTTATTTTGATGACATGCTGTGAGCAGCTGTAGTTGATGTTTAACATATCATGCTTAAGGACATTACAAGGGGTCATACCTAGGTCTCCAAGGCCTGAGATGTTCCTCACCTGACCACCTAACGCAGTTTCTCCCTGCCAGGAGTGGCCAGTGATAATGCTGCCTGGGGCGGGGTGGTGGTGGTTCTGTGAATCATTATCCAAAAAAAATAACTTTTCCAACTTTTTGGCTCTGAAGGTACTATGCCTCAGCAGTCTCATTTCAAGAATCTGGAAACAGGAAGGGAACAGTCCTGTACTAGGTGTCATTTGGAGCCACCCTTGCATTTTTATTTTCGGTTGACTGTGTAAAAACAATGCTTCAGCAACACTGAAGGACCCTAGTGTGAATGTAAGTCAGATGTATTTGTAGCAACATTTCTCTTTGGCATGGATAATTAATGCAAATGCATACACCTGACTCCTGCAACTGCAACAGGGATGTGATTATGTTTAGTCACATTTGATTTGGATTCACTCATTTTTCTGCATACATGGAGCCTCCTATCCTGTATGCTATTTTGTATTTGTCATTTCCAGTACCATGCTTAGTTTATCAGTTCTACATTACTGGAAGCAGCCTAGCAAATTCTTTGGGGGCAGCATGACATTGACACATGCACTGAGTGGAAATGGCAGAAAATATTCAGTTTGAGCCATTTGCCTGTATGTTATGGCTGGTGAGGTGGTAATACATAGTATGTATCTATGTATGTATTGAAAACATTCAATTTTTCACCCCATGCTCTCCTGTGTGGATCACAATAATGCCATACTGGCAAAGCAGAAGTGACTAGAAACGTATTCTGGCTTTATTTTACGTGATTTTGGGCAATTTGGTGACTTTTTTTCTTTTTTGCCCAACTTGAGGAAATGAGGGGTGTGGATTTTATGGAACATAAGTCAAGCCAAACCAAAATGTTTTGGGGTGGTTTGACCTGATTTTTTGTAGTGATAGTAGGTTTTTTCTTTTTCTTTTTAGTGATAGTAATTTTCCCCTGAAAATATTAAATGGAGGGGAGTCCAGAGATTGTGGATGGATTCTGGGGGACTTTGGAACTACAGAAAGAAGTTGGGACCACATGTAGCATGCACCCCACATTTTATTTCTCCTCACCTTCCCACTCGAGCCCTCCGTTCTGGTAGTCAAGGTCTGCTGTCTCAGCCCAGGATTTCCTCTGCCTCATCCCGGATTCGCCCCTTTTAACTTGCTGCCCCTCACTTCTGGAACCTTCTTCCTCCACAAGCAAGAGCTATCATTTCTTTAACCAGCTTCAAAACGGAGTTGAAAACCATCCTTTTCAGAGAAGCCTTCCCAGGCATTGCATAAATGTCGCTTACTATTTGATGTTCTTTTGGTGCCTGTTTATCGAACCATTTCCTGTATTGCTATGTACTGTATATGTATTATCCTACTTGAGAGTATGTATTTTCCCTGGAAGAAAATTAATCATCCATTATGAAGCCAAACCCTCCCTCCAGTCCATCTGCCTTGGTCCA